>NW_006433948.1:2184063-2185413 GCF_000325575.1 Pteropus alecto | reverse complement strand
ATAATATTGAATGTCAATTGTAATTGATAAAAATAAAAATTAAAATAATAAAGTATATAAATATAGTTTTAAGTATAAAGTCATATTCCTAGTGTTGGGGTAAAGGCAAGAAAAGATAAAGGCCAGCTGAATAATACACTTGGTGCTTAAGGCTACTTCTCCCCTAAACATCCAAGGCAGTGACCCCCTCATTAATTGGTTAGCTGTTTTTTTTTTATTTAATCTTTGATTATCCTTGATAAGGATAAAGCATGTCTTGCAAAAGGAAGCCTCTTCTGGCAGTGCTGCTTCAAAGCAGAAAAATAAATGTTTTGGAGATTTGTTTTCATTTCCTCAAGATGTATGCATGTGAGGGTGGTAGTGTTGGTGAGAGAGTGTAGAGACTTCAGAAAAGGTGAAAGTATGTAAGTGCCATTGGTTTTAGCATGTAAGCTATAAAACTCCAAGAACCATATCTTCTGAAGCAAATTGCTTCAGACTGGGTTCAGCATGTAAGCACTTAATAAACATTTTTTTATGGCAATAATTCAAAGAATATATAACAAAGAGCAAAGATGTGAGCTCAACCAGTCCTCCTTTTATTAATGAATACGAGTTAAAAGCATTTAGAGGAGGCTAGGCTAGATGATCTCAGAAGGCCGTTTCATCTCTAAAAAGCTTTGAATGTAAGTAGTTTTGTTCAGAAAATTCAAGCGCTAGTTGCATACATGTAAGTAGCATGCCAACAAAGTATACTTTTGGGTCCTGGGAGAATATGAATAGACAAATAAAAATGAAGTAAGACCCCAGGAGATTATAATATCACTAAGTCTTTCTTGTATCACATCTTGCAATTGTATATTTGTCTGAGTTAAGCGTGACTTAAAATTCCTTTTTCACCCAGAATAGAATGACCTCAATCTCTTCCAAATGAACATAGAAAGCTGATCTCCAAAGTACAACACTTGCTTGAAATTGATTCAGAACAATACATGATTGCTAGATGTACGGGAAGAGATGCCTCCTCAGGAAAAGGAAAACTGCCAAGTTCCTCAGCATGGTCTTAAGTTACCAGCTCCAGTAATTACTGGATTTTACTCCAAGATCCTGCAATGGTAACTTACTGGGCAAAGTGATGGCTAATATTGACATTCCTTCAGAGTAAAATAAAAATAAACCTAGAAATGTAGATGAAATCCTTTAAAGACGCAATTAAAACATCAACAGTTGTTAAACTGCCAGATCAAATAACTCTGAATATCAAACAGAATTTTTTTTAATGTTATAGCTTTGGAGGAGAAGGAACTCTGCCTTTGCCCCAACATGCAATATTTAAAATTGGGAGCAGCTTGTTGTTTCATTACAGACTGT
>NW_006433948.1:2151766-2184018 GCF_000325575.1 Pteropus alecto | reverse complement strand
CAGAACGAAAGCAAAGAGGAAGACAAAGA
Organism: Pteropus alecto; assembly: GCF_000325575.1. Taxonomy (NCBI): domain Eukaryota; kingdom Metazoa; phylum Chordata; class Mammalia; order Chiroptera; family Pteropodidae; genus Pteropus; species Pteropus alecto. The sequence continues at coordinate 2,183,989 of NW_006433948.1, read as the reverse complement.
ATCAAGAGTTAAACTCAACACAACCTCTTTAGAACTAGAATGTATTCCTGGAGGAAGCTATAAAATCCATATTTCCAGAGAGCTTTGTCAATCAGGGAGCCTCCAAAGCTCCTAGGCAGGAAGATAAAGAAGGGCTGAGTAAAAGGTGTCACCCATGAAACAGGAAGAAGATAATATGTCTATAACCAGACAGACCGTTCATGAATGGATTCTCAATTCTCCATTTGGGATGTCACAATTCTGAATTCAACTCTGACAAATACTAGTATTCTGTACCTCATGGTAGTTGCAGGCACAATTTTACAGATTTTAATGCCCTGGTCAATAAAAAGCAAATGGATTCAGCAATGAGATCATATCTGATTTTATTTCAAAATACAGTGTGTTCTACACCCAGTATGTGCTAGGTATTGTTGGAAGCAGATGGACGAATAAGAAATCATTTCTTCCTTCCAAGAGGTAGACTAGCAGGGGAGAGAGGACAGATGCGAAGAACGGCAGTATAGGAAGAATGTCTGAATAAAAGTTTAAAAGGTGCTGGGGTATTGTGGGAAACTTTTCACTTTTCTTTCCACTGGGATCCTATGTACAAGCTGACCTCCCGTTTTTCTTTCACCATTCACTGTGATTAGTTAACTCTACCTTAAGCAATGACATATTTTCACATGGACCCATATCGTCCCTTTAAATCATTGTTTCTTCCACTTTTTTTGCCTAGTTACTTCAATGATAACCTCTCTTTTAGTCTCTTTGTTCTATGTGTGAACCCCAAATGACTGTAATCATGGCTGATAGTTATAAGAGCATTACTAGTGAGATACCTGTATCAAGGAAAAGGAAAGCCATCCTTTCTGAAGTGAAATTAGACATAAAACCTGTGCCAATTTCTAATGTCCACTGAAAGCACCCAGAGATTATCTTCAGGAAGAATCACCAACATCTCCATCTATATCTTCAATTTGTAATTAACTGTTATTTCCATGCTTTAGCATTCAATGTGCTACTGCTTAGTCAATTACATATATTTGCTTTAATGACTAGCACTGAGACAGCATTCTTGTACATGATTTCTGAACTTAAGGTACAGTGTTTTAGTTTTGTATCTTGGGTTAAATCCAATTTTGTAAACTAACCTGAGATTTTCCCCATGATAACAGCATTGTTTCTATAAGAAAACATGCAATTGCCAAACAAGTAACCTAAAAATGATCCTTTGGAATAAAACTCATTTCACAAACTGAGGGGATGCCTGTGAAGCTGTGCATAGGATCTCCTTTAGTACTTAATAAATGGGGTCTAGCAAAGTTACTTCAAAAGTAACTGCTAAGTAAATCTCATTTTCCAATTGCCTTCTAATACAGTACTGGAAAAAACTTCAAACTGAAAACATTTTTGTCCCTAAATATAGTATCACATTGTGTTATCAGTGTAGGCCCACTCCACTATAGGCTGGAAACTACAGCTTCATAGCATAAGCAATTGATAGAAAAGAGAGCAACTGGGAAGTTATTATTTCATACTCTTGCTAAAGGAATTTATCTAGGCTCCGTAATTTCACTTGAAAGGCCACTCAGCAATGGAACTAGATCTCCAGTGAATGTTCATTTTACCAACACCACATTGATTGACCAAAAATAACTTTTTATGTGACAAATACATTCCTATTGAAGAACTGCCATGACAACCAAACCACTGGCTTCTGTGATTAGACTATAGAGGACTGATGAATTACATATGCCATATACATTACACAACTGCCATACAGACACTTCATGGGTCTGAGTTTGCGGCCAAGATGTTAGGAATAAGAGAAGTGGGGGTTCTATGCATTGAGCATTAGGCTAGACATGTTACATGGATTAACTCATTTAATAGTCATAAAATAGCAGTCTTTCTTTATGTAATATTTTATATATGAGGAAACTGAGGCACAGAGTGCTGAAGTAACTTGTCCAAGGTCACACAGTCAGTGGTAGAGTCTGGATTTGAACCCCGGTAATCAGCATTAAACGACTAAGGTCTTAACCACCACGCAATGCAATAATGCCGCTGTTGAATATGACAAGGATGATAATATAAGTACTAATGGCAACAAACACTAATATAATGTTGACTATTCAAGGCACTGTTCTACGTACCTTCCATATATCAATTCACTTAATCCTCACAACAACTCTATGAAATAGGTATTATTCCCATTCCCATTTTTCAAATGGGGAAAGTTTGGCAAAGACAGGTTTAATAATGAAGCCACATTGTCTGAATTTGAAGCACAGACCTTTTACTTCCTAACAGTGTGACCTTAGCCAAGTTACTAAATCTCTATAACAAACATAGCTGGGGCATAATAGACAAAAAATAGCAGGTGAGGAGCTCAGAAAAACAATTCAGGCTCAACTATTTCCTAGCTCTGAAATCTTACCTCTCTTAGCCTCCCTTTCTTTATCTATCAAATAGAGAACAATTTTTAACTCACAGGGATAGTGTAAGGATTAAACAAGAATATATGTGAAAGTACTTTGGAGAATGTAAAGTGCTATATAATTGCATAGAATTAATGAATAGAGTGATAGAGTAGGTAGGGAGAGTTGAGAAATTTTATGCATATGTATGTAAAGTGTGATAATTGGAACATTTAATACTCAGACAGGAATTATGACCTCCCTCCTATTTGCAACATGGTCTTTTAGAATTTTGGGTAGTGATAATTCTCAGTTCTGCTAAACAGACCTGAAGCCTGCAGTTAGACTAAGGACAGTTCATTATAAAACAATCAAAAACTGCAGCAAACGGTAACCTGGAGCAATGAGAAAACAATTGCTGATTGCTATGATTAACATGGACCATTCAATAAATCCAGTGCACCAAATCAAGCCTACCAGACATTGTGTGTCTCTCACAGAACTAGTTCTATCCCTGTGATGAACAGTAGTGCTGGAGAAGAATAGGTGTTCTCAAATATCTCCCTTCAATACATCCCACTCTGGCTCATTGGATGGTATGATCTCACCAAAGAAATATCAGCACACAATGGCTCTCTTTTAGGACTACACTTTGTAACAGAGGAAAACACTTAAAAATCACAGTAGGAGTGGCAGCCACCAAAGTACATGGGTGCAAATGCCTGCTCAAAGCCTTAGTAATTGTAAAGAGGAGAAAAGCAAGAGAACTCTTTCTCAGTCATAATCTGGCTCCCGATACCTCAAACAACACAGTGGCACTTGCTATTCAAACCACTGGAAACAAGGATGGGGAAATGCTGACGATGCATGTGAACTGTCACCATGCAAAGGAAACTTGTTCAACAGGTACAGCAACTAGGGCTGTTTCAATTTTATTATTTTCAATAAAAAGCTATTTAAAGGTGGTACAATACTTTATTTTATATACTTTTAAAATATAAATATATTCACGAATCAGGAAGAAATTCTTTCTTACAGTACTTTAGATTGTAGCAGTCTCCAAATTTTGTGGCACCAGGGACCGGTGCTCCTATGAGAATCTAATACCGATGAACTGAGGTGGTGATGCTGGCACTGGGGAGCGGCTGCAAATCCAGATGCAGCTTTGCTCACCTACCACTTCCCTCCCACTGTGCAACCTGGTTCCTAACAGGCCACAGACCAGAACTAGTCTGTGAACCAGGAGCTGGGGATACCTGTTTTAGAACACTTTTTAGAAGGTGAGGAACTTTTTGTTCAAATAAACTCTTAAACAGAAATTAAATATTTAAAACATAAAAAGTGGAACTTTATGTTATATGTTTTTTAACTATGTAAGCAGTGGAACTTCCAGTTATAATGACTTGGATAGGGGTAAGATTAGAACCTTGTAGCCAAACTCTATCCCCCTAAATCAGAAATTTCTAGAATTTTAAAAAAGAAATCACTACTTTATTATCTCATGCTGTCCAAATTGTTTATTAAGTAATATAACCGTGTACTTATTTTCACCTCACATTCATGTCCAGTCTGAGATCATGCCAATCAAATTTAATCTATGTCCCTATCTTCTGGAAAGTCAAAATCATTAAGACTATGGTTCCATAGAGATCTGCCTAACAGATATGGATTTAATTACCTTTTTTATACCTCGGTGGCACAGGCATCTATAATATTTTAGTGCTTTCCAGTGTTTCTGTCTGTACTGAATAAGTGGGCAAGAAGATCAAGCTCTGACACATTGCACTAGAGGCAATACGGGATGAATCCCTGCCCTCTCATTTCTTCACAGGGGATGACTTAACCTGATGGATCTCTTAGTAATCAGCAGGGTAAGAGAGGAGCAGCATGGGGGCTACATTACCAAAAGGGACTGACTCATTTAAAGAAAGGCTTTTTTGTCATTAAACATCTATCTTTCAAGAAGCAAACAACTGGGAATTTAGAGAAAGGAAAGTGTTTCCTGGTCCACTGAGGTAACTGACTGACTGTTGAGAACAAATGCCAGTAGTTTAAGTAAAATCAAACCTCAAGGATTAAATGGAAGAGTATACCTAATTTTAATAAATCTTTTGAACGTTCAGATCCTGCACTTCATAACTCAAAATTTCTCGTATTTCTGTCTTCATATTTCACTCTAAAAAGGCAGAGTGGAGAGAATTTACAAGTGAAGAAAAGGTATATTTGCATTCAGAATTTACTTTCCTTTCAGGTTCCAAGATTTGAGCTTAAATACTCTGGCTAAAGAAAGAACATTCAGGCAGTTTTCACACCACCAGTTCAATACTGGTATTTTTTGTCTTTAAGGAGGTGAGGGGGGCTGTGAGGGTCAGTGGAGAGGGAGAGTGTATATCAAAGTTTCTAGAAGGCTTGACTTCCTATTAATAAGAGAAAAAGATAGGTAAAAAGAAGGGAGAAGCATACATTTGTGCTAATCTTCTTTCTCTAGCTTGGATCCCCAGAAGGTGGAAAAATGCTGAGTTTCCTTTGATTTTAGTCCCTTGTCTATCCAGGTAAAGACAAGTTCATTTACCTGAGAAAAAAATTCTATTGTTTCAAAGCAAGAATGAAAAAAAATGTATGTATAAAATGGAAAAGTGATAAGAAATTAAGCAGAAAAATCCCTTGATTTTTTTTTTCTTTTCAAAATGTGAGTTGTAGAGGGGAGTGAGTATAGGGAAATAAAAGTAAATAGTCTTAAAATAGCCAATTTTATATCTATCCCAAATAAGAGAGGAGAGGGGAGAGAGGGAGAAGGAAGGAGAGAGGTTATAGACATGAATAGGTCAAATGAACTAAAGTAGCAATATGGCAAGGTGGAAAGGGGTCGGTCCTGTTTTCTAGTTCTGCTTCTGCCACTAACTCCGTGTGGCTTGCCTTAGGCAAGCATCTTAACCTCCCCGTGCCTCAGTCCCTCACCCCTACAAAATGAGGGGATCGTTCTACATTTTCTAAAGTCTCTTCTAACTCTATTAACTCAGAATGTGTAAAATAATATTGTACATGTTATGAGCTGAATTGTGTCTCTCAAAATTTATATTTTGAAACCCTAGCCCCCAGTATCCTACTTGGAGATAGGTCCTTTAAAAAGGTAATTAAGTTATTAAAATGAGGCTGTCAGGATAGGCCATATCCAATATAACTGGTGTCTTTATAAAAAGGGCAGATTAGGACACATGAGGAGACACTAGGAATGCATGCACAGAGAAAAGACAGTGTGAACAGACAGCAAGACCGTGGCCATCTGCAATTCAAGGAAAGAGGCCTCAAAAGAAATCAACCTGGTTCACATCCTGATCTCAGACTTCCAAACTCTAAAATGGTTAGAAAACAAACCTCCGTTATTTAAGCAACCCAGTGTGTGGTATTTTCTATGGCAGCCATAGCAGACTAATATACTGCATCATTTGAGTAAAAACAAATAATTTATTTCAAATGGAATGAACTTTCACATCTTCACTAATAAATTGTATTCAGGCTGATTATGCTGGAGGTTCAGATTTCCTGGCTTTTCATTTCAGAACTTGTAAGCTTCCAGTCTAGCCACAGAACAAATCATAACTGCTGTTATGGAAAGTCATAACCTATAAGTCAAATGTCAAGGGGATCGAAACTTTAGAGCACAATGAAGAGAAACTAGATGAGAACAGTTTATCAGAACAAAACTTACATAATATAAAGTGTTTTATTTTTACTCTTTTAGCCTAACTTATAATCAAAACAGCATTTTTCTTTTTTGGTTCTAGGATGATGTTAATGTGTCTAAAATCAGGGTTTGATATCTTGGTCTGCCAATTGGTTTCTTCTTCAATGGCTTTAGACTGAGGCAGAAAGATGATAAGGTGTGTGCATCAGTATGTGTATTTGTAGGTCAGGAAAGGGTACAAAGAAAGGGTAGAAAGAAGAGGGCTATAGATGGCTCAGTACAAATCTATTATCATCACTGGAAACTAAACTTAAAGGACCCCCAACAAGATAGTGGTGGTAGTGGAATAGATTGTCTCTGCTGGAAGCTAGTGTTACTGACACCTTAGCGGGACAATCAGACCTCAGAGTGGCTGACTAATTTCATTCAGAATAATTCCGCAAAAACAGAATCTCATGAAGTTGGAACTGGAGGGAAACTTAGAAGCCATCTGGTGCATATGTGATTTTATGTATTTCTATTCTGTATTAAATTTATTTCTAGTCTAATCTTTATTATCTCTTTTCTTCTGTTAACTTCGGGATTAGTTTGTTTTTGTTCTAATTCCTTGAGGTGTAAAGATCATTGTTTAAGATCTTTCTCAATGTAGGAATTTATCATGATAAACTTCCATGTTAGTACTGTTTTTGCTGTATCCCATAAATTTTGATATGTTCTGTTTTCATTTTCATTTGTTTCAAAATTATCATAAAGGTCATATATGAAAAATCCACAGCTAACATGATATTCAATGGTGAAAATCTTAAAAATTTTCCTTCAAGATCAGGAACAAAGTAAGGATGCCCACTCTCATCATTTCTATTAAAGTCCTAGCCAAAGCAATTAGGCAAAAAATAAATATAAATAAAAGGTATCCAAATTGGAAAGGAAGAAGTAAAATTATGTTTTTAGATGACATGATCATATATGTAGAAAACTAAAGAATACATGAACGCACAAATACCTGTTAGATAAAACACACACATTCAGTAAAGTTGCAGGATATAAAATGAACATACAAAAATCAGTTATTTTTCTGCAGACTTACAAGCTACCTGAAAAGGAAATAATGAAAATAATCCCATTTCCAATAGCTCAAGAACAAAATTCTTAGCAATAAACAAACAAGGAGGTGAAAGACTTTTATGCTGAAAACTATGAAACATTGATGAAAAAACTAAAGAAGACACAAATAAATGGAAAGTTATCCTATGTTCATAGATTGGAAGACTTAATATTGATAAAAATGTCTGTACTACCCAAAGGAATCTACAGATTCAATGCAATCGATGTCGAAATCTCAATGTTATTTCTTTTTACAGGAATAGGAAAAAAAATCCTAAAATTCATATGGAACCACAAGGACTCCAAACAGGCAAAGTAATTTTGAGAAAGAAGAACAAAGATGAAAGCATCATATTTCCTAATTTCAAAAAATATTACAGTCTACAGCCATACCACCTTGAACATGCCCAATCTCATCTGATCTTGGAAGCTAAGCAGGGTTAGGCCTGGTTAGTACTTCGATGGGAGACCACCTTGGAATACCAGGTGCTGTAGGCATTAAAAAATATATTACAAAGCTATAATGATTTAAATGTTATTGTACTGGCATGAAAACAGGAATATACACTAATGGGATAGAACAGAAAGCTCAGAAATAAACCCATGTATATATGGTCAACTTATCTTTGACAAGGGTGCTAAGAATACACAATGGGGAAAGGAGAGTCTCTCCAATAAATGGTACTGTAAAACTGGATGTTCACATGCAGAAGAATGAAATTGGACCCTTATACCATACACAAAGATCAACCGAAAATGGATTAAAGACTTAAACATAAGACCTGAAACTGTAAAACTCCTAGAAGAAAACATAGGGACAAAGCTTCATGACATTGGTCTAAAGCAATGCTTTCTTGGATATGATACCAAAGGCATAAGCATCAAAAGCAAAAATTGATAAATGGGACTACATCAGGTTAAATGGCTCTGCACAGGAAAGGAAACAACGGAGTGAAACACAACATACAAAATGGGCCGAAGTATTTGCAAACCATGTTATTTATAAGGGATTAACATTCATAACACATAAGGAACTCTTACAATGCAATAGCAAAAACACAACCCAATTTTAAAATGGGTAAAGGAGGGTGAGAGGTGGTAGGTAGGGTAAAAGGGGTCAAATATGTGGTGAAAGAAAGAAATCTAAGTATGGGCGGTGAACACACAATGCAATATATATGCCTTACTGTTGAACTGTACACCTGAAACTTACTAGATTTTATTAACCAATATCACCATAAAAAATAAATGAAAAAATAACAAAAAAAAGAAAAAAGAAAAGAAAATGAGAGGCATATTAAAAAAATAAAATGGGCAAAGGACTCGAACAGACATTTCTCTAAAGAAATACAAATGACCAACAAAATGGAAAGATGCTCAACATAGCTAATCATCAGAGAAATGCAGATCAAAACCACATTAAGATGTCATCTCACACCTGCTAAGATGGCTATATTAGAAAAAAAACATGAGGTAATAAGCATTGACAAGAATATGGAGAAACTGGAACCCTGTACACTGTTGGTGGGCATGTAAAATGGTACAGACACTATGGAAAACAGTATGGTGGTTCCTCAAAAAATTAAAAATAGAGTTACCATATGACCCAGCAATCCCACTTGTGGGTGTATATCCAGAATTGAAATCACAATCTTGAAGAGATAGCTGTACTTCCATTGTCATTGTAATATTACAATAGCCAAAGTGTGAAAACAACCTAAATATCCATCAATAGATAAATGTATAAGAAAACTGTGAAATATAGATTAAATGGAATAATATTCCATTTAAGAAAAGAAATCCTGTCACACGGAACATCATGAATGAACCCGGGGGACAGTATATGAAGTGAAATAAGCCAGTTACAGAAGGACAAATACTGCATGATTCCACTTATACGAGGTATCTAAAATAGTCAAACTCATAGAATCAGAAAGTGGCATGTTGTTTTCCAGTGGCTAGTGGGAGGGGGACAATGGGGAGTTGCTTTCCAATGGGTATAAAATTTCAGTTATATAAGATAATTAAGTTCTAGTGATCTGCTGTGAAACATGATGCCTACGGATAACAATACTGTATTAAAAATTTAAGAGGGTAGATCTCCTATTAAATGTTCTGAACCACAATTTAAAGAAACAAGTAAGTAGCCAAAAATACATAGTAAAAAAGTATTATAGAAGTATGTTGAACTGTTAATGATATATATGTGTATATATATATATATAATGTTATATGTATATATGCACATAATGCTAAATAATATCTATATATTACTGCTCCAGATTTTGGGATATTTGGTGTCAGCTTCTGAAAATTTGTAATCTTTTGTACTTTCTCCTTCTAAATAAATATTCACTTTTGTACACCCAAAAGTTTGTAGTCTAATTGAGGAAGTCAGACATGTAAAGAAATGATTCGATAAAGATTTTACAGGTGCTAAGATGGAAGTTTGTCTAGAGTGTAGTAGAGGTCCAGATGACAAGGGAGTGGTCAGGAAACGCTTCAACTTGGAAACACTACTTGCTCAGAGCCTTTATGGGGTGGGATAGTTGGGTGGAGAAGGGCATTCTAATTAAAAAGAGGATTATGTGCCATGGCATGGATGCATGAAATAACATGGTTCAGCTAGGAAACTGTAATTCAATGTGTCTAGAGAATAAAAAGGGAATATTCCATAGATGAATCTGGAAGGTTAGGCAGGGACCAGATAACTGAAGGCTTTGGGTGCCATATAAAGACTACATTTTTATTACTTAAACAATGGGAGTCATGAAAGCATTTTAAGCAGGAATAACATGATTCCCCCCACAATGACAGTTGAAAAGATGTTTTAGAGAGGCAGATTAGACTGTAGGCAGGGAAAAAGTTAATCTTGATGAACTAAGAAACTCTGAAATCAGGCAGCAACAGTAAGTATGAGAGTAGAGCATCAACTCAAGATGCTTTAGAGCTAGACTGATAGGACTTGTTTCCTGATTGAATTAAGTGAGTCAGAGAAAGGGAAGAGCTAAGATTGACTCTTGGGTTTCTGGGTTAGATATGTAGCCTCTGAATCAAAAAGATTTCAGAAGATAACAGGAGCTCAAGCCTTTCATACTCCTTTGGACCTCGCAAAAGGGTAAAAAGTACCTTCTGAAGTAGATCAACTTTACTAACCAGCTACAGCAGCTCTGTAAATTGTTATCTTGTCCTTCAGAATATAAGGCCACATCCATCTGTGTGGAACCAACAGACCAAGGCACCAACCATCTGTTTTCTAGGATTATCTAAACAACCAATGGGACTCATGACATGATGTGTTCAGCCTCAGCAATTAATATTGATTATAAAGATGGCAAAAATGAGCAGTCTGGCCATGACTGTCATGGATCAGTATGCAGGTCAAGTATAGATATGGCCTCAATCACACCCTCACATCATTAGGCATTATCCACTGCAAATTATGAACACATTTACAAGCAAGGGATGAAAAACACATACTATTTTAAAGTTGTGTAATGTCCCAGTAGATCTGTCTACATATAACATTTATTTTCACATTGGCTGTCTCTTTAAGAAACGAACTTTGTGGCATTCCTTACCAGTTATCACCAACAGTTGTCTCTACAAAGGTCAAAGTGTTGCTACAACTACCTAATTATTCATTCATTTCTTCAGTGCTAGAAAAGTCCCAAAAGAAAGGTCCCTAACATCAAGGAATCTCAGCTAGCTTGTAAAAGAAGACACCTACTGGTGGAAAGCTAAACAAAGACAGAGTTAAACAACAAAACAATGCTATGGTACCAGACAATCTGTATGTTAGGCATCAAGTAAGAGCTATAAATGGGAAGTACTAAGAGTTTACAGGAGGGATAAATCCTTGTGGGCTTGAACGGTAACAGTAAGTTTCATGGAGAAGGTGGGAACTGCTGTGGGACTTCAATAATAGAAAAGATTTGGGCAGGAAGGGAGGGTAGTATATGAAAATTTGATGCTATGAGTAAGCACTGAGGAGTAAGTGGAATGAACATGATAAGTTTCAGAGACTATCATGCTTGGCTAGTCAACACACTATAAAAGCAATGACACATTGCCACTCCTTCGTATCACAAATATTTAAGATTTTTTAAAGTGTCAATAGGATGTTCAAAGGCTTAAATAAATTTAGCACTGTAAGTAGAAAATAATTCAAATCAAAGGCAAGATTCCCAAAGCTTTACATCATCATTGTTCACAGAGTAACTATGCCTTTGAAAAATGATTAGAAACAATTGCTGTTCTCCTCGATTTTCGGAACTCCACTACCAGAAAGGATGGAAATAATATGTCCAAATTTAGATGTCTATAAGTGAAGGTTAGTGTGTCTTCACATTTCACCAAGTTCCTAACATGTTTAAAGTACTTAGATGCAAAAGAAGGTGTGTGGGCCCTTTTCCCAGAAGGATGTACTAGTTCCATTTACTGTACATAAAATGACTTTTTCCAGCTAGCTGTGCATGCACATGTCACCTGTCCTTATTTTCCCAAAGGGCCAGAAAGGGGGAAAAAGACAAATTCAAAGAATGAGTAATGGAAGAGGAAAAAAGCACACACAGGATTTCATTATACAAACAGGAAATTTCTGTGTGTGTATGTGTATGTATGTGTCTGTGGGTGTGTATGTGTGGCCACATGCTTGCACTTTGTTTTATCTTTCATTGCCTCTTCTCTTTCTCTCTTACTCTCATATTCTCTCTTTTTGTTTTGCTTTCCAGAGCTCAATTCTACATATATACTTTGTGTGCATTATATCATGCTATATTACACTACATACATGTTAAAGAGAATATGAAAAGAATCTCTATCCTTCAGCGGATTATAAACTAAACCATACTTACCATTTAAACCACAATAAAATATAATAGATGAAATGCCAAAATGAGTGCCACTGACAAATCGAAATAGGAAGAGAGTTCAACAGTCCTTTAGAGGAAGGTAAAATTACTGTGGACTGGGAGTCGCATATGATAGCTTCACCAAAGCAAGATTTCAGCATCTAGATTCTAGAGCTAGATTCAGGGGTTCTCATTCTCAGTTGTGCCTAAGGATTATACATGAAACATTTGTTAAAATGCATATTGCTGTTGTCCATCTCCAGAAAGTTTAACTCAGTAAGTCCAGAGCAGGGCTCGGAACTCTGCATATTTAACAGTTCCAGATTATTCCAACACAGAAGTTTCTCAGAATATACTTTGTAAAACACTGAGTAACAGCATGGAGAATAAATAGGATACAACTGGGATTCCATGAAGGACAGTAGAAAGTAAGTGAGGTTGCTGGGAGCAAAGTAATAGGAGGAATGGCAGCAAATAGTTTAAAAAAAGTAGTGGGAAGAAAAATTATGAAGTATCTTAACTGTCATGCCAGAAACTTTACATGTGACCCTATAAATGGTGTAGAGCTAGTGATGATTTATTTATGAGGACCTTTCAGGAAAAGGAATTGACTACACTGAATCACGCATTCTAACAGTAATGCCAATGCCAAAATAACAAGCACTGGACTACAGACTCCCAAAGGCTTGCCAGTAGATCAATGCATAATCACAATCAAATTTCAACTGGCCTGAGGTAAAATGAAAATAAGACAATGTGGTGATACTTTTGTGAGGCTACAATTCACTTTTTTAATATTAAATTGTTCTTTTATATTTAACTAAATATCCTTTGCAAAATAAAAAGTAGGCAACTGAGCATATGACAAGATGTTCGACATCATTAGCCATTAGAAAAATATAAAATAAAATCACTATGAATATACAACCACAAGTTTATTAGAATGGCGAAAATTTTTTAAAAAATAATGACAATACCAAGTGGTGACAAGAATGTAGACAAAATGGTACTCTAATACATTACTTGTTGGGATGCAAACTGGCACAGCCACTGTAGAAAAGTTTGGCAGTTTCTCATAAAGTAAAATATAAACTTATCTTATAACCTAGCAATTGTACTCCTAGGCATGTATCCCAGGGATATGAAAACTTACATTCACACAAAAACTTGTACCTGAATATTTAATCACCAAAACCTGGAAAGAACCCAAATGTCCTTCAATGTGTGAGTGGATAACAAACTGGTAATATCAAGACATATTACTCAGCAAAAATGGAATGAGCTATTGGTACAAGCAAAAAGTTAGATGAATATCAAAGGCATTATGCTGAATGAAAGAAGCCAGTCTAAAAGGCTACATGCTATATTTATGCATTTACATATATTTATATAATATTTTTGAAAAGACAAACTATAGTAACAAAACAGATCAGTGATTGGTAGAGAAAAGTAGAGAGAGGAGGGTATGACTACAAATAGGCACTGCAAAAGTTTTTTTAATTAAGTTTATTGGGGTAACATTGGTTAATACAATTATATAATTTTCAGGGATACATTATAATTTGACATCTGTATATTCTATTGCGTTTATCATCCAAAGTCCAGTTTCCTTCATCTACCATATATTTGATCCTCTTTACCCACTTCACATTCCCCCTATCCTCCTATATTTGTCCCCCTTAACCCCATCTACCTCCTGCCACCTCCCCCACCTCCCTGGTAACCACTAGTCTATAGTCCTCTGGTAACCACTAGTCTATAGCCCATGTCCATTAGTTTCTGTTTGTTTGTCCTGTTCATTTGGTGCTTTTGAGTGTATATCCCACATGTAAGTGATATCATGTGATTTTCAACTTTTCCTGCCTGATTTATTTCGCTTAGCGTGATTATCTCAAGGTCCATCCATGTTGTCACAAATAGCAGTATTTCATCTCTTCTCATGGCTGAGTAATATTCCATTGGACATATGTACCACTGCTTCTTTAGTCAATCATCTATAGTAGGACATTTCGGTTGCTTCCATGTGCAAGAGAGTTTTTTTGAGTGATAGAACTGTTCTGTATCCTGACTATGGTAGTAGTTGAATGAATCTATACATGTATTAAAACTCATTGAATGGTACAACTCTGCTAAATAAGTAAATTTTACTGTATGTTAATTTAAATTTTAAATAGTAGGCATTCATTTATCAGTTCCCCCAGTATTTTGGAAACCATGCTTGTCCAATGTCTGGTACATCTAGCATAGGCTACTGACAGGCAGGTGTCCTTAAGAATCTTGTTCAGTGGTGCTAGAAAGGGACTTGCTTTACATCTGTCTTGGATATCTTAATATGCACCAATAATTCTTATCACAACCCTGGGTTCCACTTCATTTTCCAAATTCCATACACATGACTAATTCTACACAGTGATTGTCATCTCAATCAGTTGTTCAAAAGCACCCAGTCCTCTACTCTCATTAACATCTGAACAAGCTACTTAAATCTCCACCACTCTCACATACTCAAAATTGTGTGCTCTCTTCTTTCAATTTTGCAGTGAAGATTATCAGGTAAGAGTGAGAGAGCAACACAGCTTAGGGCTTGTAACTAGGGGTTGCAAAGCACATCTTTTCCTGGAATCTGAAGAGACCAAGATTTCCTTTCAGTATTTCTCAGGAATTAGACAAATGTTTCTGAGGATTTCCCAGGGCCCAGAATCTCCAAATATTCCTGGGAGTTACATATTTGGTAATACGATAACAAACCTACATTCCTTCTCAATACAAACAAGTCAAGTGGGTGGGGGGACAGATGCATTTTTATTGTGTTTTCTAACACAGGCAGTCCCTTCTCAACAATTTTTTTTTCTTTTTGGTGACTGATGAAATTAATAACAAACAATATCACACAAAAAAGTAGAACTTTCATGAGTTATATTTCCTTTTAGCCCTCTGTTTTAAAAAATAACTGTTTAAAAACTGTTACTTGAAAACTTTCCTTGAGCCTGGACACTGGTAAACCAGACCATGTTTGAATTTCACAAACACTGACTCCAGAATTAGTTATCTATTGTTGCTTCACCAATGACCCTAAAATATAAGTGTCCTAAAACAATCAATATTTATTACCTTATATAGTTTCTGGGATCAGAAATTTAGGAGCAGCATAGATAAGTAGTTTTGGCCTTATGTCTCTCATAAGGTTGTAATCAAGATGTCAGCTGGGGCTGCACACATCTGAAGACTTAACTGGAGCTAGATGATTCTTCTAAGATGGTGCACCCATATGGCTATTGGCAGAAGACTTCAGCTATTTTCTGGCTATTTATAGGAAGCCTTAATCCTGGTCTCTCCATAGAATGCTTGAGTACCATCGTGGCATGGTATCAGCTTCCTCCAGAACAAGTGTCCAAGAGGCAGCAAGGTGTAAGTCTCAATGTTTTTTATGATCTAGCCTTGAAAGTCATACTCCATCATTTCCACAATGCCCTACACAGATCTGTCCTATTCATGTGGTAAGGAACAACAAGGGCATGAAAATACTAAGATATTGGGATAATTAGGGGACATCTTAGAGACTGGCTATGACCACTCCACATCAAGGAAAGAATTTTATAACTTCTCAAGCCCACAGATTTTATCAAGGCCAAAGGCTAACCAATTAGCCCTGGCAAAAGAAGGCTAACACAGAAATGATATCTAAGGTGGCTAATTGTTCTTTCCCATTAGAACGTCAAGTATTTGACAGATAAAGCCTTTTACAGGTAAGGCTGAAGCTATAATTAGGCTCTGGGAGACAAAGGCATGTCAAAAAGGAAAATGAAGAATAATATCCTGAAAATCCACAAATGAACAGAGACCAATTTCACTAATTTTCCAATTAGCCAAATGTATGAAAAATGTATCCAAGACTCAGACAGATCTCTGTGTTAAAAGACTATCACTAAAACCAACTGTAACAAAACTAGATGTGAAAAGTTATCCACAAACTACCATATAAGCAAAGTCTGTTTCAAATTAAAGAAGTAAAATGAAAATGTTTTTTCCTCTTCAATTGTGTTTGAACTAGAGCTACCCTAGTATATGAACATAGTTGAATATGTCTGGATTTTCTAGAACTATAGTTGAATCTATTCCGTATGCTATTTTATGAGTCCCATGAAAAGCCAAGTTTATGAGGTTACCAACTGGTGATAATTACTTATTTTCCTTTCCCTAATTTCCTTCTTCTCCACTCATCAAGACTTTAATTACACATTCCACAAGAATTAAATTTAAGCCTGAAGAGGAGAAACGTACTTATGCTAAGGTCACTCCTGGGAAACTAGAAGTGGAACTAGGATGTAGTGGATGTCAGTTATGTCAGGTGGCAATGGGAAAGAACTCATTCATTGCTCACTACTACAACAGGTTTCATCATCCTCATTTCATGCCATTTTTTATATAGGACTGAATGAATTGTGCTTGTGAGACTTTGGAGACAAAAGCAGATGTGGAGTGTTCTAAACAAATGTCTACAGAGGGAAAACATATGCAAGTAGTGGCCAATGTAGCAGAGATCCAACCAAAAACTATTGAGAGAAGGGGCCCTGCATTGTAAAATTTGTTTTGTCCAGTCTCAAAGGAATGGGCTTGTGACAATGCGGTAGGCTGATAAAATTTTTCCAATGTACTTCAAGGCTGAGGTATAAGGGACAGACACACAACTTCTAAGAGTACTGGGTAGCTGTGCCAAAGCAGAGAAAACTCACCATGTTTGGGAGCATAACTCTGTACCAGAAATTCAAACGCCTTGATTTTTACTAGCAGATCAAGAGCAGCCTTAAAGAAGATCCTTTATTTCCCATCATTTATATAGGAGCTAATCTAAAGTCCGTTTGGATTTTTCAGAAGTCAAAAAATAGTGATCCCAATCAATAAGTGTTTTCAGAGTCTGTCTTCCAAAGATGGGAATATTTGCGTTTCTCTTATCTTCTCCTAAATTTCCCAACTCAGTTGGGTTAAAATTGGTCCAGAGCTCTCTTCTTGATGCCTACAAACCATAAAGGTTACAAATTCACTCTAAACTACATTTCTTTCTCATTATATTTTTCTTCTCCCCTTCTCCTTTTTACGGGTGTTATCTCATTTATACTCTGCTTCATTCTTGAAAATCCTATTCCATATATATGATACTTTACAGTTTACAAAGTACATCTATGAGGTAAGCAGGGCAAGTCCTATTATACTCATTTCACAGATAAAGTAACTGACTTACCCAGCTAATGCAGAGCAAAGTTGAAATGAAAAAAATCTCATCTCTTAACTCTAAATCTAGTGTGCTTTCTACAGTACTGCACTGACTGAGAAATATTTTACATAATAAAATAAAAGGTATAGTAAATACCTCTCAAGATGGAAATGGCCAAATAGATGAGAATAAGGACAACCTAATAAAATTCAAGTCTCTGTAAAAGAGTAAAATTAGCAAATTTTGGAGTGTTGAAGGATTGCTGCAGTGGTTTAACGGAGGTTGTATCTTAATTTTTTAGAGAAAAGTATATTTTTTGTTCATCTATTTTTACCAAATGTAGTTCACTAATTCATAAGCTCCTTTAAGGCACCTTCTTCATTACATGTACCTTTGTATACCACACCTTATAATCCCTTGCCTTAAACAAGATAAATACTTAGTTAACAAGTTGTTCAAAGAAATGAATTCAGTCTATATAGTAGATGGTAAAAATAATTTTCTTTTTTCTCAAAGTCACAGAAGCAGAATGACAAGACTGAAAGAGTCCTGTAGAAAAGTTATCTTTTCCATTACCTTCAGGTAGGACTACACTCAGCCTAGGCTAGACTAAAAATCAATCATCCAGATCCCTTGTTACTAAGAGCTCTCCTGGGTAGAAGATGCTGTAAACCCTGTTTGTCACAAATTGATTGCTTTTAAAACATTCATTTCCAAAAGTTTATTTCTATAATTCTATAATTTATAATTTACATTCTGTATTGCTTATTCAGCTTCAAAGTCTACAAAGTAGAATTATTCTGCCTGAAGAAGAAAATAAATTGCCTTAGTGCATCTCCAATAATTCTGTATCCCAGCTCTACTAACCCTTACCGATTTCTCCATATCCCTGAAGGCAAAAGTTGGAGCACAAACCTTGGCACTTTAACAAGGATTTTTGAAATTTTTGTTGCTGTTCTCTAGCACTATTCTCTATAGTAACAAGGCTAAACCACTGAATTTTTTTTTGTCAACTAGACTCTAGATACATTGTTTTGTACATTCTTTTTTGACATTTTGCTCATTTCATTCATTCATCCATTCAACAAATATTTATTGGGCTCTTACTATATGCCAGGCACTGTTCTATGTTCTGAAAACACAAAAGTAAACAAGATAAGCAGAGATCCTGCTTTCATTCTAGTAGGGGAATGACTGACAGACAATAAACTAGGAAATTAATTAAATATGATAATTTCTGCAAAGGAAATAAACAGAGAAAAGAATGGGTTAGGAAACCTCTCTTAGGAGTGCTGTCTCTTGCCAGCCATGCATAAGCTTGTTGAAGAATTTTCCTGGCAGAAGGAAGAGCATGTTCAAAGCTTGAATTAGGAAGAAGCTTGGTGAGATTTAGGGAAAATATAAGAAGCCACTGTAGCTGGAGCACAGTTGAATTCAGAGCAGCATAGCATCATATGTAATTCTAGAGGTAGGAAGGAACTTATAATTAATGTCAGAGAGTAGCTATTGAAGAGTTTTAGGCAAGGGAATGATAAGTAAACACAGCAGAGTAAATGTCACCACATCTCCCTTATTTTCTCCAACACTTGTTAACATACTGTAGTAGAGTTTGGGAAACAATGGTAGAGAGAGTTGGTGGTCCATTCTAACTCAAATCTTTTTGGGCTCATAACCAATTTGTTCGCATATTGCTTCCTAACTCTTGCTGATAACGCCATTCTTAAACTAATTCACCATCTGACTATCTCCTCTTGATGTCAGAGTTGGCTTCCTCTCCCTACCCTCAACCTCCATCTCATACAGTTCTTCGTCAGTAGCAAATATTTGTGGGATACTCTCTAAAAAGCAAGGGGGAAACTAACATAGATGGTCATGGAGAACATATATACAACTGAGTACAAAAGAGAATATTTTCAAAAAATAATATTATTCTTATTACTAGGCAAAAAATTAAATACTGTGATATGACAAAGTTAAGGCCAAGCAGCCCAGTACTTTTAGACTAAGGTAGGCAAAAAGTGCATGACCTTTCCATCAATTAGTTCACTAAAGCCATGAGATAAAATGAGCATATGGGATTTTAAGAGCTTCCTGGATGAATGAAGGGAAGAGGCTAGGGTATTTAGGGTAGGAAGTTCCAAGCCCAAGTTATAGTTTTTGGAAAGTTTCAACTGTGGATCTAGATTAAAAAGATGAAAGGGATAAAAGTATTTCACTAAGAGGGGAGAATAGATGATGAATAGAAACGAAAGAAGAAAGGCAAGTCGGAAGTGGCCTGGTGAATGGCTTTGAAGCCATTTGGACCTAATCTCTATAAACAAAATGTTACTTTTGGCTTATTTGTTACCATCCTATTGAAAACAGCTGGACAGAAATTCAACAATTCAATCAAATTTATATAGTCTCACTTAAAATATAGGCTATGAGATATCTCATTTAAAATATTGATTTGGTGGATTCATAAATTTATATTTTCTGTACTTATCATAATATGGCCCTGCACTAGAGATGGCTAGCCTCGGTTCACAACATAGCCTCTCCCAGGTGTCTCCAAGCCCAGCAGATGACTTTGTAGCTCCTACAAGTAGCCCAGGGCCAGGCACAGGCAGCAGCTGACATTGGCCTGTACCACAGCCCCTCCCAAGAGGCCCAAGAACCAACACAACTGGTGGCTGGCTTCAGACCACACCAGAGCATCACCCAAATAGCTCCACAAACACTCAAAGGGTGGACTCAACTAGCACCAGAGCCCTGCTAAAGTGAATCCTGCTTTGTGAGGTCGGCATCACACAACAGCTCATCCACTGATGTCATGGCCAGTCCTCACAGCCAGTCAGCCTGAGGATCACTGCCACTCATTCACATGCCAACAGCAATCAAGGCTAAACTACATATAACGGGAGGGCATACACAACCTGCACAAGGGACATCCCTAGAGCACCCAGCTCAGGTGACCAGGGAGATTTTACCACTGAGCCCCACAGGACACCTACTACATAAGGACACTCTGCCAAGACTGGGAGATGAAGCGAATCTACCTGATACAAAGAAATAAACATAGGGAAGCAGCCAAAATGAGGATACAAAGAAACATGTACCAAATGAAAAAAATAGAACAAAACTCCAGAAAAAAATCTAAATAAAATAGAGGTAAGCAATCTATCAAATAGAGAGTTCAAAAACACTGGTTATAAAAAGACTCAATGAGCTTAGGGTAAGAATAGATGAACTCAGTGAGAACTTACACAAAGACATAGAAACCATTAAAAAATATTCAGAAATGAAGAATATAATAATTGTAATGAAGAATAATTAGATGAAATCAACAGCAGATTAGATGAAGCAGAGGACAGAATTTGCTATTTAGAAGACAATGCAGCAGAAAACAATCCAAACGGCAAAAAGAAAACACAATCCCCGCCCAAATGAGGATAATTTAAGGGACTTCTAGGACATCATCAAGCATAACAACATTCACATCACAGGGGTATCAGAAGGAGAAGAGAGAGAACAAGGGATTGAAAACCTATTTGAAGAAATAATGACTGAAAACTTCCCTAATCTGGTTAAGGAAATAGACATAAAGTCCAGGAAGCACAGAGAGTCCCAAGCAACATGAACCCAAAGAGGTCCACTCTAAGAAACATCATAATTAAAATGCCAAAGGTTAAAGACAAAGAGAGAATCTTAAAAGCAGCAAGAGAAAAGCAGTTAGTTACCTACAAGGGAGCTCCCATAAGACTGAGAGCTGATTTCTCAAAATAAACTTTGCAAGTCAGAGGGATTGGCATGAAATATTTAAAGTGATGAAAAGCAAAGACTTATAACCAAGATTACTCTGCCCAGCAAGGCTAACATTTTGAATTGAATGAGAGATAAAGAGCTTCCCAGAAAAGAAAAAGCTGAACAGAATTACAAGAAATGTTGAAAGGACTTCTTTAAGAAGAAGAGAAAAAAAAGATAAAAAATATAAATAATAAAAAAGCAATACCTTATACCTATCAATAATTAATTTAAATGTAAATAGATTAAGTGCTTCAATGAAAAGACATAGGATGACTGGATTGATAAGAACAAGACCCATACATATGCTGCCTACAAGAGACTCACTTCAGATCAAAAGACACACAGACTGAAAGTAGAGAGATGCAAAAAGATATTTAGTACAAATAGAAATTAGAAAAAAAAGCTAGGGTAACAATACTTATATCAGACAAAATAGACTTTAAAACAAAGTCTATAACAAAAGACAAATAAGGATATTTCATAATGATAAAGGGATCAATCTAACAAGAAGATGTAACTCTTGTAAACAAGAAAGCACCCAGTGTAAGAGCATCTAAATATATAAAGCAAATATTGATGAACGTAAAGGGAGAGATCAATAGTAACACTGTCATAGTAGGGAACTTTAACATTTCATTGACATCAATGGAAAGACCACCCAGACAGAAAATCAACAAGGAAACATCAACTCTAAATGACACATTAAGTCAGATGGATATAATTCATATTTTTAGAACATTTCAATCCAAAGCAGCAGAATATATATTCTTTTCAAGGGCACATGAAATATTTTCCATGATAGACCACATGTTAGGCCATAAAACAAGTCTTTAAGAAGATTGAAATCATATCAAGCATCTATGTTCACAATGGTATGAAACTAGAAAGCAATTACAAGAAGAAAACTGAAAAACACACAAACACACAGAGACTAAGCAACATGCCTCTAAACAATGAATGGGTTAAAAATGAGATCAAGAAAGAAATTAATAGATATCAAATTAAATAGATATAGATAGCAAATTAAAATGAAAACCAACAACCCTGAAATCTGTAGAAAATAGCCAAGGCACTTCTAAGAGGGAAATTCCTAGCAATATAGGCCTACATTGAAAAACAAGAAAAATCTCAAATAAACAATCCATCTTTACACTAAAAGTAACCAGGAAAAAAAGAGTAAACAAAGCCCAAAGTGAGTAGAAGAAAGGAAATAATAAAGATCAGAGCAGAAAAAAACACAATAGGGGGGTAAAAACAATAGAAATGATCAATGAAACCAAGAACTGCTCATTGAAAAGATAAATTAATAAGCCTTTAACCAGACTCACCAAAAAAAAAAAAAAAATGAGAGATGACCCAAATAAACAAAATCAAAATGAAGAAAAGTAAAAACAAATATACAAAAGACTATAAAAACACACTATAAACAATGATATTCCAAAAAAATTAGACAACTTGGAAGAAATTGATAAATTCCTAGAAATACACAATCTTCAAAGACTGAATCAAGATGAAACAGAAAATCTTAATAGACCAATAACTATTAACAAAATCAAATCAGTAATCATATATCTCCCAACAAACGAAAGTCCTGGACCAAATGACTTCTCAGGGAAATTTTACCAAACATTCAAAGAAAAATTAACAACTATCTTTCTCAAAATATTCCAAAATGTTGAAGGGAATGGAAGGCTCCCAAACTCATTTTACAAGGCCAGCATTACCTGATTCTAATACCAAAACCATTACAAAAAAAGAAAATTACAGCCAATATCCTTGATGAACATAAATACAAAAATTCTCAACAAAATATTAGCAAACTGAATTCAGCAATACATTGAAAAGATCATAACCATAATCAAGTGGGATTTATTCACAGGATGCAAGGTTGGCACAATATCCATAAATCAATTAATGTGGTACACCACATAAAGAAAATAAAGGACAAAAATCATATGACCATATCAATAGTTGCTGAAAAAGCATCTGACAAAATCTAGCATCTATTTATGATAAAAACTCTCAGCAAAATGGGAATAAAGGGAATATACCTTAACATAATGAAGGCTGTATGTGACAAACACACAGCTAACATTTACTCAATAAGGAAAAGCGAAAAGTGTTTTCCTTAAGATCAGGAACAGGACAAGGATGTCCACTTTCACCACTTTTATTCAACGTAGTATTGGAAGTCGTAGCCATAGCAACCAGACAAGAAAAAGAAATAAAAGACATCCAAATTGGAAAGGAAGAAGTAAAACTGTCATTACTTGTTGATGACATATTGTACATAGAGAACCTTACAGACTCCACCAAAAACTGTTAGAACTTATAAATGAATCAGTAAAGTAGCAGGACATAAAATTAATATTTGGAAATCAGTTGCATTTTTATACTGCAATAATGAACTGTCAGAAAGAGAAATTAAGAAAACAATCCCATTTACAATGCAATAAAAAATTAAATATCTAGGAATAAATTTAACCAAGGAGGTAAAAGATCTGTACTTGGAAAATTATAAGACGTTAAAGAAAACTGAATAAGATACAAATAAATAAAAGCATACACTGTGCTCGCAGATAGAAAGAATTAACATAGTTAAAATGACCATACTACCCAAAGCAATCTACAGATTCATGTAATCTCTATCAAAATACCAGTGATATTTTTCACAGAATTAGAGCAAATAATCCTATAATTTATATGAAACCACAAAAGACCCCGAATAATCAAAGCAATCTTGAGAAAGAAAAAAGTTGACGGTATCACGCTTCTTAATATCAAACTATACTACAAGGCTGCAGTAATCAAAACAACAAGCTGTGTTCTGTCATAAAAACAGACAAATAAATCAATGGAACAGAATAGGGAGCCCAGAAATAAACCCATGCCTATATAGTCAATTATTCTATGACAAAGAAGACAAGAACATACAATGGGGTAAAGACAGTCTACTCAATAAATGGTGCTGAGAAAACTGGTCAGATACATGCAAAACAATTAAACTAGACCATCTTCCTATACCATACACAAGAATAAACTCAAAATGGATTAAAGATTTAAATTTAAGACCCGAAACCATAAAACTAGAAGAAAACATAGGCAGTAAACTCTCTGACATTGCTCTTAGTAATATTTGTTTATTACCTCCTCAGGCAAGGGAAACAAAATAAAAAATAAATGAATGGAACTACATCAAACTAAAAAGTTTTTAGACGGCAAAGAAAATAATCAACAAAACAAAAAGACAGCCTACTAATTGAGAGAAGATATTCGCTAATGGCACATTCGATAAGGGTTAATATACAAAATTTATAAAGAATGCACACAACTTAACACCAAACCCCCCTCCCAAATCAAACAATCCAATTAAAAAATGGGCAGAGGACCTGAATAGACATTTCTCCGAAGAGGATATACAGATAGCCAACAGACATATGAAAAGATGCACAATGTCACTAATCATCAGAGAAATGCAAAGCAAAACCACAATGAGATATCACCTCACACTTATCAGACTGGTTCGCATCAATAAATCAAAACAACAACAAGTGTTGTTGGTGAGGATGCGGGGAAAAGGGAACCCTCGTGCATTGTTGGTGGGATTGCAAATTGGTACAGCCACTATGGAAAACAGTTTGGAGGTTTCTCAAAAAATTAAAAATAGAACTACCTTTAGAACCAGCAGTTGCACTTGTATTTATCTGAAGAAAACCAAAACACTAACTGAAAAAGATATATGCAGCCCTATGTTCAGTGCAGTGCTATTTACAATAGCCAAGATATGGAAGCAACCTAAATACCCATAGAAAGAGGACTGGATAAAGAAATTGTGGTACATATATACAATGAAATACTACTCAGTCATAAAAAATGAAATCTTATCACTTGCAACAATATGGATGGACCTAGAAGTTATTATGCTGAGTGAAATAAGTCAGGCAGAGAAAGACAAATACCATATGATTTCACTTATCTAAAGAACAAAATAAACTAACAAAACAGAAAGAGACTCACAGATACAGAGAACAAAGTGATGGCTGCCACATGGGAGAGTGTTGGGGGACTGCATGTAAGGGTGAAGGGATTAAGAAGTACAAATTGGTAATTACAAAATAGTGACAGGGATGTGAAGTACAGCATAGGGAATATAGTCAATAATATGCAATAACTATGTAAGGTGCCAGGTGGGTACTAGTCTTATTGGGGGATCACTTTGTAAGTTAGATAAATGTCTCACCACTATGCTGTACACCTGAAACTAATATAATATTGAATGTCAACTGTAATTGAAAAAGAAAATAAATTAAAAAATAATATGGGTACAAGTGTTTTCTAAATATTTATAGTACTGGACTTAATTTTTTTCACTGTGGATACTCAAGAAATTAGACTAATACAATTCCATTTTGAAAATGAAGAAATCTGGATTGGCGAAAACTTAAGGCTAATGAGAATATTAAGAATCTGAAAGTCAGTCTGAAAGAAATAATAAAGCGAGGGCCAAACATGAGAGAGAGCGAGAACTTTTGAGGGCAAACAAAAGAGAAATATGAGGAATGTTTGATCACCCAAAGTGAAAGGCAGCCTCTTCTAGAGTAGATGAAACAGATTTCCATTCAGAAGCTACATGCTTACTCAAAGAGAGGCCATTCTTTACCATAGACTGTGAAGTTTAACATGAGGAGATATATGCCTATCAAAAGTGAGAGGTCCTCCTTACTGTGTTACGACCTTATGACAGAGAAAGTAAACAGTGATTTCAAAGAGAATCTTCAAAGCACTCCAATATCTTTATAATGTCTGAAGTGTCACCGCTGTCAAGCTCTAAAATGGAAAAGCCAGCTTAAGATGAAATGGTAAGATCATACTGGGATCAGTTCCTAAGTTCCCAGGTCCCCCTGAAAATTTAATTTGAAGAACACCATAGGGAATTCACACAGCACTAGGTCCTACCAAATCACATTTCAAAAGTGTATAGTAAAAAGAGACAATTCCATAGATACCACCAATTCCCTTGGATGACCCTTTTGCTTTCAAAGATCTGCATTTCCTCGTGAATGGGTATCTCTATGATTATTCATAAATTACAAGGGCAGGTACTTTGAATTGTAGGCATTGACTTTGATTGAGCTACTTGGCACATAGACTACTCGCTGTAGCATGTTATACAGTGAGTAGAAACAGGGATTTATTCATATGTACCTTGGAGAATAGATAGAGAATGTGGTGTTAAAAAAAGCTGTGTTACAATTATACAAATTTATTACAACTCCATTTTTATTGTTTCTATGAGCTTTCATTTAACTGTGGTTTATGAGTCTCTTAAGCAGTGCCAGGTAATTCAGCTAGTCTTTAATACAATGAAAAGTCATCACCCCATAGAACAATTAAAAAAATCTAAAATAAAAGCCAGAAGACAGTTTTTATGGCAGTAGCACAGGGTTGTGTGGCAGCACCATGGACTGACTGTAGAAATAAGGATGGGGAACTGAGATGTAACTCGAATTGTAGTGTTTGATTCAACTATGCACTCACCTTTAGACTGTTACCCAGACTTTATTTTTCCAGTTTGCTGATGAGATACATCAGACACATTATCGAACTTGCTAAAGAAAAGATAAGGCAGGTTTCCAATTAGAGCATTAAGAGAATGACTTATCCAGCTAGTAGATTTTGGAGGGTATTCTAAATCAGAATTTTCCAAACTGCTCTGAGTAAAACAAAAGTCTCATAAGATACTAATAGTTGACTCATAATAAAAAGATTTCTCATCAAACAAGTCTGGAAACAGTGAGTAAAATAAGGGTTAAGGACAGGTATTTTTATTGTTTTTAATATGTTAACTTGTGTTTTAAGTATCTAAGGGGAGAATAGAATATGTGGTATTCCCCAAACTTCTTTAGCTATAAAATCTTCTATTCCTCTCAAGTCAAATAATTCATATTTTATGTTACACTAGGGTTCTGAAGAACTAAGTATGAGAAAAGCTGCTCTACAAACATATACATTCAAAGCTTCAGAACATTCCTCCAGAGGCTGGCATTTGGGAAACACTTGATTTCATCAAATACCTATTTGGCAACTCGATAATTTCTACAAGCTTATTTCACATCAAACACTGTCTTGCTCACTATTTCAAGCAAATTTTCATGGTATACCCCAACAATACACTCTCATTATCATACTTTTTTATTTTTGAGTGGTTAAAAGTTATTTATGATTTTATACAAGTATTACCTTTCCTTGAATTTTTTCCTTCTTCCCTTCCTTTCTTTTGATTTTTAGAGGCAATCTCACATGGTATCCATGCAAATAATGTTTATGAAAGTTTAATATTTTGAGGTGTGTGCAGAATTGGGTTTGTTTTAGCATCTAGGATTTCTCATACTATGGCTTTAACAGCCATAATGATAGCATTTACAACGTGGCTAACTTGACTAATAAATCATTACCTCCCCAGCAGCTAGTATTCTGGCATTAAAAACAACAACAACAACAAATTTTGCCAAACATTGCTTCGTGACTTTTGAAGTATCAAAAATCCAAGCCCCTGATTACCAGGTGTAGACATGAATAGCTTTTTGTTTTTAAAAGGAAACAACGAGTCATTCTGGCTTTAAATAATTCAGTTAAAATTTGCACTAGATTCAAGAAGTCATTTATTGATACAAACCATTTTGTCGATGGCAATTTATAGCACATCGCACAAGAAAAAAATTAAGATAAATAGAAAAAATGTATTGAGAAGAAGCAAAATGAAAATATAGGGAGAAAAAATATGTAGGGATAAAAGCAGCAGGAAGAACAGGACTAATTAAAATATCTGACTGTCAATGTCATTAAAAAATTGAACAAAAAGTCTACCGAAAACATATTAGACAATACTGTAGAATATAGAAAATAAAGTCATGGCAGACTATAACACAAGGTCATTGCAAACTGAAATGTTTTGGTAAAAAGATGTGCTTTTAGAGAATTTATTAAAAGAGAAATATGATTTGATGTTAGTAGCACTCACATATAAGTCAAAGCATTAAAGTTAGGAGAAAAAAAAACATGACTAGTAAGCACTGAAGTAAGGAGGTGGGTAGCTTCACTGGATCCTGGGGGAGAATGCTATAAAGATCACTTTTGTTGTGCTTTCAGAGCAGGTGCTACTATAATATCTCAGGTGTTTCTATTTCTGATTACATCAGTTAAGTAATTAAGTTATAGCAAATCACTGGATGAAGCCCAAATAACCAAGCACCTACATATATCTTTGCAAACAACCATCTGTTATGGCCATCATTTATTCTTAAATATAGCACACAAAATTTTAATTGCAATAACGCTCTTTCTCACAAATGCTCCAGTTCTTGTCTTTTTATTTTAGAAAACTATCATTGAAAACAGTGTCAGAAAATGGGCCACTCTTTAACACATAATAAAAATGGAAAAATTATCAGCTTTGGACATCAAAATACCTGATTTGGGGTGGTAGAGAAGTACAAAATGTCTCTGAGCAAGGACCTCTCAGCCCCTAAATGGCTTTAGCATAACAGAAAACCCAATATGTGAGAGAGGGTCTTCATTTATCCGTATAACAAATATTTACCAAGTTCCTACTTTATGCAAGGCACTGTCCTGGGGATTGGGGATTTAACTATGAATAAAACAGACAAGGCTCATTATAGGGTTTATATTTGAATAGAGAGACACAGAAAAAAGCAAACAAAAAAATTACAGAGTATAATAATTTCTCTGAAGAAAATAAACAAGGTGATACGAGAGAGAATAATAGGGGATGGAGATGGAGGAGGGGGTTTGATTATTTTAAATAGAATGGCCAGGAAAGGCCTTTCTGAAGTGATGGCATTTGAGTTATGAGTGACAAAAACGGCACTTATTTGAAGCTCTATCTACGAGAAGAATACTCTAGGCAGAATAAACAGAAAGAGCTAACGGGCGCACTGGCTGCCACTGAATAACATGGTATAACAATTTACAAAGGCGAAGAAGGCTGTTTCATTGGTCAACTAATGAAAAATATGATATAACAGAAAACATGACTGCCATTCAATGCCTTTTCCATCTTTAATAGAATAACAGAAAGATGTTAGAATTCATTTAGCCTAATCTCCCACATAATGTACTCCACACAGTCATCACTCTACTGCTTACACACCTTCAGTGTTTAAAGGCATCCCACTCAATTATGAGGCATCTCAGATATTAGAAAATTGTTCCTTAATTTAAGCCAATATTGGCTTTTCAGAAATCTACCTCATTGGCTCTAGTTCTGCCCTTTCAAATATTCAAAGGCAAGTATTATGTTGCCCCTCAGTGCTCTGCTCTAGCACCCAGGTCCTTCTGCCATTTTTTAGGGATTCTATATCGTCTAGACATTATGCTTCCTTCCTCTGGACACACCATAGTTTCTTTGTAAGTTACTCTAAAACATTACTACCTCTGGGAATACCTACAAAATTTGGAAGGCAAAGAGTTAGGGCCCCAATTCTCAATAACAGAGGTGTGGCATTCTCACCAAGTATATTCAACTATCAACTACTAATGACTTGATAAATGCAAAACATGATGTTAGGTGCTATGGAAATTTAAAATTAAATTTAAAATGCTTCTCTCAAGAAGATTGCACTCTAGTGGGAGCAAGAGTCATGGACTTAAGTGCCTTATAACAGGAATAGATAGATATATAATGGGTATTCTTAAGAAAAATGTGTTGCAGATGGGCTAGGCACCACTGTCACATTCCTTCATTTTATCAACCACTTGCTGGCATATCAGACTTCCATCTGTACGCTTACTACTTTCTACACAGACACACACACACAGAGGTCAGGATCTTGGCACTAAAATGAGAACTGCTATCAATTGTGTGTTAATATTAAAGTTAAGCTAATAAAGGATAAATACCAAATTCACAAATTCAAGTTCCTTCTAAATTATTAGTGAGACTAACCATTTAAGAAGTATTTTATTCTTGATTACAGAATATAACATAAAAGATACTTGATGAACCTGGATCATAGCTATGAAATCTGAAATATATGGTATTTGGACACAATTTTGGAAATTCAAAATATCATTACTGATAGCTACGCACAGTTATATCAAAGGCAGGGCATTTGACAAACCATGTTTGTGTGTGCGTACAGTGCTACTCATAGTAATTAATAAGACACTTATCAGAATTGATCTGTGTAAGTAAGTTAGAAGAGACTGACCAAGGAGGGTTAAGTATAGTCAGATTGCATTGCAGATGACACAGGGAACCTAATTTATTTCAAGTCTTTTTTTAAAAAAAAATAGACTCTAAGGTAGTTCCAAATCAAGGAAATAAAAAAAAAGGAGATTGGAAGTTTACTTTGATTACTTTAAAGAGAAATTTCTGTACAGCATAGTGTTGCCTAATAGAAATGTGTGAGTACACATGTACAGGCTCCTCTGGGTTAATCACATACTTTACTGTGATGTTGTCTTTCATTATAAAAGCATTTTTATGGGGAAAAAATGTAGCAACATGCTAACATTTTTTTACCTTCACTGAGGTGCACAAACAAAAAGAAACCTCATAATTTAGAGGGACAAGTTGTATACATTATCATGTCAGAGAGGGACAATGCAAGGCATATTTGTAGAATACTAATCACCACCAGCCTGGGAAACTCCTTTAGTACAGAGCTTCTATTCTCAAGTAGCCAGATGTTTTCACCCAGGCCTGAAAGCACAGATGGTGTACAGCTGTCAGACAGCTGTCTTTGTTGAAGTTCTTTAAAAATTTTCGGCGTCTATTAAATGGAAAGAATTTTTCCTAAAGGTTGAGAGAAAAAGGAAACAGTGATAAACCATTGAAAATTCACTTAAAGTTTGAAAGTAATAAAAAATGGTTTTGTGTTCTCAGCGAAGCTGTCTACTTCTAATATTTGTGTTGCTCTCTTCTCTTTTCTCCCTCAATAAATATTTATGCATGTGCCAGGCACTATACTAGAAGCTGGTGATTCAAAGATAAATGAGATAGTCCCTGCTCTCTAGGACTTCACAATTTATTAGAGAAGACAGTTATAAAAGTAAATGAGTACAATATAGTATTATAATACATTCTCTAGTAGCAGAAAATATTATGTCTAAAAGTACTGCAAAAGAAGGAATATCTAGCTAAGCATGGGCTGTTAAAGAAGGCCTCACAGAGTACAGATACATGAAATGAGTCTTGAATAAAGTAGCAGTTAAGTCTGGTGTCAGGGGTGGATTCCAGGCAGAGGAATAGCATGGGCAGAGGCACAGATACCTAAGGCAACATGGCCCACTCAACAGTTACATAGGCATGGAGCACAACTGTATCTCAGAGAATGATGAGAGGTAAAACTGATGAAGCTGGCAGCGGTTATATAAAGTAGAATACATGGAGCAGTGGTCATGAGAAAGGTGGGGAAGGTTTGCAGTGGTAGTCACTGCCAACAGGAGAGGGGAATAATTAAGGATACATACAAGGATTGTTAAGTGGTGTGCCAAGGGCCCAGTTGAGGTCTTTAGGAACCATAATTTCATAGTATTAGCAATCTGCACAGTTGTGTCATTTGCTCGAGCAGTAATCAGCCATTATGGTAAGAGGAACACACAGTTCCATAATCTGGAGAATAAGACCATTAGAAACTAAAATTGAATCTTAATTAGAAATACATCAAACACTGCCCCAAAGTAATTCAAATTCCAAAAATATATTTTAAGAGGACCAAAGTTGTATCATTTGCTCGAGCAGTAATCAGCCATTATGGTAAGAGGAACACACAGTTCCATAATCTGGAGAATAAGACCATTAGAAACTAAAATTGAATCTTAATTAGAAATACATCAAACACTGCCCCAAAGTAATTCAAATTCCAAAAATATATTTTAAGAGGACCAAAAACTCTAAGTACTTAAGCTCAAAATGAATAAATTAGACAAAAGGAAGCAGGGTATTTACTTGTACTTTTGTTTTGCTTTACACATCTCGAAGTACTGTAATGTGGTTGTTCTCAATTGATTTCCTTCCTAGTAAGGAAGATAGTAAAAATAGTATCCATATAATTATTATTCCCAGCACCATGTGAACACTACATACGTGGCAATTACCATACCACAGTGCAATTGCAGACATGTATGTCCCCCATCAGATTATGAGCTTTGAGAGCA
>NW_006433948.1:2125394-2151720 GCF_000325575.1 Pteropus alecto | reverse complement strand
ACTCAGCTTTGTATGCTCTGCACCTCATTCAACATCTGTCTGATAGAAGATATTTCAAACCTTTCACTGGATAGATCTATTTACAAATGAAGAATATGAGGCATAGAATAAAAGATTTGCTCAACACAGCACTAGTTTGTGATATAGAATGCAGTCAACTAATGCAGACCAGAGATCTCGGCTTCTGTGGGGGGGGGGCAATATTTGACATCATTTTAAGATAGATAAGAAATCTTTAGAAATAAAACCATATATTTTCAAAATAAAGCATAATATTAACTCTATATAAGACTCTTAAAATGGAATTACATAGTAGAAGGAAAATAACACTACTACATTTTAATTTTCAATATAATGGCAAAAAAGGCTGATGAATTTAACAAGAAGAAATCTGAGATTATTAATATCACTACTTTAAAATGCCAGTCATCTTTTTAAAAAGTTGAACATGCTTTCCTTTTCATCCTAGCCTTCTTGTTTAGCTGGCAAGCTTCTATTTTGCCTTCTAAAATTTATTTTTAGAGATAAAAACTATAATGAAGAATCTGATTCCATTTTTGATGTATAACCAATGATAGCACTCAAGCCCCATCTCTCTTTCTTTCTTTTCCTTTTTTGCCCCATATCAGGACAAACTGATAAGAAAGTCCTGGGCACTCCTCATGGTGCTGGCAGGGAAGTTCAAACCATACAAGTCACAGCCAGCATAGTAAATCTCATCTTGGTCCTATCACCTAACCACCATAAAAACCAAGGCCAGTTGCCTCTCCCTTCCCTCAAGCCATTTCATACAGGCTTGGAAGCCAGTCCTGCTCTCCCCAGAAAACTTTATCATGTCAGTAATAAACCTTTTCATAGTCTTTTAGCATGTATGTGACATAATTAATCTTGACATCCAAACCACATTTTGGGTGGGGGGATTTATCCCACTTCTTGCAGGGTAACTATAAGAGACAATTGGCACTATAAGATGTTGAGGCAATAACCATACCAATCTGGGGGTCTTTCTTCTCTTGCTTTTGGCTTGCTGTCCGCTGGCCAGGGTGCACTTTGAGCTGTGCTGCTGCCTGCTGGCCACCTTGTGCTATGAGTTGTGCTGCACTTTACTGTGTTTGCCATGTCCCTACTGAGCCTCTGTTACGGATTTA
Source organism: Pteropus alecto (assembly GCF_000325575.1). Lineage (NCBI taxonomy): Eukaryota > Metazoa > Chordata > Mammalia > Chiroptera > Pteropodidae > Pteropus > Pteropus alecto. Next base: position 2,150,572 of record NW_006433948.1, on the reverse strand, counting down.
ACCAATTTAATTCATAAATTTCAGTAAATGACATTTAGGGATAGGAGTATGAGACTGGGGTCCTCCTTAAAGTAGCCCTGGGTTGTGATATCAGCTGGGGCCTATCTGTATGTTTCAAATTGAATTATGTGTTTCGATTCTAGCATAAGGCATGGCTAATGTTAAGCTCAGGGAAATGACTCTTAAACCAATGACCGTTGTTTGTATGTCCTAATGAATCCTTGGCACTCACTTTATAGATTGTTCAGGGGAAAGACTATATCCTGTACAATATATAGGCCCATTGGGTGGTTGGTTATGTGAAGAAGAGTAGTCACCATGCAGCATGCTGAAGTCTACACTCTGAAAATCATATGGCTCACTGGGACTTTATGAAATACATTTGCTACTGCTGCTGCAGCCTCTGTCACCAAAAAAAAAAAAATCTGATCCTCAGGGTTATAGTCATGGCACCCAGTGGCATAGGACCTTATGAAAAGCAGCCCTAAATGATTTACTTGTACTCCTTTTAAAGATCCAGAGTACACCATCATCCTATTGGACAACTGTAAAAAGGACCAACAAAAACTTTGGGTTCAATTGAGTAACACGGCTTGCCAAGATGCCATAGGTTAATTCAGGCTAAACTTAAGCCTGGTCCTTAAACTCAATAAAGCAACAATCATCACGAGAGAGGCCCTTAAACCCTGATACTGAACTGGGAACCTCTGGAGGAAGAAACTTATAAATATGAGCAGAGAAGATAGGATTGCCTCCCCCCAAAGTAAGTCCAATAACCACAAAAACAAAAGAAAAAACCTTGATAAAAGGAGAGGAAACAAAAACTAGGTTCATGATTTCACCTCAACTAGAAATCCAAATTTTACTTTAAAAATTTATACAATAGAAAAGTTTACAGGGTGCCTATTGGCTTTTGCTCTATAACATGGGTTCTAAATTAATTTTAACATCTACCAAGATACACCAATTGGCAAATCTTTGTGGTCTTAATCAATACTTGGCCTCCAATTATAATTATACCTGAAGATTCCACTATATTTAAACAGTGCACCCCTATATTTTTAGGGGAGTCACCAAGCATAAAGTAGAGGACAAACAGTTATACCTCGTCTTAACAATTGAAACTATTACTTGCCTAAATTCCCCATGGTTATAGTGCTCATTGACCCAAAATATCCCATAAGGGCATTAATGCTCTGACTCAAAGAATAACAGATTAAAGTAAAATGAAGTATTTGGAATTTACAATAACCTTTCCAAATGGTACCCCAAGGACCTCCCTTCTGACACAGTTAAAATAATTAATATGGCCCAATATAATTCAAACAAGGCCTATGGGAATTAAGACCCATTATACAAAACCCACCAAAGAAAGAAGGCATTATTCCCACTGTATTTCCCTTCAACAACCCAAAGTTGTCAATGCCTAAATCTGATAAAAATGAATGACATTTAATAGCGGATTACTGCAATCTTAATGCCATGGGACTCCTGGATTAAGGCCCCCATACCAAATAATATAAAGATTACTGCCTCCATCCAATCAGCAATTGAAAAAAAAATTGCTTTATAGATTTAGTTAATATTCGGTGCTTATTTCAATGTCCTCTCAGCTGCAGTTCGCCTTAACCTTCAGAGGGATACAATACATATTTATAAAACACAATATTTGCCAGCAAGATCTTAACGGCATGCAACTATTCCCAGGAGTGCAGGCATATTACACACCTGAGAATCTTAAGGCGGGGCCTAGCCATGTCAGAAAGACCAACCATATCACTTAGCTTGGGAGCTTTGGGTCATGAAGTATCAGTCAACCTAAAGACTGAGTTCAGCCACATGAGCAATCAATCTATCTATCATATCTACATAATGAAGCCTCAATAAAAAGTCTGGACACTGAAGTTCAGGTGAGCTTTCGAGTTGGCAATACTCTGTTTATTGACACATATTGATGCTGGGAGGGTAACTTGTCCTCTCAGTTGGTTGTAATTTACATACTTTCCCAGTAATTAATGACATATAATAAATATACAATAAAAAATAGTAAAAATAATAACATTAACAAAATAGGGAAAAAAAAGAGAAAGCAAAAATACAACTCTAAGGTCAGTATAGTTGCATTCATTGGTTATACAACTTGGTTTGATATATCCAGTCATAATTTATACTTGCATAAGGTTTCATAATTTACAAAGTATTTTTTACTATAAAAATGTTTTACTGATTTCTTTTACTCATTATACCTACTTATACATAAAGTACTTTTCTTAGCCCTATCTTATACTTGAGAAAATTTAAGTTCAGAGATACTAAGTTATTTATTCAAGGTCCCTGGCAGTACCAGGAATGGGAAGCTAGGTCTTCTGATTCCAAAGTTCACATTCTTTTTTTGTTTGTTTGCTGTATTTTGTCAATATGCATTAAACGTGTTATGTAAGCATTTAATACATACACAATTTTATTTTTATTTTTTAATGAGTATTTTTAAAATAAAAAAATTTCAGTTACAGTTGGCATACACTATTATATTAATTTCAGGTGTACAGCATAGTGATTGGAGATTTATATAACTTATGAAGTGATCATTCCAATAAGTCCAGTACCCATCTGACACCATACATAGTTACCACAATATTACTGACTATATTCCTTATGCTGTACTTTACATCCCCATAACTATTTTGCAACTACCAATTTGCACTTCTTGATCCCTTCCCCTTTTTCACCCAACCTCCAAATCCCCTCCAATCTGGCAACCCTCAAAATTTTCTCTGTATCAATGAGTTTGTTTCTGTTTTTGTTTATTTTGTTCTTTAGACTCCACATATAAGTAAAATCATATGGCATTGGTCTTTCTCTGTCTCACTTAGTCCACTCAGCACAATACCCTCTAGGTCCATCCATATTGTTGCAGATGACAAGATTTCAATCTTTTTTTATGGCTGAGTAATAAATATTCCATTGTATGTATGTACCACTACTTCTTTATCCATTTGTCCATTGATGAACACCAAGGGTGCCTCCATATCTCAGCTATTGTAAATAATGCTGCAATGAACATAAAGATTCATGTGTCACTTTGAAGTAGTGTTTTGGGTTTCTTTGAATAAATACCTAGAAGTGGGATTACTGGGTCCTTCTTTGTCTCTTGTTATAGCCTTTGCTTTAAAGTCTGTTTTGTCTGATGCAACTATTGCTATTCTAGCTTTTTTTTCTCATTTCCTTTTTTATGAAATATCTTTTTCCATCCCTTTCAGTCTGTGTGTCTTTCGATCCGAAGTGAGTCTCTTGTAGGCAGCATATGTAAGGTTTTTGTTTTCTTATTTATTCAGCTACTCTATGTCTTCTGATTCAAACATTTAACCCATTCACATTCAGAGTGATTACTGATAGGTACATAGTTATTGCCATTTTATTATTCATATTTCTTATTTTTTTTCTCCCTTCTTCTTCTTAAAGAAATCCCTCTAACATTTCATGTAATACTAGTTTAGCGGTGGTGAACTCCTTTAGCTTTTTCTTGTCTGTGAAGCTCTTTATCGCTCCTTCAATTCTAAATAATAACTTTGCATGTTAGAGTAAACTTGGTTGTAGGTCCTTGCTCTTCACTTTGAATATTTCATACAAATCCCTTCTAGCCTGCAAAGTTTCTGTTGAGAAATCAACTGACAGTATTATGGGAGCTCCCTTGTAAATAACTGCTTTTCTCTTGCTGCTTTTAAGATTCTGTCTTTGTCTGTAACGTTTGGCATTTAAAATATGATGTGTCTTGGTGTGGGCCTCGTTGGATTCATCTTGTTCGGAACTGTCTGCACTTCTTGGGCTTGTATGTCTATTTCCTTCACCAAGTTAGGGAAGTTTTCTGCTATTTCTTCCTCAAATAGGTTTTCAATTCCTTGCTCTCTCTCTTCTTCTGGTACCCCTATGATGACAATGTTGCCATGCTTGATGTTATCTCTGAGGCCCCTTAAACTATACTCAATTTCTTGGATTCTTTTTTCTTGTTGCTGTTCTGATTGGGTGTTTTCTGTGACCTAATTTTCTAAGTGACTGATTTGATCCTCTGCTTCATTTAATCTGCTGCTGATTCCCTCTAATGTATTCTTTATTTCCGTAATTGTAGTCTTCATTTCTGACTGGTTCTTTTTTAAGTTTTCGATCTCCATTTTTATGTTTTCTATCTCTTTGTTAAAGTTATCACTGAGTTCATTATTCTTCCCCTAAGTTCACTGAGCATCCTTATAACCAGTGTTTTAAACTCTACATCTGATAGCTTCCTTGTCCATTTTATTTAGTTCTTTTTTCTGGAGCTTTGTTCTGTTCTTTCATTTGGTTCATGTTTCTTTGTCTCCCCATTTTGGCTGCCTCCCTCTTTGTTTCTCTGTATTAGGGTAGGGCTTCTCTATCTCCCAGGCTGAGTAGAGTGGCCTTATGTAGTATGTGCCCTGTGGGGCTCAGTGGCACAGTCTTCCTGGTCATCTGAGCCAAGTGGTTCAGGTGTGTCCCCTGTATGGGTTGTTTGTGCCCTCCTGTTGTAGTTGAGACTTGGTTACTGTTCGCTCAAGAATGGGAGGGACTGACTCTTGGGTCATTGGTTGTGAGGCCTGGCTGACCCCACAGAGCAGGATTCACTTTAGCAGGGCTCTGTTGCCTGCACGGTCTGCCCTTGGGTATGGCCCCAGGTGGTGCTCTGGCAGACTGGGCTACTGAGCATGCCAGTCTTAGGTCCTCTAGGAAGGGGCCCTGCTGTGGGCCAAGTCCAGCTGTAGCCTGTGCCCTGCCTGGGGCTACCTGGCAGGAGCCACCAAGCAATCCAAAGATGGCTGCCACCCATACTAGGCTTAGAGGTTCCTTGAGAGGCCAAGTCACAATCCGAGGCTGGTTGCTGCTAGTTCTGGGCTTGTGGCTGCTCAGCAAGAGGTATGGGACACACTAAGGCCAGATATTGTTTGTTTGGGGGTTGTGAACCTTTGAGAGATTTTAGGAAAATTCCTACCGTGAACCAAGACAGTCCATTTGTATGGAAATGCCATCTGAGTTGGCTTGGGTGGGCCCACAAGTTGGGTGGGTCAGGGTTTTGGGGAATCATCTGAGCAGGGTGACCATTGTTAGCCTGGTTGCTAGAGACTCAAATATGGTGGCTGCCTGCATCTGCATGCCAGGAGCAGGGAGGGCTCCACAGTAGAACAGTAGCTCCTATCAGAACTTCTGTCTGGGAGAAAGTTCCCCCTCCAGCCTTTGCCTTGAAGGCAGACAATTCGGTTCCTCCTCACATATCCCTGGTGCCTTTCAAGTTGCTGCCCCAGTGCTGGACCTTAGAGTAAGTGAGTTGTGAGTGAGTGAGTCCATGTGCGGGCCCTTTAAGAGGGAGGGCCGCAACTCCAGACATCCTCCATGTCACTCAGCCACTATCTCTGCTGGTTTTCGCAGCCAGAATTGTGGGGACTCCTGGGCTGGGGAGCCTAGTGTGGGGTTGGGACCCCTTGCTCCTCTGGGAGGACCTCTGCAGCTGAGATATCCCTCCTGGGTGTGGGATCAGCCCATTCCATGTCTCCTTCTCTCCTATCAGTCTCAAGGTAGCTTCTTCTGTACGTCCTTTGTTGTAGAACTTCTGTTCAGCTAGACTTCAAAGATTCTCAATGCTGGTTCTTAGTTGTAATTTTGATGTGCTCATGAGAGGAGGTGAACACAGTGTCTACCTACTCTGCCATCTTGACTAGAAATCCCAAAGTTCACATTCTTTATATTGACACACTCAGGTCTCCTACTGCCCCCACTTCTTTAAATAATCTCTCTCTCAGCATCCCCTCCCAGTGATCAGATGGGGGACACAAACAGCTCTCAACTAAGGCATGGTAGGAGCCTATTTCTCAGTCTATTCAATAAAGGAAGTAGACTAGATGGTCTCTAAGGTACTGCTGTACTTTGAAAGTGTATGGCATTAGAAATGGTTGCTAGATACACACACACAGGATGGGGTCTAGAAAATAACTCCATAACTTGTCTTAATTTACTTTGAATGGATGGGAGAATTATGGTAGCAGAGGCAAAGTCTAAGAAATCAATTTCTCCCTTTCTAGCCTTCAAAATCTGAAATTATTATTTTGTGTATTTGAGACACAGTAGAGGTATCTAATAGCCCTCCTCCAGTAATCCATATCTTACCCAGTACCCAGAGAAGAATTCAACTTCAATTACCTTCATAATATTTTCCCAGACTACAATAGCCCACAGCCATTTCTTCTTTCTCTTACTTCCAATCGGCACTAATTCGTCCCATTTACTTTAGTTCTTACTTATATACAACATTATTTTTTTCTTATTTAGCAATATCTCCTACAATAGCTAACTTCAAAGAATAAGTTATATATTTTTATAGCAATATACAGATATACCTTTATTTATAAATATTTCAGTATCATTGAGAGATAGGAACTCTTCTTAACATAACCACATTATGTGCCCGTATGTTCACTGTAGTATTATTTACAATAACCAAGATATGAAGTAACCTAAGTGTCAATCAATAGACAAATGAACAAAGAACATCTGGTAAACATATACAATGGACTATTACTTGGCCATAGAAAAGAATTAAATCTTCTGTCTCTGATGACATGAATGGACCTAGAGGGTACTATGCTAAGTGAAATAAATCAAACACTGACGAATTCCATATGATTTCACTTATATGTGGAATCCAAAAGCCAAAATAAATGAACAAAACAAACTCATAGAGAACATGCTATATTTTAAATTTTTCCTACTTAGCAGATTGAATCCTCTTAAGACACTATGTGTCAGATTTTAATTCCACTTTATAAAATTTTTTTCCTAGTTCCCATTCACAACTGTATGTCACTCATTATCAACTTGGTTTACTCTTCTTAATTGGTTGATGAGTGGAAGGCATATAACCACATAATTTCTCCATAAAAACACTGGGTAAACATAAGTATACAATATAAAGTTGCATCTTTCTTTTGAATAATCCAAAGCAAGCTGGATTTACCAGAATGTAACCAAGTTCTTAACATGGTCGATGAGCCCTGGTATGGTTTAGTCTCTACCCACCCTTCAATCTCCTCTTGTTTCACTCTCTCCCTCTTCCTTTCTGATCTAGCTATACTTGAATCCTTTCATTTTTTTCAAATTTGCCATGATCCCTCCTACGACAGGACTCTGGATATGTCATTCCCGTTTCTTGGAAATCTCTTACCTATTCCCCTTCTCCGTCTAGTTAACTCCCACTCTTCCTTCAGATCGCAGCCTTATCAATTCCTCAGGAAAGCCTCCCTCATTGTCATGACTGAGTTGAGGCACCCTACCATATGCTTTCATAGCATCATATTTCTCTATTTTTGTAGCATGTAACACAATATAAATTTTACATTTATTGGTGATTTATGGTATCTATCTCTCCTGCTAAATTATTGTAAGCCCTATAAAGTTAGGCTTTATTGTCTCTTTGTCTCCTCATACCATTGCAACTGTAGCACAGAGCAGAATGCCTTGAATATTTTAAGTATTCAACAAATATTTGTTGGATGAATAAATATGTACTTCCAATTAAATACAAAAGGGTCTTAGCTATGTTGATAATCACAATATTAAATAATCTCTCCTGTTCATAGAATGAGTCAAGACTATTCATTTCGGAAATACTGTCACCATAGGCATACCCTAACATGGACAATAAATAATCCTTCTCTATTATACAAATAGAAAAACTAAAGTCTAGAGGGATTAGGTGATTTCCCCAAGGCAGAACAAGGTCTAAACTCCAGATAGCTTGATTATCTATTTGATATTCCTTCTGCTACATCACAAAATGTAGATGGTACAGTATAAAAATCATAGATTATCAATTCAGGTAATCTGGCCTTAAATTCTGTCTTATTTACAATATGACAATGGGTAAAATACTTAACTTCAAGCCTTTCTTTTGCTGTGTATTGAAGATAATGTCTATCATATATAGTTTTTGAGAAAATTAGAAAAAAAATATGGACAGCCCTCAGCATAATACTTGGCACATAGTAGTCAATAAATAGTAGACATGGTGTAACTTAACCTTGGTTTATTCATCTTAAAATTCAAATTTTTGTAAATTGGGTTTTCTTATTTCAGTGCATATTATCTAGCAAGTCAAACACATGCATGTACATAATTTAGAAAACCTATTTGTCATTTGTAGAGCTTTGCGTACTCTTACACACACGACATGTCCTGATCAATACTGTCTGAGTTAGAGTACAAGCAGGGACCACAGCTGCTTAATTTCAACCAGCATCTCAGGCATGTGGTTGCTTAATTAAAGCATTTTGTGTTGGTGCTGAGTTTAATAGCATAACATGTTGTTAATTGCTGCAGTGAGTTTGACTTAACCACAAGACACAAACCAACATGGAAGCTCCTACCTGGGAAATAGTGGAGCATTTTTTTTCATTTAGTTTAGCTTTGTCTTATGTTTCTAAGTGGAGAGGGTAAAAAATAAAAGAATATTTATCTTCGAGAAGAATTTTGAAAAACAAAAGAGAGGACATACAGCTTTAAAAATAACCAGTGGTCCAATATAACAATATGTGCCTGTTTAATAATAAGGAAGGCTAATTTCATTTACATCTATTAACTCGTTTAACAGATATTTAAGTACCTTCTCTATGCCAGGCATCATGGATTTAGTAGTGAGCAAAAGTAAACCTGGTTCCTTTGAGTGTAGTGGGAGATGACTGACTATACATAACTACCCAGGCCCCGCTAGAGGCAGAGAAGGCCAGAATGTTTCTTAATTTCAAGGTTTTTGAAACTCCTCCTATACTTCTTGTAGCTCTGATACAAAACAGAATTTTACTTAGAGTAATTTGATTCAGGACATCTCAGGAGAGTTGGTTAGGATGTTTCAGAAAGCCATTGTTGAAAGAAAAATTTCTTACCTCCAAGAAGTCCCATAACAGAAAGCCCAAGGTCACTAGGGTGATGTGATAGAAAACTCTCAACCAGGAGCAGAAATATGGAACTAGGTTCTAGTCCTGTGCCACTTTATGACCTTAAGCAAATTACATAATCTCTGATCCTGAGTTTCCCCATCTATTAGATTGATGTTCCAGCTGAAACAATAACAATATCAATAACAAATGTCTTATAACATAATGAGGCTCCAGGGTATTCTAGGTTTCTATGCCAATTTGGTAGACACTTACTGTAAATTTATTAAACAATTCTATCTAGTCTTAAAAAAAACATTTATTTTGGTAACAGGTTTTAATTAAATTATTTTTACAAAATCCAAAATTTGGAAGGAGTCCTAAGAGACCATTTAGTTATATGAAGATCATTCCCACTAGCCAATCATGTTAGATGACTGCCTATCCTATTTCACAAGATATTTCTCAGGAGTGAGATTCAGCTATCTACCTTGATTGACTGATTGAGTATTTAATAAACCTCATCATTGAGCATGTCTTTCTTATGTGTAACTGAACACTCTCAATACACTTCAAGCCCATTTCTTTTAACTTCGTCTTCATGAGAGAACTGGTAGTTCACACTCTCTCAAAATAATACTTCATATATGTGGAGACAAGGATTAAGTCACAGCCTCAGCATCCTCAGCAGACTAAAAAACTTTGTTTCCAGCTCTGATGTCTGTGATCCTTTGAGTTGTATATCTCCAAAGAAATCATTATAAATCTTCTCTACTTTATATCAAAGAAATATTAGAAAGTAAAGCACAGCCTTTTTCAAAGATAAGTTAGGATAATGATTAAGAACAATAGAATTCAGTGATGTGAGGTATGCATGGTATGTGAACCATTTTTCTAAAACAAGTTTTTAAAAAATTGTCCTTTGAATCATCCTTTTCAAATGCTAAGAAGACAAAATCCATTTCAATACAGAGAATGTTTACAGAAAGGTTGATATAGATGCACCTCAAAAATATTTACCATCTGTATCAGCTATATGTAATTATTATCGCCACCCATAAAAATCAACACACTAAAGGGGAAAAAAAAACAGCAACTATGGATCTTCTCTTGAAGCACTTAAGTTTGCTTGCTTCAACTCTTTAAATACAGATGACTGATTCCCAGTCATGTAGAATCTTCTATTTGTAGGCCTAGCAAGATATCATGATAGCTAGGGATAGACTAAAGAATTCAAAACAATTTGAACACAATGGGGTCACAAAGGCAAGGTGTCTTGCATTACAAGGTTTTATTTTAGTATTTTGTGGACTTTGTGCATAATTTTCTTCTATTTTAATGAATTTGGGCGAAACCCGGAAAAACAGCTTAGATATTATCAGACTGTCATTGGCAGGTGCTTGTTATAATCTGACAATTAATTTAAAATAGGCCCGCCTTTTGCAGTCGTACAAGTTCTAATTCTCTCTGGGAAGTGACTTCCTTATAAGGTCATACGGTTGGTTAGTGGCAAGGTAGGGTCTCCAATCTAATATTGTTAAGAACATTTTTTAATGTTTAAATTTATAAAAAGGCACAAAGAATAATACAATGAATACCCATGACCCTACTACTCAACTTAATAAATCAAACATTGCCAATACAGTTGAAACTCTACCATGTACCTTATCCCTGGTTACCTTTCCCTTCTTTGCCCAGTGGTTAAATATCATCTTGAATTTCATATTTATCATTTCCATGCCTCTCTCTATACATTTTTAAGAAAAATATATATTTCTAAGAAATATATGGAATTGCTTGGGATATTTTAACTTTTATATAAACTGTATATGCTGTATATGTATGTATATATACTTATATATAAACATACACATGTATTCTGAAACTTGCTGTTTTTGCTCAGCACTTATTTGTGATATTCCTCTACATAGAGTCATGTAGCTCTAGTTGATATATTTTCCTCTACTGTATACTATTCGATTGTATAAATATACCATAATTTATGGTTATCCATTCCCCTGTTCATGGAGATTTAAATTGTTTCCAATGTTGCTATTAGAAACAATTGTGACCATAAAAATATATTCATGTGCATTTCTCCTGATTTATCATGAGACAATCTCTCTAGGAATTCACCTAGAAGTAAAAGTGCTGGTTCATAGGTTATATACATCATCGACTTTCATAGATATTGCCATATTGTTTTCAAAGTCGTTTTACTTATGTATACTGCCACCAGCAGTGTAGAAAATATCTCAATGTTCTACATCCTGGCCCCAAATTGGAAATGGTCAGACTTGGCAACTTTTGCAAATTTGATAGGCATGAAATGTTAACTTGGTAGTGTTAACTTGCATTTTCCTGACTGCTAATAAGAATGACTCTTTTCATGTTTACTGATTATACATACTCTTCCTCTTCTGTAAATTGCTTATTCAAACTATTTTTCTAATGGGTATCTTTTCTTAAACTGATTTGAGAAATTATATATTCTAGCTAATAATCCTTTGTCTGTTACATGTGTTACAAACATCTTTCAATTTGTGAACTATATTTTCATGTTTTAGTGGTGTCTTTTGATGAAAAGAAACTAAAAATTTTAATGTGTCGAAGTTATCAACTTTTCATTGGTTTATCTCAAACAATTCTGTCAAAGTCAGAATAATAACCTAATTTTGATCAAATTAGATTTAAGAAAAAAATGTGTTCCCTTTCCTAAGATAGGTAGCAGGTACACAGGTATTTAATTTGTAATCTTCAAATTTTATGCATATATTTTATATTATTTTATATTATGACATTTAAAATACATTTCTAAAAGAAAAAATTTCCCTACCCCAAGGTCATAAATACATTTTTATATACTTTTACCTAAATTTTTAAAAGTATTATTTTAATGCTCTTTCCACTGCACTGCAGTTATTTGTTTCAAAGAGTGTATTACACACAGGAAATAATCTTCATTCTACTTAGATATCAGGCCCTGCTCTGGCCAACAAGGGAGACATTATAGATGTGGCTGAACAAGGCAAACCCTGGATCTAATTTGGAACTGTGCATTAAACAGTCTCCACAATACTCTCAGGTGCAACATGGTTCTGGCATTGGTAAATGTACAGGGGTCATAGAAAATACAAGTCTTTATAAGAGTAACTTTTCATATATGCTTTGCTTAAAGGAACAGCAAAAATTTGATACAAAATGAATTCTATAGAAACAAAATTTGTTTCCTAAAAAGTAGAGAAATGATCTAATATTTTAAAGAAAAAAATATGTAGTGAGAAATGGATAAAGATGGTTACTATCACAACATACTCTATCAGTGGCTGATAGAAGTTCAGACATGGCTTTTTCTTTGCATATTTTTCTCACTTCCTTTCCATTACTATCCAACCTTTTAAAATATTAAACACTGTCCCATGCCTGGGAACCCATTGATTCCACAGATAGCACCGCAAACTTTTCTGACTGCTTATGATGTCTCTTGGTGCTTAATAGCAATTTTATAGTCTACTAGGAAATCTCAAAATCATCCACACCAAATAGTGTAACTTAAAAAATCACTACTGAAGTATCGAGTTATGTTTTTAATGATTTAGAGAATAGTGTTAAATATAAAATATACATGTTCTTTGGTTCAGAAGTTGTACTTCTGGGAATTTATCCTCAGGAAATAATTAAGGATGTTAAACAAAGATTTAGCCACAATTATGTTTACTGCCTCACTGTTTGTAAAAGGAAACACTTGAAAATCAATTCTGATGACTAACAGGAATGGGCTATTAAATATGTTGCAGTAATTAAATAAATCCATATTACAGAATACCAAGTAGCCCCTCTTCTGAGCTTCAGAAACACCTCTGAGTTTTACATCCAACTGCCTACTCAACATTTCTGTCATCTAAGGGGGAGCTTCCAATCTTACCACTACAAACCTAGTCCTTATCTCAGTGAAGAGCATCACCTTCTATATCGCTCTACAAGACAAAAATTTAAAAGTCATCCTCAACGTTTCTTCTCTCAACATCCTATTAAATGAATCACCTAGTCTTGTTTATTTCGTCTCCTAAATATCTGTCAAATATAATTTTTTACCATCTTCACTGCTAACACCCTAGTCTGAGTCATCATCAGCTCACCTCACCAGTTGCACTGGCCTCCTCGCATCCACTCTAGTTCTCCAAAGCATTCCTTCCACTGCAGTCAGAGTGCTCTTTTAAATAAGTATAACTAACTGTTTAAATACAAAAAAAGGCCTGAAATTTATTAGTAGTGTATCAATGCCAGTTTCCTGGTTTTGATAATTGTACTATGGTTATTTAAGATGTTATCACTGGGGAAATATAGGATACACTGGAACTCCCTAGACTATTTTGGAAACTTCTTGTGAGTCTAAATTATTTCTAAATAAAAAATTTAAAAAAAAAACTTTAGATTGGATAAAGAAGCAGTGGTACATATATACAATGGAATATTACTCAGCCATAAGAAGAGATGAAATACTGCCATTTGCAACAACATGGATGGAATTGAAATAATCATACTAAGTGAAATAATCCAGACAGAAAAAGTTGAAAACCACATGATATCACTTATATGTGGGATATAAACCTAAAAGCAACAAACGAACAGGACAAACAGAGACTCGTGGACATGGACAACAGACTAGTGGTTCCCAGGGGGTAGTGGGGAGGCAGGAGGGGAGAGGAAGACGCGGTAAGGGGGTCAAATATGTGGTGACAGAAAGAAATCTATGAGAGGTGAACACATAGTGTAAATATATATATGCCTTACTGCTAAATTGTACACTTGAAACTTACTGCATTTTGTTAAGCAATGTCACCATAATTAAAATTAATAAACGACAAAAAAAAACTTTAATGTGAAGCTAAAACCCTCACTATGTCCTACAATGCCCTGCAGAGTCTGACCTCTGCCTACGTCTCAAACCTAGTTGTTTTTTTAACCACTCTTCCCTTTATTCTCTGAGCTCACCACACTAGCCTTTTTTCAGTCCCTTGAATATACCAGGATATTTTTTTAATGCTACTGTGTTTTAGCATACAGTTTCTTCTATCCAGAATCTCTCCTAGTCACTCGTTTCTTTGCCAGTTTACTTCTATTCATCCTTCACATTTCAACTCAAGCATTTCAGAATGAAAAGCATTCATTTAATATTTGCTGAGCGAAAAAAAAATATAGGAAGGATAGGCGCAAACAGTGAGCCCCTTACCAAGATATATGTAAAGATATTTTGTTTAGTTAAACAAAATATTGGGTTTTCTGTTACTTACAGCCAAAGGGATCTTAATTAAGATAATATAGTATAATACAATGCAGACTACAAAATAAAACTTGTATCAGAGGGTTTCTGCCATCTTAATTAGGTTCTCTTTCAATCTACAGGTACATCTTTACTTTGTGAACCAGATGTAGCCTTGAAAAATTGAGTTAATCAATTTTATAAAATTTGAATTTGCCTATTAGCATACATTATAATATCATAATACAGCTTTCATTTCTGATTGACCATATTTATTTTCCCCATCTTATCCTCTTTGTGGTGGTTAATAATATAGATTTTTGAGCCAGGTTTCCTGGGATCAAGTCCCAATTATTTCACTTGCAAGCTGGATACCTTAGATATATTACTTTACCTTTCTGTGCCTCAGATGATTTTTTAAAATAAAATTGTAGTAATATAGTTCCCACAAAATCAGTTTTTGTAAGAATTAATCATTTAATATAAGTAAAACACTTAAAAAATACTTTGTACAATACATATTTTTGTTATTATTTCCAGAACTTTCCAAATGATCTCTAAATTCTATCAAGTTCTTAGATGTAAACAGAGAATCTATAATTCATTTTCCAATTTTGTTAATTCAAATTTCGTTTTTAAAAAAATGACCGTGGGTTAATAGTTGTTGAAGGTGAGTGATGTATGCATACATGGAGAATCTATTATACTATTCTATATGTGTATATATTTGGATTTTCCATAATTAAAAGTAAAAAAACTTAAAAATGTACATCTTCCCTGTCATAAACTATGTGCAAGCATATATGACCTTCAAAGGTCAATGTTTTATTTCAATGAAAAGCAAAGCACTGTATTGGACTTACCATACTACCTCAACTGCCAATTTTTTGGGGCGAAAAGATTATATAAATTTAGAGCATTTGCTAAGTAAACCAAAAATAAGTAATAAGAAAATTACTGGCTGCCAAAATTTACAATTCGTCCAAGAAATTCTATGAGGCACCCTGAACTACAGGTGAACAGCTGGCACTAGTGACATATTTAAATATTATACTGTGGAGCAGACCACCTAGAAACTTTGCTCCACTTACTCCAAGAAGACAGTTAGATTCTGGTTCATGTTAAAAATATTATTCTGTAATAACACAGAACATTGAGAACAACGACAACAAAAGTTGGTTGCCAGGTGCGTCATCCTTTGTTCTGCTAAACTTATGGACCCAAATAGTCTTACTAAATATACAAATATGCTACATATATTAAGGGACTCCTGGCAGCAGGCTATTTCAGTCATTGAATCAGTCACAAAATGGATGTTCTTTTTGATTAATGTGCTATCGACTGAACTAGAATTAAATAAACTATGTAGCTAAGCAACCTAACAGGCAAAAGTAGGATCTGATTTCTCCTTTCTCTCTCACACACACAATCTTGGCAAAAGAGGACTTAAAATGCCTTCTCATGGCACAGGTTCTATTGACTTACTAGGTTTCCTTCATATATTCTCCCTCACCAAACTTTGAGTACTCACAAATTCAAGCCATTAGGGTTTGAGGATTGTATAATTTAGTTAATCAAGCAACTGCACTGATAAGCAAAAAATGCTCAAGATGTGCTGATAGAATAAACCTGGAAAAACATCTTCTAAAGGGCTAAAAACATCTTCTAAAACAAGCCTGGGAATCAGAAACCTTAAGTTCAAGTTAGATCCAACATTAATACATTATTTTAACACTTACTAAATTACAAAGCACCGCTCTGCCTCAATTTCCTCCTCTTCATTTAGGAAAGCTTTGCTATCAGCCACTATATGTTAAACTATAGTAATAGATCACCTATCTATTTTCTGAAGCTATGACAAGAGACTATATAACTGTAACTTGAAAAGTATATAGTCTTATGAGAGAAAAGGAGGGGAAAAGAGAGAAGGAGAGATGCAGAAGGGACATTTTTTAAAAAGCAAAAGGAAAACTACGATGGCACAGTGTCATCGAGACCAATGAATAGTTTTGAGAAGGTACATCGATTATGGTAAAGAAATCATGAAGGATGAGAATTGAGTAAAGGTCAATGGTTTTAGGAGTTTACCCTGAAATTACATTGACATTGGTTTTAATAGAATGTTAACAGTGGATGAATGCTAAGAAAGGAGGGTAGAGGGGAAGTATAGAGAGCCACTCCAGAGCACTCATTTGAAAAATTTGCCACAAGAAATCTAAAGTGACTTCTTCACTCAGTATCTCTGTTAATTTCATAAAACCTTTTCTTTGGTCATTCTGCTGCTACATCTGGTTCTGTTAAGAAATAAGATCTGATTCTATTTCTTACCATGGGGCTCACCAAACATCTCTTTGGTCATTCAGACTGTTGTAAAATTTTCAGCTCCTCCAGGAAACCATCCCTAAATCACCCAATAAGAACTATTTCATTGCTTTGCTTAAATTTTTACCTCCAATGACAGCAGTATACTCTCTCCTATCTCCATTATGTTTAATTTTAAATGAACTTATTTCTCACGTAACTAATGTTAATTCCTTATTCTATAATTCATTATTGATCTACAGATTCATTTATATTTCATACTTATCAAAGCAACACTGAGATTCTGAAGAATATGACTAGTTCTTTGACTTGGTGAATGATCTACTGAAAATAATCTGTTGATGTGAAGTCAATTATTCTATACAAGAAGTGGAAATATACTACAAGTGTGGAAAGATGAAAATATCCCATATCAGCCACTCAAACCTCTTTTCATTTAGAGTGTGTATGTACATGTTGTTTTGCTCTAGTAATAGTTTGAGAGTTCAGACAGGTTATATTTCAGATAATTTGTCAAGTTTCCCAGTTCTGAGTTGGCTTCAAAGATCTTTTCACCTGTTAATTCACAAAAGAGATGCCAGGCAACTCATGCGTTATTGGCTTGCTCCCTAGCCTAGGCCTGTGATTTTCTACAATATATTTAAAATAGAACTCTATCACTGAGATCCTTAATTAACAAATCCTCTAGGAATAAAGCTCCTGTACAATGAAAGTGGCTCTGTTTAAAACAAGTCACACTTCATAATCATACAAAGCAGCATAGTGTGCCTCATAGTTGAACACAGTTGCTAAGTTACACATTTGTATGGCCACAGAAGACCAAAATAACTTCTGGGCAAGGCTCCTTAACCCCTCCCCTTCTCTTCAGTCCAAGGCTCCTTAATAGCTGTTGTTTTCTAGTACATTTAATGGTATTTGTCTACACACAATAGAAAGTAAACAAAACTGTTCGAGGGCCAAGAAATCAAATTTTCTGTGCATCTTTCCACTCTTCTCCTCATCTATCCCCATCCCTATCTAGGTGGCACTCCTCATTTATAGTCTTTCTTTCCTGATCAAAACAGGAAAGATCTCAATAGCAGCCCTCCATATCTCTAGCCGCCCCAGCTCCCTTACTGGAAAACAAGCCAGGGCTGACTTGGCTGTAGCTGCTTCTGGGAATAAAGTGAGCACTTAAGATTTTTCCAAGATTTAACACCTGCCTTACCCCTAAAAGTCTGTCCAGCATGGATTTTCTCTGAAAATTCCCTCTCCACACCATTTTTTGCCTTACAAATTCAACTCTTCTCTCCACACTCTCTGATACTCCAAGATATATATTTTACATGTTCTGAGATATCATATTTATTGTTATTTAATATTTTTATACTATACTATACTTATCTTTCCTGGTATTTTTTTAACTGTTTATCTCAAAGCTTTTGATAATAAACTATAACAATGAATTGTCTTCTCTTTTTTAATCATAAAATTTCTGTCTAACAGATATCAGCGGGTATCTTGGATACTGGTTATACAGGTTTACTTTGTTTTAAGCAACTACAGATTTCTGGAGACCACTAAGAAAGTTACACAAAGGAATGTACTAGAGAATTCCCCTATTAGCAAACTTCACTAAGATGTCCAAAACATGATTAACTTCAGCTTCATAAGAATACCTCTATTCTAAATGTGCCAGGAGCTGGCACATTTTTTTTTCATAAAGGGTCAGAGAGTAACAATTTTGGCCTTTGTGAGTCATACAGTGTCTTCCACAACTACTCAGCTCTGTCACTATACTGTGAAAGTCGTCATAGACCATATGTACATGAATGAGTGTGGTAGTATTCCAATAAAACTTTATTAATAAGCAGATAATAATAACAAGTGTTGGTGAAGGTATAGAGAAATGAGAACCCTCATAAAGTGCTTCTGGAAATGTAAAATGGTGTAGCTACCTTGGAAAATAATCGGACAGTTCCTCAAATTGTTAAAACACAAAGTTAACATATGTTCGGTAATTCTACTCCAAGGTATATATACAAGAAAAACGAACACATAAGTCTACACAAGAACTTGTACACAAATTTTCATAGAAACATTATTAATAATAGCCAAAAGATGGAAATACCCTACCCTAATTGTTCATGAACTGATAAGTAGATAAATAAATTGTGATACTTTCATATAATGGAATATTCTTCAGTCATAGAAAGAAATGAAATAGTGATATATGCTACAATACTGGATAAATCTAGTAAACACTATGCTAAGCGAAAGAAGTCAATTGTGAAGGATCACATATGATTTCATTTACATGAACTGTCTATTATTGACAAATCCATAGAAATAGAAAGAACAGTGATTTCAAGGGTTGCTGGATTGGGGGAAATGGGAAGTGACTGCTAATGGGTATGGGGTTTCTTGTTGGAGTGATATAATATTCTAAAACTGATTGTGGTAATGGTTGCACAATTTTGTGAATGTACTAAATATTACTGAATTGTACAATTTAAATGGGTGAATTGCATGATATATGAACTGTATCTCAATAAAGCTGCTATTAAAAAACACTTACAAAAATAAGCCGTGGGTTGGCTATGGCCTGAGAGCCACAGTTTGCCAATCCCTGCTCCACTGGATGAAGATATAAGAATTCTTGGAGATATTATATACATATACAGGATTTCATCTATATATGCTCTGTTTAATGTTTGTGTCTTCCATTACAAATGTTAATAGAGGCTAAGGATCAGGTACAGAATTTTTGAGGAATGCATTTATACACACACATGTATACATATACATATATAGGTAGCTTAATAAATATTTTTTATTAAGACCAGTAGCCACAAGTTTTATTTCTCTCTTTAAATCACAAATACTAAAGTGACTGGCAAAGTCCTCAGAGAAAATTTTGGTGTTACATTTTTTGTCAGTTCTTGGTAGTCAAGTTGCATTATGGCCATAAAAGCTTTTTCTACTATTTCAAAACATAGTCACAAGTAATCAAAATGACATCAAAGAAGAAGAGATTTCACAGAGATAGGAAATGGAAGATACTCATGCATTTGGGAAAGCAGGGGTCAGCAAACTATGGTCAATCAGAGTCACTGCCTGTTTTTTCTTTCTTTTTCTTTTTTTATTGAGGTGAAATTCATATAAAATAAAATTAACCAATTTATAGTATACAATTAAGTGGAATTTAGTCTATCTAGTTCCAAAATATTTTTACTGCCCCCAAAGTAGACAACATTCTACATTTCTGCTTCCCACAGCTCTTAGCAACCACTAATTTGCATTCTGCCTTTATGAATTTACCTCTCCTGGATATTGCATATAAATGGAATCACATATGACCTTTTGTGTCTGGCTTATTTCATTTGGCATAATGTTTTTGAGGTTTGTTCCTTTCTAAGGCTAAATAATATACCTTTATATAAATATACCACTATTTAATCATCCATTTATGCATTGATCAACATTTGGCTGGTTGCTACATTTTGGCTATTGTGAATAGTAATTCTATGAATATCTGTGTACAAGTATTTGAATATCTGGTTTTCAATTCTTTGAGGTATATACCTAGGAGTAGAATTGCTGGGTCATATGGTAATCCTATGTTTAACTTTTTGAGGAACTGTCAAACTGTTTTCCACAGTGGCTGTACCATTTTACATTTCAACCAGCAATACACAAAGGTTCCAATTTCTCTAAATCCTCACCAACATTTAACTATTTTCCATTTTTTTCTTAAATTATAGCCATGTTAGCGGGGTACAAAATGGTTTGATTTGCATTTACCTAATGATTAATAATGTTGAACATCTTTTCATGTGATCGTTGGCCATTTGTACATGCTCTTTGGAGAAATGGGGCCACCTGTTTTTGTAAATACAGTTTTATTGAAACACAGCTGTGCTCATTTATTTACATACTGTCTACGGGCTACTTATACACTAGAACAGAGGTGAGTAGTTGTGACAGAGACCTTAGAGCCCACAAAGCCCAAAATATTTACTACTAGTCCTTTACAGAAAATTTTGCTGACATCTGAGATAGAAATCTGGGCCAGAAAATTATATAGTGTTTTTTTACTGCACCATTCTAAAGGTTCATGGGTCATTCACTAGTTTACGCAACTTCATCAGTAAAAAAACTTGGAGCAGCAAGATTCAAGCTCAAACAAGAGGTCACTTTAACTGTGATTTAAAAGTAAAGGGAGATAGACATCCAGATCTCTTATACTTTGTATGAACTAATGATTATTGTATTTAACAGCCAGCATAAAAATCCAGTGAAGCCTTCAATTGTCAAAATCATAGGATGTAATCATGGTTTACCACAAGAAGTTTTAGAAGGTTTACTTAGCAAGCTCTTCAAGAAAGGAAAATGAAGGGCCAATCAGCAGTGTCTCTTGACAGGAGTCATAAATCACAGGAAGAAGAATCAGTCTACAAAAATGCTTATTTACTGGAGGCTCATGTAAAATTCATTCCCTAAACAAGAAAAGGTATAAGCTCGTTTTCATATGCTGCATATTCAATATTCACATGCAGTTACAACAAAATTTTTTCTTAAGTGCCAATTTATCCTCAATGTCATAAAACTATGTTGTATAGAAATGGTTTATGCTTAATTTGTGGGAAATTATGAAATTTCTCTTTCTCCATAAAACTCAGGTAGTATCATAAGTAAAATAATGTAGTCTAGCTTGACTCATGGCTCTGGACATACCACATGACATACAAGAAGTGACAGAGCCACCATTTGAAGATCGTAGCGAAAAGGATATTGTCAGAGATGAAAAAGGACTAAAAAGAGATTAAACAAATACATATTGTGAGTCAGTACTAACTTATAGGATATTAGATAGTCATTTATTCACAAGAAATACACAGATTAGATGTACTAAATTCACTGATAACTTTTAACCCCGAAATGACAAACTCTACATAATTACATTAATTGAGGTCTTATTCACCCAAGGTTTTTCATAAAACACATGTGAGAAATCAAAATTACCATTTATAAAGGTACAAGGTGCCATGATTTATTGCCATCAAATCAAAGAGCTGAGAAACCATCAGCAAAATACCTACTCACTGATTCCTCACTGATGCACACATTCATTAGAGATCTCTATAGAATCACAAATAGCAAGTTTAACACCATACTGGGCAAGTTTATAAAACTTGTCAAAAAAAAATGAAACAGAATCAAAAGGAACCATTGCCATAAGCTATTGGAGAAGAGGCTTAAAGTTTTTATAAAGGAAAATAATCCCTGACTAAAAGCATTTGATTTTTTTGAGGAAAAAATAAGAAAAATAAGTTACTCAAAAGATAATATTTAGATTTTGAATGGTTTAAAAAATGTAGTCTCCAGAACTCTAGGATACAGAGGTTCTTCAGGGGTTCTACCAATACTTAATTTGAAAATCATTTAAAAATACTTCTAGCTATTTAAAAAGCTGTAATAAAAATTACAATCAACAGAAGCACTTGATTACGTGATATGCCAAATGTATAATGTTGAAGGCCACCTACTCATTAACTAGTTTTAGCAAGTCAGCTAGTGTCTGTTCAAACCTCAGAATAAATCTTGTCCTGACATTTCCGTGAATTTATTAAAATTCTTCTGGATAGGTCTATAATTAGGAAGGTCACAGCTTCCGTCTTATTCGGGGCTCTGCATTTCTGTTCATATAAAAATTTAAAGTACAATACTATGGCATAGGTGCCAAAAACTTGCCTGGCATCAAATTGAGCCTCTGCATATCTGTTCAAAATATGCCATTGTTCTGTTCTAAATATGCCATAGTCATGTTATAAGAATCAATTGTAAAATAACAAGTGAAGATGTTAATACACTATATTATCATTTATGCACTTATTTGTGAGTTTTAAATGTTTCTCTTATATTTTTGTTAAATAATGTGAAGACTTGTCAGATAGTTAATGATTCAACTTTAAAAGTTTCTTACTATTCTTTTAGGCTTCGGAAAGTTAATTTAAAAAATCTATGATTGCATTGTGAGCTATTAGAATTTATTGGCATTTAGAGTTATTTATCTGTATGATTTAGGATTTTCTCCATACTGTGCATCAAAACCAAAATAAAGAAATATAATAGATGTTGAGACACATACAGGATGTAACTATCGTCTATAATCTCCTTTGGTGTTCATTAAAACAATGTTATTCTAATTTGTTGACTAAATAACAAATGATAAAAAACTGAGTTTATTAAACAAATTTTATCAATTAGCTGAGTTTTATATAGCTAATGGAATGAATTTGGTGAGTAATAATATAAATAATTTACAATGTGATGTACTCTGAGTTAAT
Organism: Pteropus alecto; assembly: GCF_000325575.1. Lineage (NCBI taxonomy): Eukaryota > Metazoa > Chordata > Mammalia > Chiroptera > Pteropodidae > Pteropus > Pteropus alecto. Next base: position 2,127,728 of record NW_006433948.1, on the reverse strand, counting down.
TGAATAAGCCAAAAAAAGAAATGTGGGAATATTTCCAAAGACCTAAAATCTATGTGATATCTTTTAAACTTTATGAAGTTAAAAAAAAGACATACTGGGAAGGCAAAAAGAAGGATATTATTCTTCTTAGTCACACTATAATACAGATATGTTAGACACAATAAGGCATATTTATGTAGCTCTGGGGGGTATATCTTAAGATAAAATAGAAATAGAGAAATTATTGAAGGGATTAGTATGGATACAGAAGCAAAGGTTACCATATGATAATAGATTAAAAGATGAGTGGATTCTGGGAAACATGGTGGAGTGAAAGACATCCTCAGATCTCTCCACTTGAAATAAGCTGAACATCTAAAACTAAACAAAAAATACCCAAACTGCCCACCAGCACGTCTGAGCATGGGATCTGCACATAAGAACTACCACAGGTCAGAACCCTGGGAGTTATAAAGAAGCTGCCTCTTGCAACCTCTGGAGCTCCTTGCAGGAGGAAGAGGAGGGGGAGGGGGAGGGGTGAAGGTGCGGCAACTTCCCTGATCAGCCTGCCTGAAAATGCCAGGACTTCTATGCAGCTGGTAGCAGGGTCCAGTCATCAAGGCAGAAAGCAGAGAAGCGGGAGGGGTCCCAGAGAGACAGCAGTTGATTTTTACCATCAGGGACTAAGGCTCAGCCGTAGCCCCCAACTCCCAAACCAGAGGGCCCTCCCCCCACATTCCAAGATCAATCACTGCAGAGCCCCAGGGGAATCTGAGCAAACGTTACCAAAACTGTTTGCTAACACTGACAGGGACAGAAACTGAGAGTACCAAGTATGATAAAATTTTACAAGAAAATAAAAATAACATTATTTAGGTGATATATTAAGCAGGGATCCAAGAGGCTTAGATGCCACCAACTAGAAACTAAAATAAAAGAGTCTTGTTTGTAGCAGGCTAAAGAGAGACTTTTATATAATAAATCTTTCTGGAAAAACAGCAGAATACACTTCCATTAATGCCCAGGCAGAGAAATACACCATTAAACACCATGAACAACCATGGTGACAAGGCATCTCAGAAAGAAAGAGAAAAATATCCAGAAAATAAGCTTACAGACATAGAAATATGCGACTTAAATGACAGAGAATTCAGGATGGTACTTATGAAAAAACTCAATGAGTTCTGAAACGAGTCATATCAACAATTTCAGGAATTGAAAAAACAACTAGATGAGCTGAGCAAGGAGATTGAATCCCTCAAGAAAAACAGAATAGATCTTCTGGAGATAAAAAACACACTGCAAGAGTTGAAAAATGAAATAGCAAGCTTGGGAAATAGAGTTGACCAAATGGAGGAAAGGATCAGTGATATAGAAGAAAGAAATCTAGAAATAGAAGGAAGAAGAGAGAAACTAAAGAATGAAAAATAATGAAAGAGAAATACGAGAACTAGCTGATACAATCAGGAGAGGAAACATAAGAATAATGGACATTGTCGAAGGCGAGGAAAAGGAGCAGGTAATAGAAAGCATTTTCAGACAAATAGTGGACGAGAATTTCCCAAATCTAAGGAATGAGCTGCAGCTTGGAATTCAAGAAGTCAACAGAACACGCAATTATCTCAACCCCAAAAGGCCGTCATCAAGACACATTGTACTAAAGTTACGAAAAATCAACAACAAAGACAGAATTCTCAGGGCAGCCAAGGAGAAGAAAATGGTAAGTTATAAAGGAAAACCCATTAGATTATCATCAGACTTCTCAGCGCAGACCTTAAAAGCCAAAAAGGAATGGAATCAAATATTTAAACTATTAAGTGAAAGGAATTACCAGACTAGAATAATGTATCCAGCTAAGTTCTCCCTCAGATATGAAGGAGAAATTAAGATCTTTCCAGACATACAAAAAATGAGGCAATTCTCCTCTATGAGGCCTGCACTACAGGAAATTCTGAAAGGGGTTAGCTCACCTAAAACAAAATGACAAAAACAAAAATTACATAATTAGGAGTAAAGTGACTATCAGGCAAATAGAAGCAGAGGAGTGCAATCCTTACTAAGAATAGGGCATTGTAAGCTTAAATAATAAGAAGAGAATTGCTATAGCAAAAGAGTAATGAACATTCACCATACATAGGGACAAATTGAGATAACAATAACTGAAAAGGGGAGGATTCAAAGATCCAAATTTGCAAAGGAGAAAACAGATAAGAATATGGACGGCTGTATATATATAACTATCCTTTTCATATTCGTAATGGTAACCACAACCAAAGATTTAGAAATGAAGTATATAACATAAAACAAGAAGAACCAGAGGCAAAACCCACAAAAGCCAACCAAAATAAACAGACA
>NW_006433948.1:2111457-2122450 GCF_000325575.1 Pteropus alecto | reverse complement strand
TTTTGCAAACCATAAATCTGATAAGTGGTTAGTATCCAAAATGTATAAAGAACTCATACGACTCAATAGCAAAAAACCTGAATAGACATTTTTCTGAAAGAGATATACAAATGGCCACAGGTACATGAAAAGGTGTTCAACAACACTAGTCATGAGAGATGCAAATTAAAACCACAGTGAGATATCACTTTACACAGTCAGAATGGATGTTGTCGCAATGACAAGAAATAACAAATGCTAGTATAGATATGGAGGAAAGTGCACTGTTGGTGGATTGTAAATTGGTACAGCCACTATGGAAAACAGTATGGAGGTTCCTCAACAAACTAAGAATTGGTCTACCATATGACCCAGCAATCCCTCTATTGGTATTTACCCCAAAGACTTGGAAACTCATATCCGAAAAGGTATTTGCACACCGATATTCATAGCAGTATTACTCACGGTGGTCAGGACATGGAAGCAACCGAAGTGTCCTATGATAGATATTGACTAAAGAAGCTGTGGTACATATATACAAGGGAATATTACTCAGCCATAAGAAGAGATGAAATACTGCAATTTGCAACAACATGGATGGACCTCACGATAATCCTGCTAAGTGAAATAAGTCAGACATAAAAAGTTGAAAATCACATGATATCACTTATATATGGGATATAAACCTAAAGGCAACAAATGAATAGGACAAACAAAGAGAGACTCAGGGACATGGACAATGAACTAGTGGTTACCAGAGGGTAGGGGGTGGGGGAGGAGGGGAGAGGTAGACGGGGTAAAGGGAGTAAAATATAGTGGGATAGGGGTAGGGTGAAGTGGGTAAAGGGGATCAAATATATGGTAGCGGAAAGAAACTGCACTGGGCAGTAATTACACAATAGAATATATAGATGTCAAATTATTATGTACAGCTGAAAATTATATAATTGTATTAACCAATGTTACCTCAATAAAATTAATAAAAAATTTTAAAAAATATGAGTGAAGTCTCTTTTGATTTGAAACATGATGATTGAAATGACATATTATTATATTTATACAATAACATGAATAGCATGGGGAAGGTGAACCCAAACATGTCAGTTAAAAATACTAGAACAATGGAGTTCTCTTTGAAGTTTCAGCAATTGAAGTCTAGGAAACACTAACAAAAACAGAAGGAATTCTTCTCATAGTGGGCAGTAAAAACGTGGTTCAGAATATAATCATAAATGATGTTTTTTAAAAGTTTAGGTTCATGGATAATGGAGCCATAATATTTTACTGGGAGAAGTAGGCTACATGGAGCTTATCCTAACCATGGGAGATAGGAGACAACAGGAGTAATTATGCCATTCTACAACACACTCCTTAATGCCTGTTTAACAAAGAATAATAATTGGAGAGGTCTTTTGAAGAGGGACAAAGGTTTCTAGTTAGTTGAGTAGGTAGGGCTGGAAAACGAACAAAGTGAAGATGATTAGATTGATCTCCCTATTACATTTGTATGTTTGACCTTTCAAATGTGATATATCTAAAGAACTTGAGGTGGTGCAAGTTCAGGAAAGTCTCTGGAGTCAGAGATTTCTCTGAGCAACCAGTAAAAATTCATAATTTAAAACAATATGACAGCTTCATTTCTAGCCAAGATGGAGTAACAGCCTGAAACCATCAAAACAAAGAGTAAAGATTTTTTAAAAAGACAAAATATATAAAACACAGGTTTTCAAGACCCTGTACAGCAGACAGCAAGGGAAAATGATCCTCGAGAGACTAGAAACAAATGAAGTAAGTCCAATGATTGCCTAGCTTAGTGCTGTGAGAGAGTTTCCTGACTGTAGTGCAGGAAGAACACAGGCAGAGGTTGGTAGACTCTCTGAGTTGAGGAGACAATGCTGAGAGTCAGAAAACCAAGGTATCCTGTTCTTAATCACAGTATGAAGTACCAGAGAGGAGAGAGCAGCACAGAAAGAAAATCCTGGAGATCTATAAAGGTTCCCACTTGACTATTCAGCAGACTACTGGTCAGTGCCATGACATGAATGTGAGGAAACTACCCAGGGCCAGGGGGGAAAACATCTAAAAGTATAAAAGATAACAGCAGACAGTGTGATTACACAGGGTCCAAGAATAATGCCTGCTTGTGACAGCTAGAATGGAAAAAACTCATAATTCATGAGGCATTGAGTAGAGTAGCCAGTAGCGTGTTGCTTAAGGAGTAGGGAATAATTAGGACTAGACTGAGCTCTGCTCTGTACCCATTCAACTAATCTTAAAAGCAATATCTGAAAGGATCAAACTGTCTCCTAGAAAGTTAACTGCATCCCAGAATAGAGCTAAAGAATATTTAATGGATTACAAAAATATCCAGCACCCAAGAAACCAAAAACTTTTGTACATCCAAGTACACTATTGAGAAAGCGAAAAGACAGCCCATGCAATTGGAGAAAATATTTGAAAATCGTATCTCTAATAAGGGTTTTATATCCAAAAAAAGTATAAAGAATCCTTACAACTCAACACACAAAAGAACAATTCAATTAAAAAATCTACAAAGTACTTAATAGAAATTTCTCCAACAATGATATATATAAATGGCCAATAAATACTGGAAGATACTCAATATCACTAATCATTAGGAAAATTTAAATCAAACTACAATGAGATACCACACTAGTCATTAGTATGGGTACTATTTTAAAAAATGAAAAATAACAAGTGTTGGTGAAGATATGGAGAAATTGGAATCCTTGTGCATTGATGGTGAGACTGTAACATAGTATAGCCGCTGTGGAAAACAGACTAGTAGGTCCTCAAAAGTTAAACAGAATTATCATATAATTCAGCCATTCCACTCCTAGAGAAAGCAGGGGCTCAAATAGACACTTGACACCAATGTTCATAGCAGTATTATTCACAAAGGACAAACGGGGGAAATGACGCAAATGTCCATCAATAGATGAATGCACAATTAAAATGTGGTATTTTGACACAATGGAATACTATTCAATCTTAAAAAGGAATGAAATTCTGACACATGCTACAATATGGATGAACCTTGAAAACATTATGCTAAGTGAAAGGAGCCAGTCACAAAGGACCATGTATGATATGATTCCATTTACATGAAATGTCGGAATCTAGAGAGATACAAAGTTGATTACTGGCTGCCAGGGGTCGCGGGGAGGGGGAAATAGGGAGTGACTGATGGCTACAGGGTGTATTTTGGGGGTGATAAAAATATTCTGAAATTACAAAGTGGTGATGGTTGCAAAAAATATGAATATACTAAAAGCCACTGAATTGTACACCTAAAGTGGTTTAAATGGTGAATTTTATGTTATATGAATTTTACCTCAATAAAAAAATATTAGCAAGTCAAAGTTGCTAATTACCTAAAATGAATTATACACCATGAGTAAGTAGTTCTTATTCCAGGTATTCAAAGAATGGTTCAACATTTGAAAATCAATTAATATTACTGATTATATGATTAACATGGTAATCCATCATATCAACAGGATAAATAACATTGTATGATCATGTCAACTGACACATAAAAAGCATTTGACAAAATGCAACACCCATTCATGAAAAAACTTTCAGCAATTAGGAATAGAGTGACAGTTCCTCAACTTAGTGAAGAACATCTACAAAATGCCTATAATTAACATCATCATACTGTATGGCGTTGGTACAGTGATACATGTACACTTCAATAGAACAAAACGGAGAATGGTATAATTGAGATAATTCACATACCATAAAATTCACTCTTTTAGATGTACAATTCAGTGGTATTTATTATATTCACAGAGTTGTGCATCCATCACCAGTATCAAATTTTAGAATATTTTTATCACTCTAAAAGAAATCTAATGCCTTAATACAGTCACTTCCCACTCTCTTCTCACATTAGCCACTGCAACCACTAATCTACTTTCTGTCTTTATGGATTTTCTTATTCTAGACATTTCATATAAATATTGAATAATTGAATAAAATATTGACTAATAGAATTTATGGCCTTTTGCATCTAGCTCTTTCACTTAGCATGTTTTCAAGGTTCATGCAAGTTGTAGCATGTATAAATACTTCATTACTTTTTATGGTACAACTGATTTTTTGATGAAGAAGCAAAAGCAGTTTCAATGTAACAAATGATGTTGGAGTAATTGAATATCCACAGATTTTTTAAACATCAACATTGAACTAAACTTCACCCTTGCGCAGAATTAAGTCAACATGGATTATGAACGTAAGTATAACATGTAAAACTACAAAACCTTTAGGAAAAAACAGGAGCAAATGTTCAGAATCTAGGACTAAGCAATGTGTTCTTACAGTTAGCACTAAAAGCATGACCCATTATTTAAAAAGCGGTAAATTGTACCTCATCCATATTAAATCTTTTGCTCTTCAAAAGACCCTCCTAAGAGGATGAAAAGATAAGCTATAGACAAAGAGAAGATATCTGCAACCACATATCTAACACAGGACTAGTATGTCAAATATATAAGGAGCTTTCAAAATGCAATGGTTAAAAAAAATAATAATTCAATTAGAAAATGAGAAAAAGACATGAAGAGAAAGACATTCCACTTAAGAAGATATCCAGATGGCAAATAAGAACATCAAAAGATGTTTCACCTCATTAGCTATCAGAAAAATGCAACTTCAAACCACAATGAGATGTGATTACACACCAATCCAAAAGGCTAAAATAAAAAATTAATGGTAACACCAAATACTGCCAAGAATGTGGAAAACTTGATCATTCATATATTGCTGGTAGGAACGAAAAATGATACAGCTAGCCTGGATAACAATTTGGCAGTTTCTTATAAAACTAAGCTTGTGACCACCAGACAACCCAGCAATTACACTCTTGGGCATTAAGCCCAGAGAGATGGAAACGCATGTTCACACGAAAACCTGTATATGAATGTTCCTATCAGCCTAATTAATTATAGCCCAAAACTGCAAACAGATCAGATGTTGTTCAACATGTGAATGGTTAAACTATAGCAATAAAAAGAATGAACCATTGATACAAATAACAACTTGAAACTGCTGAATTTAAAAAGCCAATCTCAAAAGGACATTTACTGTATGATTCCTTTTATATAACATTCTAGAAATGAGAATATTGTAGAGATGGAGAATAAACTACTGGTTGCCATGAGTTGGGTATAGGGGAGGGGTAGTGATTGTGGCTAATAAAAGGGCAACAGGAGGGATCCTAATGGTAATGGAATTTTTCTATATCTTTACCATATCAATATCAACATCCTGGTTGTTATATTGTCTTATAGTTTTGCATGATGTTGCTCTTGGGGAAACTGAGTAAAGGGTACACAGGATCTCTCTGTATTATTTCTTATATATGCATACGAATCTACTATTATCTCCAAATGAAAAAGATTATTTTAATTAAAAAAGATGAAATAAAGACTTTCTCAGAGATATAAAAGCTGAAAGAATTCATTACTAGCATACCCACAGTACAAGAAATGTTATAGTACATCCTTCAGGAAAAAGTAAAATGACAGCAGACAGAAATATAGATCTATACAAAGGAACAAAGAGTACCAAATGGTAATTACATGGATAAATATAATTTTTTCTTACTGTGTATACTATAACCCCTAAAGCAAATACAAAAGTAATAAAACAGAATTATAGCTAAACAAACCTACTAAGGTAATGCGATAGAATCATAACAATATTCATTTAATTTGAAAGAAAGCAGAAAAAGAGGGAAAAGAGTACAAAGAATAGATGGGAGAACTAGAAAACAAATGACAAGATGACAGACTTAAACCTATTTGTATCAATGATCACATTAAATGTAAGTGGTCTAAACACCTTAATTAAAAGGTAGAGACTATCAGACTAGAAGAAAAAGCAAGACTTGACTACATGATAACTACACTTTAAATATAAAGACACAAATAGGTTAAAAGTAAAAGAATAGAAAAAAATATCATGTTTACACTACTCAAAAGAAAGTTGGAGTATTTATAGCAAAGAATATAACCAGGGACAAAAATGGTCATTTCATAGTGATAAAGGGGTCAGTTCATAAAAAGGACAATTCTAAATGCTTATGCACCGAATGACAGAACTTTACAATATATAAAAAAACAAACAAACAAAAAACTGATAGAACTGCAAGGAGAAATAGACATGTGCACAATTATACTCAGAGAATTCATTACTCCTTCCTCAATAATTGAAAGAATAAGTAGATAGAAAATCAGTAAAGGAATAGAAGACTTTGCAAACACTATCAACCGAGGTGAACTAATTGATATTCATAGAACACTGCACTAAGCATTTGAAGAGAGCCCATTTTATCACCTATACAAAAAACATTTACCAAGATAGATTATATTCTGGGCCATAAAAAAAGTCTCAATAAATTTAAAAGGGTCAAGTCACACAAAGTATTTTCTCACTACAATGGAATTAAAAATAGAAATCAAGAACAGAAATACGTCTGGAAAATCACCAAGTAATTGGAAATTAAATAATGTACTTCTAACTAATTCATGGGTCAAAGAGGAAATTGAAAGGGAAATTAGAAAAATATTTAGACTTGAATGATGATGAATATATATATCATAATCAATAATTTGGGGGAAATTCATAGCATTCAATGCCTATATTAGAAAAGAACAAGAAAGTTCTCAAATCGATAATCTCAGTTTCCTATATTAAGTAAGTAGTAAAAGAGGAACAAATTAAATCCACAAACAGAAAGGTTTATAGAAATTAACAATTTGTTTCTAAAATTTATAAGCAAATGTAAAACACCTAGAACAGTCAAAACAATTTTGAAAATGAACAATGCTGAAGGACTTACACTAATTCATTTGGGACTTAATGTAATACTACAGTAATCAAGACAGTATATTATTGTGTAAAGATAAGACAAAATAATCAGTGAAACATCATAGAGTCCAGAAATAGACCTGCTCTTATATTGTCAATTAATTTTCAACAAAGGTGCCAACAAGGCAATATATTGCAAAAGGATTGTTTATTCAACAAATGGTGCAGAAAGAAATGGATATCAATATGCAAAAGATAAATATACCTTGACTCTTACTACACACTGTATGCAAAATTAAGTCAATATGAATCATAGACTTAAATATAAGAGCTAAAACTATAAAACTTTTAGACAAAAACACAGGAGAAAATCTCAGTGCCCTTGAGTTTGGCAAAGATCCCTTAAATATGACATAAATCCACAAATTATAAAAGGTAAAAATCATTTAATTGAATTTCATCAACATAAAAAGTGTATGCCCTTCAGATGATACCACTGTGGAAATGTAAAGGCAAGCCACAGATTGAGAGCAATATTTGCAAAACATGCATTTGAGAAAAGACTTGTATCTAGAATATGTAAGGAACTCTTACAACTCAATAATAAGATGATGAAGAACTTAATAAAAAGTAGGCACAAGAGACACCTCACCAAAGAATATATTTGTATGGCAAATAAGCACATGAAAAGATGTTCAATATCATTAGCCATCAGGGAAATACAAAGTAAAACCACTATGACATAATACTATACACCCGCGAGAATGGCTGCAATTTAAATACCTCACTATAGTAAGTCTTGCAAGGATGTGGAACAACTGAAACTCTCATACATTTCTAGTGGTAGTGTGAAATTTGGAAGTTTTAAATTTCTTGAAAAGGTAAGTACATACCTACTCTATGTCCCAGACATTCCACTATCCATTTATCTAAGAGAAATGAAAGCACATGTACACAGAAACACTTGCACACACATGTTCATAGTAGTTTGTTTGTAATTGCTAAAAAGTGGTCAAATGTCTATCAATAGTTGAAAGGAAAAACAAATCATCAAACATCTATACAATGTAATACTACTCGAATAAAAGAGGAATGAACTATACACACAAAATGGATTTATAGGAAAATAACTATGCTGAGTTGAAGAAGCCAGATAAAGAGTTCATACTGTATGAATCCATTTGTAGAAAATTCTAGAATCTGCAAATAAATCTAGAGTGACAAGAAGCAGATTAGTAATTGCCTGGGAGAGAAACAGGTGGGTGGGTAGGGGATGGAGGGAAGACAAAGAAGTACCAGGAAATTTGGGGGGATGTTGGATATGTTCATTATCTCGATTGTGGTGATAGGTGTATGCATCAGATTGTACACTTTAAATGTGTTTAATGTATGTCAATTATACCTCAATAAAAATGTTAAGAAACTGTAAGAAAAAATAATGGCAGTTAACACAATCACAATGTTATTTGCAACTATGTTACTACTTTTAAGGATTTCTAAGTGCTTAACATCAAGCTCCAAGTAAAACCAGCTCTATCTAGCCAAAGGACCAGGAAAATGGCAGACTAGCAAGACAGAACACTTTTAGACAATCACCTCCCTACCCCACCCAAACACCATAGGTAAAACTGTGTCCCTACCCACATCACATACAGCAAAAGCCAAGTGGAAAACCTAGACTTCTACTTTAATCCAGCTATGAGGAGGTACCCCTACTACCTCTGATTGGGGAGGTGTCAGAGAAGACTGAATTGGGGCTGGGACCTTCGTCTTCAACTGGCAGTTATGAGACTTCTCCCCTCCTTGGTGTCACAAATTATTTGGGAAACCTGGCCTTCCACCCCCACCTAATGCTAAACAGGCACTTCTCCCCTTCTCTGCCAGAATGGTGTCAGTGGAGGCCTAGTGGGGAACCTGAACTCCCACCTCTGCCTAGCAATAATGAGGCATCCTCTCTCTGACTAAAGTGGCAAGAAAGATTGAGTGGGGGAATATAGATGTCCATACTGCAGGAACCAGGTAGTATCACCTTCTCCCACAGGGGCCATGTCTGAAGGCCTGCTAAATCAGGTTTAAATAAGATTCGGAACTTATAGCATAATACCCAAAATGTCCAGGATTCAATTAAAAATCATTTGTGATACAAAAAAAAAAAAAAAAAAAAAAAAAGGAAAACGTCAACTCGAAAAAGAAAAGTTAATCAACAGACTCCAATACTGCGATGACAAGAGATTAGAATTATCTGACTAGAATTTTAAATCAGATATCATAAAATTATTCAGGGAGCAATCATGAACACAATTGAAACAAATGAAAAAATAGTCTCAGTAAAGAAAAAGGTATAAATAACCAGATAAAATTTTTTGAACTAAAAAAATACAATAGCCAAATGAAAACACAATGGACGAGCTCAACAGCAGAAGAGGAAGAACAAATGAAAGAATCAGTGAATTTGGAAACAGAGTAATAAAATGGTGAAAAGGTTAAACCAACTGTGGTACATCCATACCAGGGAATACTACTCAGAAATAAAAAAACTTGGATGTAGCTCAAGAGTATTATGCTCAGTGAAAAAAAAGTCAATCTCAAAAGGTTACATACTGTATGATTTATTTTATATATTATAGAAATGATGAAATTTTAGAGATGTAAAACAGATTAGTAGTTGCAAGGGTTAAGGATGGGAGGGGGTTGGGTTGAATCTAAAGGGCAATAGAATAGTTCTGTTGCCTGATTGGTCACATGAACCTTCGCATGTGATAAAATGACATAGAATTATATACATACATTATACCAATGTCAGTTTCCTAGTTTTTATATTGTATTCTAGTTATATAAAATGTAACCATTGTGGGGAAATGGGTGAAGGGTATACCATACCTCTCTGTACTATTTTTTTGCAACTTCTGGTATTTTATATTGAAATTTACATTAAAATTTATATTAGTTTAAAATATAATTTATATTAATTGTTTTATAATTTATGTTAAATTGCTGATAATAAATTATTTTAATATAGAATGTTTAAAAAGAAATGAAAATGAAGACATTGGAAACAACTAGAAGCACAATTCAATAGGCATGAATGATGGTTATGAATGATAGGTAAGATTCTGCAGGCTATAGAGACATCCTAGAGTGAGAGAACTAAAGCGCTATACTTCATAATCATCCAAACTACATAGTACCAAATCATTGACTATCAAAGAGAAGTGGAACTGAGGGTTACTCTAATTCAACTATAGGTTATTTGTCACTAGAGAGTGGGCATTTTCAAAATAGGGAACATTATCTTTTGGATAACAAGGCAGATAGAACAATGCTGGCAATGTAGTAGGCTCTTAATATATATTTGTAGAATAAATGAACAGGTAAGCCAGTTCCCTTCTTATGCATGTCACTGTTGTTACATTCTCTCACAGACGTAGAAAACTTTTCTTTGGTGGGAGGACTAAAGGAGAACAGAATTCAAGCTGTTTGGTAAATGGAGTGTCGATAGAATTTTGTTTCCTTTAGAAATGAAATAGTTTAAAACCCACTATTCCAAAGCTGCATTTTCTAATTGTCAGGTGGTGCCATGCCTATGACAATTTGATTTGGGGATCTTATGAAATCGTTTTAAGTTAAAGTGACTTCAAATTAATTTTGGTTTGAGAATTTCATGCTAACCATTGATAAGATTATAAATACCCTGGGATGCCACCCCAGATGACAAGATGTCAGAGTGATCAAGATGCCATCCAGAGAATGTTGTTCCTTGGATAAACACAATGACCTCAGCTCCAGTCATTTATAATAGATCTTTTCGTAAAATGTGGGAGAAGAGATTATCTGATAAAGGTTTTATTTGGGTAGCATCAATAAAGGTAAGGAGAGGAAAGTAGAAAGTATTTTTTAAAAGTACAACAAAAATATACAAATAAAAACTAAGTTTTCCTTGGTGTCTTTCTCCTATTATGTAAGAGAAGGTATTATGTCATATTCTAATAGGGAATTTCCATTAGGATAGAGGGTCTCAAAAGGAAGGAATGAACGGGGGTGGTAGCAGTGGAAGGAAGCTAATATAAGGCGGAATAAGAGGAGATCCTACAAGCAAAGGTCCATACTAAACCAATGTAGCGGCAGAGAGGAAGGACAAGGAGGGATATAAGTTTCCTTTTGGTCTAATCATTATTCC
>NW_006433948.1:2088362-2111398 GCF_000325575.1 Pteropus alecto | reverse complement strand
GCTTGTCCCTATTATATCTACTGATACCTAAACAAGATTTATTATAGCAGTTTCCCTGCAGACTCTGGCAAGTGAATTTAGTCTGATTTTCTAAAGGAAAGTCCAATGTGATTGACAGATGAAAGGCAATTAAAGTCTAAAATCTCAAAGCTCGTTGGTTTATTTTAAATTTTATGCCAGATACTCACCCATCATCGTATTTTGTTTAGCCAGAGGGCACTGAAGCTAACTGATGCATCGGATAGAGAATTTGAAACTATGCTGTTCTGGGGAAATTTGCATAACGTCCCTCAAATTTCAGGGGTTGACCTCAGTGCTCACAAGCACTGTACCAACTGAAGCCATTCTACTGCTAGGTCCAAACATAACACATCAAGCCACTGATTGGTTTAATTCAGTAAGTGAGGCTATTTAAATGTTTAATAATTTACCTTCATTATACTGCCAAAGTTGAAGTCACATAAAGGAGCAGTTGCAGCATTTTGTAGCCATAATTCATAGCCTTCCATTCAATCTAGATATTTCAGTTGCATTGTCATGTTTTCAAACTGATAAATCCAATTACTGTTAGAGAGCATACCACTTGCTCCCTTCAGAAAACATTTTTCATTCACCAATAAACATCTCATCGGAGACATTTGAATGCCCACCAATGTATGTTCCTGTAATATATACTTAGATACAAAAGCAAAAACATGAAAAGTAAATTTCTCTCTGTCTGAAAGGTCAGTCTACAATGGATATACTGACATGCAAAGGAGGACAACTACTAAAGCCCAAGGGCTTCTAGGAAATCTCCCTCATGCTCATCAATGCTTATTTCTAGATACCCTGCCTAATTCTAGAAAATACTTTCATGCCTCACATGCATTCAGGTAAGGGCATCAGGAATTGTATCCTACCAACCATCTTTGTAAATCTTACCTTCAGTCATGGGTTCCAAAGAGCATCAAACCAGAAACCTTCTACTAAAGCCCATTTCAGAGCAATAAGATGCTATAATCACAGCTGTGTTTTCCACAGACCACAGCTAATTTAAAATCATTCCCATTTTTCTGTGCACTAGGTGGTATTTATAGCTAATAATGAAAGTAGCTCCTTTGTTCCAAAGCACCTGTGCAAAGAAAACACCTTCCCTTCCCAACACCATAAAGAATATAATCTTACCTACCGACATTTGAAAGGCCAAGTGTTTTAGTTATTGACCTTGCTGAGTTCTAACGACATCAACTTTTGTTAATTTCATCCTTCAGCAGAATGTAAGGGAAATCACTTTTCCTCTTTCTTCTCTATCATTTCCACCAAATTCAGGTTGCTTAATGAATGTCACTGATAGTCCATCATCTTAAAAATTAATTTGAAAAGTAGTTTTGGAAAAAAAAAACATTTGTTTGGAGATGGGGTGCTCAAGAAGCCTGGGCTATCGACAGTCCACACATCTGAATTATGGACATACTGGACCACGTGTCACGAAATGCTTTATTCAGCCAGCTGGACACACAGATTTCAAACTGAGAAGTGCAGTGCTTCCTACCCGAACAATGCCCCTGTGGATAGTCAATAAATCTTTATTAAAAGCCTCCCTTGCAGAGGGGAAAAGGGAGACACAAAGGAACCAGGGGAGGGCTTCTGTGACTATTTCTGGAGGGAAGACTTATTGGAGACAAAAGAGAATGTCTGCAAGCTTTCCAGCAGAAGGAATTGGGGACTGAGAGAAGTAGTCACAAGTCACTGTGGAATAAAGGGGATTGGGCAGTCATTCTAAACCTTCGATAACTAGATTGCTATTCACCAAAAATTCACAACCTCCTGTTTGGAAAGCATTGTTACATTTCCCTGTTGCCAACAATAACATCTGTTTTTAAAAAGTAAGGGTCAGGAGTTACATAATAAATCTATATGCCAACACCTCATTTTTCTAGGTAACTTATCCAGCACCTTCAACTATCCAGAATTAGTCAATAACGTAGAAGACAGACAAAAATATATATGTTCTAAGGATAATCAAGCATTCAGATTTATGTTCTTTACTCATAAAAACATGTAACAAAACATGATGGTTAGGTTCTCATAAGAGGATCCCCTATGTCCTTTTTGAAATGCGTATTACTCTTAAAATTATAAGTGACAAGCATATTTATCTGGTTTCCAGGGGCATAACCGATTAGGAGTAGGGGAGCTGCCAAAGCCATCAAGTCATAACAGCTGACAGCAGTGAAAGAGATTAAAGAACTATAAAGAGCAGATAGGAAATTTTACAAGCATAGCAGTCTGTGGATATTTAGTGTAGGGACAAACAATTCTATTCATAGCAAATGTCTTCGGTGGAACAATTGTAGTAAAGCAAACCAAGGAATTGAGGTCCATAAAGATGGCAAAATTCTAACTTTGTCCTGTTTTTGTCATTTGGTAATATTGTATACCAATAGCTCTAAGCAGAAGGCCTTCTTGAGGTGGTGTGATAGAGTAGGGGGAAAAACCAAGACTTACTAGTTATATGGCTTTAGATGCACCAGTTAATCATCAAATCTTAGGTTTTTTTTTTTATCTGTAAAGTGTGGATACTTACTACTTCCCCCACAGGATTGTAATGATGATAAAATAAGATACTGTATATAAAAACACTTCCTAGAACATAAAATGCTAAATAAATGGTAGTTTTCCAGTTTCTTTGCTCTGCTTGCTCCAAAATATGATTATAAGAATACACAGTGGTTATCTTAGCTTTTTCCTAACTGTGCTTTCTAATTGAACACATCTCTCTTCCTCTTATATTTGCAAGTAATTACGGTACTATCATTCTAAGTAGACCAGAACCCTACAGGCATCCTTGACTCCTTTTCCATTCATGTCTGAGCAATGACTCTGTTCATATTCCCACCTCTCTTACAGCTTTCCTTTCCTTGCCATTCCTTCCCATACCTCCTTGTCCAGACTGTTAGAACCCATCTCTAACTGGTTCTTCTATATCTAGTTTTCCCTCACTCCTTTGAATTTTTATATACCTTCTCTAAATACAACTTTGTGTATATCATCCCCTGGATCAAAAACTTTCACTGGCTTCCCAGTACCCTCAGGATAAAATCCAAACTCACCAAACTGGCATTTATAAAAACCCATGGGAGGAATTTGTCATAAGTTTCAGGAAAAATCTGTGCTGCTTCTGAGAACTTGGTTCATTTTACCTTATGGACACCTGCAAATCTTACAGCTAATATTTCCCTCCTTGATCTGTCTGCTAAGACACTCAAAGACAAACTTAGGGCACAACTATGAAGTCCCTAATGCTGTTGACTTGGTGTAAACCTTAACATGACCTCATTTTAGTTTCTTACATTTATTTTCTCTTTACACTCATTTCTCAGCCAATTAGTTAATCTTGTTATGATAGTAATTTCTCAGTAACCTAACTCAAATCATTGTTACAATGAGGCAAATGGTATTGTGAGACTAAGGAAAATACCTTATGAACAGAAGTGGAAAAGAGGCTGGGTAGCAAAAGGGGGCAGGAAGGAGAGAAGAATGAGGATGTTCACTATGTGAAGATCGACATTAGTTCAATTGTAAAGAAAGTAGACAGAGCCCTTTGGGGAACATTTACTATGTGACTTTGTAATGAACTAACATGGAAACAAATGAAGCATTTATTTAAAAATCTGTTCCTGACAACATCTGTGAAAAAATGAAGTTCTAATGCAAACTTTTTGTCTTAAAGCATTTTACCAAACAAAAATTTAATAAAATCAAAGCTAAGCAGAATATGACAATGACTTACATTTATACTGTTTTGCTGCTTACAAAGCTCTTTCACATACAATATCTCCTTGAAACCATTCTGGACTATTCTTTTCTCGATTGTAGAAGCTATTTACACTGGCAAGAACATGTTGCAAGCAGCATTCTCCAGATCTGGGTCTTTAAAAATGTGGTATTTGCTGTAACAGAGTTTTATGTGGTATGTTGTTTACCTCCCCCAACACTCTAAATCCTCCTCTGCTGGCATTTTACCTTGCTCTCTAAATCACCAAGCTCTACCATGCCAATGGCATTCTGGACTCTTTACCTATTCTTATGTTGAACCTCTTTTCAGACACAAGATCCAACTCTCCCTTCCTTTTACTTACCTGCCCCCCCCCAGTCCCAAAAGAACAGCCTGCTACTTCTTTGCACACCTGGGCCACTCCCTCTCCAACCTCCACCTTTCCAAGAATGCACTTGTTTTTGAAGCATTTCAGCTATGAAGACCACCCACCATGGGGCTCACTTATTGTTCTCATTCCATATTGCACCGCATCAACTTGTGTCTTTAGATTGTAAGCTCCTCAGAGAAAGGATTTTCTTCTTTGTTTAGTGCAATCAACCTATTATAAAGTACTGTGTATACTTACAGACTATCACTAATACGGTTCTTCCTGGGTTTCACTGGAATTATCCACTGAGTCATGTGATTGCACTTGGGCATCATTTTTCTTACCCTGAATTATTCGGGGCCCTCTTCCAGTTTTTTTTTAGAGTAAAAAAATTAGCACTTTCTGCTTTCAAGAGTGCTGTCAGCTACACATTTGAATGTACATGCTTCATCCTGCTTCATTCTATTTCTTACAAATAACAGTATCAAGTTAAATACTTTCCAAGAGGCTGCTATGAAAGTAAAACACTAAGCCATTTTCCTTTGGGCTAATATACAGATAATCTTACACAGATAATCCTGGGGTACAGAAAAATTACACTAGTCCACTTGTAATGGAGTATATTCCAGCTACCATTAGTTAGAATGCTATATCAGTAGAACGATGCTGGTTAAGAAAATAAAGTCACTGATTTCCCCTGAATAATACATCTCATTCTTCAATTACTGTAAATGTTTAATGACTTGAAGATCTAAAAATTAAAATGCATTAGAAGATAAACAGATGAGATAGTACATAAATTTTTATGTGAAATCAGGAGTCAGATATAATCCCAATTTCCAACCTCAGCAGCAATTGGTTTCATAAGTATCGATATGAAAATAAAAAGATGTGGTATCTTTTTTTTTTGACAAATTGTCTCTTTAAGTTTATACTTAAGCATTTTCTCAAAAAAAATTGCTGAATATAAATGCTATCTCAAGGTCTAAGCAACAACGAAAAAGCCAAAATGTGGGCAATGAAAGAGGGAGAAGCAAGTACACTAGGATAATCTGTAAACTGTGATTGCCAAACTAGCTCTTTCTAAAGACAGAGAGGTAACACCTTGACACTGAATCTTCTTTCTCTAGGAAAATCTAGTTTATATCGCCGGAACATTTCATCCAAGATTCCTATTTCATCCAATCTATGGGCAATAGTCTTACTTCCTACCCCACTGGAATTTGAGGCTTATGCTCAATTATCTGGATGAATCACAATGCCTAACCCTTGCTCTTTGTATATACAAACGAAAATGGACACATTCTAAATACTGTACCTGGCATTTACAAGTAGTCTTAAAGGAAAGTTCCAAAGAAGAGCATATGGCAGTAGTAGAATTGGAGGGATATAAACATGAATTGTTTTAGCATCTAAAGTATAATTCAGTATAAATCCTACTTGAGTGACACACAACAAAAATGAGACAAATTGCTTGAGAATGATGACTCCATAGGAAAAGACACTGTTGTGTTCATATCTGTATAGAGTATATTCCATAGAAAGACTGACTCCATGTGCAGATCCTTGCACAAAGTATATTAAACTTATTCTTCCATCAATACCTGGCAGTGCAAACATACCGGGACAGGTGTAGATTCCATCACCACTGCCCCTTAGTGAACATTTCAGAGGTGTGTGGCTAACAGAAAATAAAATATGATATGATAGGTGAAGTCAGGATGATTAAGATTTAGATTATTGAAATGCCATCTTGAGACAATATCTACAATAGCTTTATTATGAAAGTTCAGTTTTCTGTTCACAATGTTTTATAGTGCCCATGCCTGCAGAATTACATATGTCGATTTTCTTCCTTATGAACATGTCGCTGTTAAATTAAGCAGCTAACATAGTATCTGCTGGAATAAAGTTAGGATATCTTTTCAGTTATAAAGAAAGAGGTAGGGACTACAATAAGTCTTTAATGTAGACCAGATGATAATCTTTTTGTCTCCTGAAAGAGATACATTGGGTTAAGATGATTTAACATTAAATTCTTGGAATCATACAATCAACACTATTCAAAAAAGAGAGATTTCAACTAATTCTCAACTTTGGAATTAAGTTGGCTCAATAAATGTTAACACTGAGCTATCACACTTGATCATCCAAGGTTGGTCAGCACCCCTTTAATTACTAAATTATTTGCAGCATGCCCTTTAATTACTAAAGAGACATAGCTTAACTAGCTTCTTCTTTGTCCAGCAGGATCTCCCAGGACTTTTTCATGCAATTCATTCAGAAAAGTGAGAAAATCAAAGGAACCAGGAGACTAACACGACACTGGGAAAGAGAAAAGGGACTCATGTTAAATACAGGTAAGAATTTATCACTAATTGATGTCCCTTCAACCAACCCTCCTGTTTCTTTGAGTATTTTTTTTTTTTATGATTGGTGTATTGCTAGAATCACATTCCCAATCCATAGGACCAGAAAATAAGGGAGTTCACCTCATGCTGTTAATGGCAAATTAGCAAATGATCACAACCTAGCAGTAATGAGTAAAGGTCATAAAAGCAAACTTCTCACCTCTTCTCCAGGTTTATCCTCTTCTTTGTCCCATGAAACAGACACAAAACCAGACATTCGCATTATAAACTAGCTGTTACTGAATTAGGGCCAGGAAAAAAAAAAAAACATTTGCTTGTATAGATTTGTAGTAATGTCAGCGCAACAAAGTACCATCACTACAGAGCCTCTAAGAGGGGATGGAAATATCTTTGTTTTTGTAATGGGAGTTTACTTGAATAAAAGGAAAAATGTCCTGACAGTGGAAGTCCTAAACACAGAAATGACTTAGAAAAAGGTTACAAAATTTCATTCCCAAAGGCTCTTTAAAAATAACATACTCATCTTCCTAGAAAGGTTTAGATAGAGTTGAGCCTAGAGAGAGGAAGATGGATGAGATCTCTCTAAATCCATGCAGCCCTTTAACTCTAAAAAGGGCCTTAATTCTGCTGCACCCCACAGACGGAATAAGATAAATGTGCTGCTTATAATTACTAAACTGATCCATCCACAGAAACTGATTTTTGCCATTTGATGCTCACAAAGCCTCGCTTGGTAGTTCCTCTAACATATAAAGAATGCAATTATAAGTTGTTTTTTTTTTTTGGTGGAAATACTTGGGGAAAAAATGGGAGTGAGGAGGAAATATCTTGGTTAATAGGGGGAAAAATCCACTTCTCCAAGAAAAAAAACTATAAGAGAAAGGTTTTTTTTTTTACTTCATCCCTTCTACTGACAGAAGTGATAGCACCCCATTCCCACACGCAAAAAAAGAAAAAAAGGAAACCCTAATGAGAGGAACGGTTTCTAAAACGACACATTTGCCGTCATATTAAACTTTGGATAACAGTGTTTTCAAAGACTAATATCCTATTAGATCATATGTCAGCAGAGAGTTATCTACAATATTTGATATAGTTCAGTGTTCTTAGACAATCTAGGAATTCCTTACCTGCCTTGGGACCTATATCAGCTCCTGTCCTGAAGCCAGGAAAAGACTTATCATGCCATAACAGGCACCTCTGGTCCTACTTCAGAGCCAATGTAAACCTGTGTTTCAACTCCCAGCTGATTGCTTTCTCTGTTCTGCCTACTTTACTCAATGACCTAATATTCTGGGCCAGTCTTGCACTGTTTGATTAGCCTTCTATCCAAATGTTTGTTTATTTAATCTTATTTAGCAAGCACTAATAGGGATACTGCTTTAAGCACTTTATCGATATCAACACATTTACTCATCAATACAACATTATGACGAAGGTTCTATTATCTTCATTTTATGGCTGATAAAACCTTAGGCTTAGATCATGTTAATTAACTGACCCAAAGATCATACTGCAAGTGAGTGGTGGAGCAGAGATTAGAACCTAGGCAGCTCAAGAGTCCTTGTTTTTAGCCAATACAGTATGCTGTCTTTACTAAGGAGACAGTCAAATGGTGGTCGTTGGTTTATCAATTATCCTAAAGATTCCCTACTTTCCTTTTTTTTTTTAAAAAAAGTAATATTAAAACTACACTTCTTTAAAGGCAATCAGCATCACTGATTCTACTGTTGTTTACATAATGCACACATAACTAATCATAGGACAGGCCTTTTTAACATATTCCTTAGTAATAAAGCTTTGCACACTCCTGAGGGATGAGCAGGAACAGAACTTTTCAAATCACCTAATTTGTTGTCCCTTTACCTATCAACTCCCTTTCATAAGCAGAAGAGTGTGGTTTTCATTTCCAAAGACTTTTCTATTACAGCTTCAACAGGTGAATCCTTGGATCCTAATTAGCCTGAGGCTAAAATTAAGGTATCTTTATCACAGTGAAGGAACCTAGAAAAGCTGAAATCCTCCTCTCAAATCCTGGAACTCCAGGTTTTCCCATTCTCTCCTGGGTCAGGCAGGATCTCTTCTGTATCTGCCAACTGCCCTCTCCACCACCACAGGAGTGAGCTAAGCAGCTTCTCACCTTCAGTTCCCAAGGAGCTACTTCCCTCCTCCTGCACTTGCCCTCCTTACCAGCATGGCAGCTGTTGAATTGACTGCTGTTAGTTGGTCAATTCCAGGGCTTTGCCTGCCTCGTTCAGGCTTTTCTTTTGTGGACCCGCTAGTCCTAACCACCACCATTCCAACATTCTATTTTTGATCTACCCAGATAGGAAAACCAGAAAGAGAAAATAATCTTCTTTCCTTTCCTCTACCTCCACATCCAAGCCATCAGCAAGCCTTGTTGACTCTATTTTCAAATTATAACACAAATCCTTCCACTACTCTCATTCTCCATTGTTACCATCCTAATTCAACACCATATGATCTCTCTGAGAAAAGCAGTTGCCTCCTAACTAGTCTCCCTGCTTCCACTCTTGAACTCCTACAATTCATTGTCCACTCTGCAGACAGTAATCTTTTTAAAGCACAATCCGATCAATTACACCCCCTTAAAAATCTCTGATGGCCTCTCACTGCACTCAGAATAAAATCCAGATTCCTTACTATGGCCTATAAATCTCATTTTGAGTGATCTGGCCTCTGCTGACATCTCACAACACTCATGTTTTTCCTTGGTTCCTAAGAAAAGCCAAACTCTTCCTAATCTCAGGGCTTTTGAACTCACTTTTTCCTTTACCTATAACACCCTTTCTCTCCTGGCTTGGTGTGTGCCTACATCTATCCCAGCTATAAGGCTCAGTTTAAATGTTATCTCCTCAAAGAGGTCTTCTACCCTCTTATCCAATCATAAGTATCCTCTCCATCATTATTATCTGTTGATTTCCTTCATAGTTATTATATGACATGTTCTTAGCTATTTTTTTTGAAAATTGTCCCCTCCCCAGTAGGGCTGTAAGCTCTAGTGGGGTAGGGACTATGTCTCTTCATGACTGTATCTCCAGTGCCTAGACTTTCAGAACATATTTTTGAGAGTGGGGAAACAGCTGCCCATTACAGTGCATGGAAGAAGCCACTACTAGTGTTAGACCTCTAACTGAAGCTTGAGCCTTCCTGAAGTTGCACTTCCTTGCTGCTATACAGGACATCAAATTCCTTCCCACTTGGGGCCACATCAGTACCGAGTATTTTCTCTCACACCATTTCTAGAGGCCAGGAAAAATATGACCCACCTCTCCCCCAACCATCCAGAGGCTGGTGCCTCTCTTCAACTGCTTTGTTCTGGTGCCAAGACGGTGGAGACAAACTCTTTTTGGTCAGAGAAAAACCTTCATCTTTTCCTATCTGCATTCTCTTATAGGAGTTAAGACTGCTTACCTCTCACTTCAAAACACTTTTGCTTCCCTTCAAGCCAGATTTTATATGCCCAAGACTCTAATTTGTACCCTGTTTTCTGCTCTGAGAAAGACCATACTGGAAGTTACAGAAGATATTCTGTTCTGTGGGCTAAAAGAAAAGAAATCAAATCATAAGAGAAGTCCGAAGAAACCTACCCTTTCCTGTAATAAAATTACACCCAAATCTTTAAGAAGACACAATAGAGGAAGATGATTTGTAGGAGAACAGAAGTTTAGGTTGACAGGGGTAGCTAAAACTTCAGAGTTCTGAGCCATAATATCTATGTAGAAACTTTCCCTAAATTACCAATCTTAGAAGGTCTGGGTGTGATTTCACTAATGGATCAGGCCAGTTTCTTTAAAAGGCCTATTTGCAACATTTCCATGGCAACCTGGAGCAAACATGACTTCTTACTTTGTGTTTGCATAAAGGAGACAGAGCTAAAATGCAAACCATGGGAGAGAAAGAGAAAGAAAGAGACAGAGAGAGACAGAGAGAGAAGGAAAGGGGAGACAGAGAATGAGAGAGACAGAGAGAAAATGAGAGCAAGAGAATGAGAGAAAACAACAGAGAATGAGAGAGGAGTAGAGAAAGATGGAGGGAGGGAGGAATAGTAGATCTTGGTTTTTTGTAATTTACCTTTTATGACAAAATGTTTCTAGGACACTTGATATTTTGGAATACTGATAAATCAACTCCATTAGTGAAGCTTTTAGTATTTTATTTGTGGGATCTCTTCCTTCTTAATTACCAAAGAAAAGACTGTTTAGATGCTCTAGAGGACAGAGGAGCAAAAGTAAAAAGGTTCTAGAGCTCAAAGCCATGTATTTGTTTTTTCTTTTGTGATAGCTCTGATTAAAGGTTAGTTAATGGAAGACAGGAGGCAGAATCATTAGATGGCATGATCACCACTCTCAAATAGTATTAACTACAAGAATTACTGCTCTTATCTATTAGTGCGGTGACTTCCAAACCTGTCTACCAAATGTTCTTATATTATCCTCCAAGACCACATTTCTGAAAGATTCAATCTCCTACACAAATGGCATTTATTAATCATTCTTTAGATTTTATTAACTGAAAACATATCATAACTTCTGGTCCATATGAAATGATGAGTATTATCACATGTTGATAGAATTCCAAGGTGAATCATAGAAATTGGATATATTAATTAGTATGTGAAAACTGCTCAAAGATCCCTATTCCTGTCTTTCACAGACTCCAAATCAATTAAATGTGATCTAAAATATCCCATATAGTTCTACAGTGGGGAAAAAAAAGTGATGAAGAAATAAATTTTTCTATTCAGAAATCCAAAGCAGAGATGAAGAGGAGCTAGTTTCAGGGTTGGTGCTATCTGGACACCACTGTAGGCAGAGTGAGAGAGAGTAAAAAACATGGGTTCTAGAGTAGGCAGATCTGGAGGTGACTGCCAAATTCTACAAGAATATACCAGCTTGTGCCCTTAGGCAAGAAATTAAGTTTCAAATCTTTAACTGAAAATGTGGATGACATCACCTACTTGAAAGCACCATTATGAGGATCAGATTAGAAGTATATAAAGTACCTAGCAGTACTACCTTCCTTGCCCCACAACTCTTATTACTATAAACCACAGTGTCTTTTGCTTAGTGTCTAACATCCTCTTCTCAAAGATCATCTGCTGGCTGGTAAAACCAGTGAGTGAATGCCATTGAGGGGTACAGTCCAGAGTACTTCTCTAGCTCCTTGCATTATTTCATTAAACTCTTATCTAACATGAAACCTTTTAAATTTATCTTTATTGGGGGGTGACATTTCTTAATAAGATTATATAGGTTTCAAGTGTACAATTCAATAATATGTCATATGTATAATTCATTATGTGTTCACCACCCAAAGTCAAATCTCCTTTCATCACTCCTTTACCCTTATCCACCTCCCCCATGAAACTGGATTATCCCATTTTACAGAGAAGAAAACTGAAACTCATAAGCAAGCCCTACGCCACTTCTATTTCTTTAGTAGAATTAGTATTTAAGTCAAGGTCATACTTAAGAGAATGCTTTCTTTCCACCATTTACAATTGTTTTAGCCCTGGCCTTCCTAAGCCTCTCTCCAGAAAGAATATTTGTAGAAAACATACTACTTCCTCACTTCTAAATCAATCAAATAACATGCAACTTTTAATTACCTGTTTTCTCTGTTAATTTTCTGGGTACAAAGATATGCCGAACTATCTATAACATTGCTTTAAGAGTTCATGCAGTAGAGTCATGCATTAGATAGTAGTGCTATGAACCAAAGAGTATAGTAATAATTCCAATGATAAGCCTTATGGGAGGCACAGGGCTTCAGAGTCAGACACCCTGGGTCAGAATTCCATATCTATCTGCTCCTGGCTTGCTATGTAATCTTGGAATAGATACTTCATCTTTTTGAGCTTCAGTTTCCTCCTCTGTAAAATTGGAATATAATACCTACTTCTAATTGTTGTCTGTAAGGATTAAATGAGACAATGCATTAAAAGGCATAGCACAATGCCTGGCACACAAATGTTCAATAACAAGTTGTCAGTTTTATTATATCACCTTGATATGCTGAAGAGTAAAACGCCAATACACTGTTTTCCTGAAAGATACATCATTCATACAGGGAAGGCTAGAGGGCTCAAAGCAGGGTATCCAAATCAACAGGAGACATCCACTTGTTTTCTTCATCAGATATTACTGACATCACATCATTTGTGACCAGATAAGTAATTAAACTTCTCTTATAACACCAAAAGAATATTCTGGGAACATTATATAACAGTCTCTAAATCTGGTGTCTCATAAAATGTCTCCATCTCATGTAGCATGAAGTTTAAGTTCATTGATTCAGACCAGATGGAAATGTTAACACATTTCCAAAATTAGCCACCCTAAACTATTTCCAGCTCTTTATAAAATAAAAAACAGGCCATGGATATTCTGCTAATGCCTAGGTATTAGACACATCCACCTACCTGGGGTGAATTACCCTAAGACTTTATATGGATAGTTAACACTATCTTTGGTTATACCTCAATTTTTTTAAATCACACAATTTTAGAAACGTACTAGCATCATTTTCACTTGGATGGTGGTCGAGAAGGGCATTAGTTACAGAAAGCCAAAATATCATGGTGTCACACCAAGAACACTTAATGGAAGTTACAGACTGACTTCTCATGTAATCTTAGCCCAGGGAATCAGCTGTATAGCCCTTACTTTCCTTGTGTGCATAGTAAGTGAATCGACACAAGTGATCTCTTCCAGCTCTAAAAGTCTACCATCTTAAGTCTGTACATTAATACAAATAAATGAGAGTCCATACATACAAATTTTCAACTGCTAAATAATGTCAGTATTTAGCAGTAACTACTAGATATTATGGTCCAATCCTTTTCTATATCCCTACCACAAGTGATACCTTAGGCAATTTACCCACTGATATATGGGAAGTAAAGACAGTAGTAGTAATAGTGGTGGTGGCAGTGGTGATGCTGGTAATAGTAGGTAAAACTTATTTCAACTTCCTATGGACCATATCCCGTCAGAAACACCTAACAAATATTAACTCATTTAATCCTCACATCACTAGAAAGGATGTACACTTATTATCTCCACTTTGTAGAAGAGGAAGAGGAGGCAAAGTGAAGTGACTTGTTTTAACCACTGGAGGCAGAATTCAAACTTAGGGTTTCAGCTCTTAATCACTATGCCAAAAGAAAGTAGCAGAAGAGCTACACCAGGAATTCTACTTCCAGCCAAGACGGAGTAAAAGGGACCAAATTTACCCTCCCTCCTTAAACAACTAGAAAACCAGAAAGAAAGATATAAAACAACATTTTTTTAAAAAAAAGATATTTGACAACATGTAGCACAGGAATGTAATTCCTCTAAAAAGGGAAATAAACAAGGTATATACATTTACTGCCCCAGTTTACTGTGTGGAGGTAGCTTTTAAGCCACAGTGCAAGGAGAGGGAATTCAAACAGAGCCCAGTAGTCTCCATGAGTTGAAGAGGCAGAGAATGGAGTTCAGAGAGGTCAATTTGGTTTGAAATTGTGGAGGAGAGTACAGGAAACAAGAGAACTGCATAGAGTATGAGATCCAGAGAGCTACAAAGAGGTCCCCTTTGAGTCCTTAGTTGATTGCCAAATTTGCCTATGCATGAGAGGGAGCTATTCGAAGCTAGGGATAAAACCTTCAGAAAAAATAGGGATGGGGAAACGACTTCTAGGATAGTGGCAAAAGGAACCCAACAGATTTTCAACCCAGCTAAAGAACTATATAAGTGGTGAAAAATTTTTAAAAGGTAACAACCATTAAAAGTCTCTGGAAATTGTCCGAAGTGTAAATAACAAATGAAGAAACATTTCTTCAAGAAAATGTACTAAATTTTGGTAAGAACAATGAGATTCTGTTGCATTTAAGATTTGATCCATCCCCTGTCCCCAGCTCAGTGTGACAGAAACTCTACTCTGCAGCTGCAGCCAACAACACAGGGCTCTCTCTCCTCCCAGTTCACAACCTAGAGTTACAGTGTCATGTGGGGATGAGTGGCATTCCCACATTGATCATCTCGCAACTATGTGTTTCAGAAGCTCTAATTTGGGTGGGCATGGCTGAAAGACAGCCTTCTTCCACCCTGCTACCACTTGTAAGGCAGATACTCTACTCCAGGCATGGCAGGCCAACAATACTGGGCCTCAAATGCCTTCATCTCAGCTAACTTAAAAGATAAGGTTCCACACCAGGAGAGGAAAACCAAGAAGTCCAGAAGCAACCATCTCCACCCAGCACACCATGAATAAAGCAGGGATGTGAGAGGAGCAGGCCACTGTCTCAACCTCTACTCCTAGAGGAATGGGGTAGATCAGCGGTCTCCAACCTTTTTAGCACCAGGGACTGGCGCTCCTATGAGAATCTAATGCCTGATAATCTGAGGTGGAGCTGAGGCTGTGATGCTGGCGCCGGGGAGAGGCTGCAAATACAGATGAAGCTTCGCTAGTTCATCCACTGCTTACCTCCTGCTGTGTGGCCCGGTTTCTAACAGGCCATGGACTAGTACCGGTCCACAGTCCATGAGTTGGGGACCCCGAGGGTAGGCATTTTTCCCAGGGGCACAGAAAGGCCATAAGAATAGAGGACTCCTTAACTCTCCTAGAGGAAAGTTATGGAGTCCTCTATTCTTTTACTTGGAGCAGAGCATGAGGAAGTTCAAGCCTCAGAGCACTGAGGAAAACAATGTAGATTTTGGTGATAAGCTCTTAAGAAAGGGCTGGTTGCTCCATGACAGCAAAACCATACATCAGCTAGAAGCCAAACAGATATAACCAGGGAAAGGTAAAGCTAACAGGAGGCCTCCTGGGATCAGAAGAAATCTCAATTATTGGTCTCAACACTACCCCTGCAATAGAGCCTGAATTTAATTGCATCCTATGGAGCAATTTATGCCCCAGCGCATTGTCAAAAACAATAAATCAGGTGGCAATTACTGGCAGTAATAGCTGACTACGATAGCAACAGAGACAGACACCATAACAGAGAGATCAGAGAAAGAGACACTGAAATAGGATTCTGCTAAAACCGCTGCCATCTCAAAGTGATTATGCACATGCCAAACTTGTGCCCTCTGAGGAGACACCAGAGGCTTCACACTGTGAGAAAAAATAGACTTCAATGAAATAGTATAGCCAAGTCATAAGCAACAAACAACAACAAGCCCTAGAAGGGGAGGGCTGTAATCAGTACTCATATTGCTATAATATGTCATCTCAAATGTCCAGTTTTCAACAAAAAAATTATAAAATATTCAAAGGAACAAGAAAGTGTGACTAATAGAGAGGAACAAAATAATAGGCAATAGAAACGCTTCAAGAGGCCTCAGACGTCAGACTCAACAAATAAATTCTTCAAAGCAAATAGTATAGATGTTTTAAAAAACTAAAGGAAATCATGATTTAAAATGTAAAGAAAGTTATCATAACAATGCCTTATCAAACACAGAATCGAAATAGATAAAAATTATTCTTAAAAAAGAACCAAAGACAAATTCTAGAGTTGAAAAATACAATAACTGAAGTGAAAAATTCACTAGAGAGGCTCAATAATAGATTTGTCAGGCAGAAGAAAGAATCACTGAACTTGAAGAAAGATCAGCAGATTAGATAATTCAAAGAACAAAGGACATGAAATAAATAAATAAACAAACAAACAAAGCCTCAGAGCAATGCAGAACTCCATTAAATATACCAACATATGTATACAGAGTATCAAGAGGAAACAGAAAAAGGCGGAAAAAGTATTAGAAAAAATAATAACTGAAAACTTCCCAAATTTGGTGAAAAACATTAACCTACATATACAAGAAGTTCAATAAACTTTAAGATAAATGTAAAGAGAAAAAAATTAAGAAAACCAGAATGGTAACAGGAAGGTTAATATAATAAATTCTACAAATATAAAACAGTTCTCCTTTGTTATCTCAGTTTTTTAAAAAATATAAATTATATAAGATGATACATATACCAATGTATAATTGAGTTTGTAACATGTGTAGATGTAGCATGTATAACAATAATAATACGAAAAGGGGA
Organism: Pteropus alecto; assembly: GCF_000325575.1. Lineage (NCBI taxonomy): Eukaryota > Metazoa > Chordata > Mammalia > Chiroptera > Pteropodidae > Pteropus > Pteropus alecto. Next base: position 2,094,833 of record NW_006433948.1, on the reverse strand, counting down.
GAAGGGAATAGAGCTATATATGGGTAAAGCGTCTATATCCCACAGGAATTAAGTCAGTAAAAATATGAACTGGATTATGATAAATTAAGATGGATATGGTAAGCCCTATAGCAACAATTAGTAAAGTAACTCAAATATAGTGAAAAAAATCATAAAAGTAATTAAATTATTACACTAGAAAATATTCACTTAGTGCAAAAGAAAGCATCAAAGTGCAAATACAAGTGGAAAAGGTACAAGACAGAAAACCAAAAGTAAAGTGACAGATGTAAATCCAACTACATCAATAACCTTAAAAATGAATGGTAAATAATCCAATCAAAAGTCAGAGATTGTAAGACTGTGTTAAAAAAGCAAGATCCAGCTCTATGCTGCCTATAGGACATATACTTTAGATTTCAAAGATATAAGTTGGTTGAATGTAAAAGAATGGGAAAAGATAGTTCATGAAAACAGCAACCATGAGAAAGATGGAGTGGCTGTACTAATATAAAAGATTGACTTTAAAAAAAATTACTAGAAAAACAAGTACATTATATAAAAATAAAAGAGTTGATCCATGAGGAATAATAATTATAAACCATGTATTTACCTAACAACAGAGCCCTAAAATACATGAAGCAGAATTTGACAGAACTGAAGGAAGAAATAGACAATTCAATAATAACTGATGACTTTGATACCCCATTTTCAATAATGATTAGAACAACTAGGCAAAAGATCAACAAAGATATAGAAGACGTGGACAAAACTATAAAGCAAATAAATTTAACAGACATCAATAGAACAATTCATCCAACAAGAGCAGAATATACATTCTTTTCAAGTGTACACAGAACATATCCTAGACATTTATAAAACATATGCTAGGCCATAAAACCATCCTCAATAAATATAAGGAACATCAATCATACAAAGTATGTTCTCTGACTACAATGAAATGAAAGTAGAAATAAATAACAGAAATTAATTTGGGAAATTCACAAAAATGTGAAAATTAAACAATATGATTCTAAAAAATCCATGGATCAATGAAGTAATCACAATGAAAATTACAAAATGTTTTGAGATGTATAAAAATGAAGACACAACATACCAAACTTATGAGTGCAGCTAAAACGATGCTTGAGGTAGAGCTGTGTCTACATTCGAAAAGGAGAATGATCTCAAATCAATAAACTTCTACCTTAAGACATTGGAAAAGAAGCGCAATCCAAGCCCAGAGCAAGCAGAAGAAATTAAATGATAAAGATTAGAGAGAAGATCAGTGAAACAGGGAAGAGAAAAAAAAGAGAAAAATCGATAAAACTAGAAATTGGTTATTTCAAAAGTTTTACAAAATTGAGAAACTTTTAGCTAGACTGACAAAGCCAGAGAAAATAATCAAATTAGTAGAATCAGGAAAAAAATAGGAGACATAACTACTGACCTTACAGATTAAAAATATGATATCTAAAATGAAAAGAATACTGATGAGATTTAACAACAGATTAGACACTGCACAAAAGGAACAGTAAACTTAAATACTAAGCAATAGAAACCACCCCCAAATGAAGCAGAGAGAGAAAAATGACTAAAGATAAAAGAAAAACAGATCATTGGACTCCTGGATGTAGATGAAGGTAGAAAAAAACAATGACCAAAAATTTATCAATTTATTAAAAATGATAAGCCTGAAAATTCAAGGTCAACAAATCTCAAGCAAGATAAACATAAAGAGAACCACACTAAGGCACCTATAATCTAATTCTTATAAACTAGTGATAAGAGAAAATGCTAAGAGCATCCAAATTAAAGGCATATTATATAGGCATACTGTGCTTTATTGTACTTTGCAGATATTGCATTTTTTTACAACATCCCACCAGCAAAAAGATTAAAACTGACTGAAGGCTCAGATGACAGCATTGTTTAGCAATAAAGCATTTTTTAATTATGGCACGTACATTTTTAGTCATAATGATATTGCACACTTAGTAGACCACAATATAGGTGGTCAGGAACCAAACATGCAATATGTCAGAGGTCTGCCTGTATAGAGGAACAAAGGTAAAAATGATCACAGATATCTTATCAGAAACTATGCTATTTAGAAGACAGTGAGTGGAGTGATATCTCTAAAGTAAGGAAAGAAAAATCTGCCAACCTGGAATTCTTGACCCAGTGAAATTGTCTTTCAAAATTGAGCACTAAGTAGAGATGTTTTCAGGCAAACAAAAGCTGAAAGAATTCATTACCAGCAGACTTATGTTCTAAGAAATTTTAAATGAAGCTCTTCAGGCAGAAGAAAAATGATGCCAGAAGAAAACTTGGTTTATGTAAAGGAATGAAGAATACTATAAATGGTAAATGTAAAAGACCTTTTATAATTTAAAAAATCTCCTTAAAAGATAAATAACTGTTTAAAACAAAAATGCTATCAATGCCTTGTGGGGTTTATAGCGTGTGTAGAAGTAAAATGTATGCAGGATTACAATAGCATGAAGGGTGGGAAGGGCAAATAAAAGTATATTTTTGTGACTTGAATACTCATATCTATAAAGATATCTGCACACCAATGTTCATAGCAGCATTATTCACAGTGGCCAGGACATGAGAGCAACCAAAGTGTCCTACGATAGATGATTGGATAAAGAAGCTGTGGTACATATATACAACGGAATATTACTCAGCCATAAGAAGAGATGAAATACTGCCATTTATGACAACATGGATGGACCTTGAGATAATCATGCTAAGTGAAATAAGCCAGACAGAAAATGTTGAAAATCACATGATATCACTTATATGTGGGATATAAACCTAAAAGCAACAAATGAGCAGGACAAACAAAAAGAGACTCATGGACATGGACTATAGACTAGAGGTTACCAGAGTTTAGGGGGTGGGGAAGGAGGAGGGAGGTAGACAGGGTAAAGGGGGTCAAATATAGGGTTTAGGGGGAGAGCGAAGTGGGTAAAAGGGATCATATATATGGTAGCTGAAGGAAACTAGACTTTGGGTGGTGAACACACAATAGAATATACAGATGTCAAATGATTATGTACATCTGAAAATTATAAGATTGTATTAACCAATGTTACCCTAGTAAACTTAATTTTAAAAAAAGTATATCTTTGTATAGGTCTTAGACTATATGTGAAGTAGTATAAAAGTTTAAGGAAGACTATAATAAATGCAACCTAGTGTAACCACTAAAAACAAAGAAGTATAGCTAATAAGACAATGGTGGAGATAAAGTCAAATTATAAAAATTTCAATTACTTCAAAAGAAAGCAAAAATAGAGGATAAAAGAACTAGAGAACAGATAGAAAAAAATAGAATCCAAGAGCAAAATGGTAGATTCCAACCCAAATGTTACCACAATTACATTAAATAAAAATTATCTAAACATTTAAATTAAAAGCCATAAATTGTCAAATTGGAGTTTTTAAAAAACACAAGCAAACTCTTTGCTGTCTCTGAGAGAGCTTACTTGAAATATAAATATTCAGTTAGTTTACAAGTGAAAGGATGAGTACAAGTTTTGGCCAAGATGGAGAAAGCCCACCACAGCCTATCTCTCCTGTAGATACAACTAAAAATGATGGACAAAATACAAAAAATCAAGTACATGAAGAGTAAAAAGTAACAAAAAGCAGGTATATTGTGAAAGAGACTTAAAACTTAGAGAAAGGAGCCTGCACCAAGGTGGATGTCCAATATTTATTTTCTCTTGCAGATTTTCCTTGAGGGTGGATCCTAGTTGCAGAACTGCACAGTAGAGCACTGGTATGACTGGTGAAAATTTCAATGGAAACCCTGTGTTACCAGGCAGAGTAACCATAAAAAAGACCACAGAGTGAGGAGAGTAATTCTATTGTTTTTTTGTTTTGTTTTGTTTTCTCTAACAGCTTTGTCTAGTCATAGAGTTGTTTGGTAGTGATGGCTGTGTGAGCAGCTAAAAATTCAAGGAGATCTTGTCTTTCTGGCCAGAGGAACCAGAAAAGGGAGCACCCATGGCCTCAAGAGTTTGTGAAGGAAAGTCTGTACAGGAGAGAGAGAAAAAGATCCCCTAATTCTGTGAATGAACCAGTCTTGTGCTCATCCCTAAGTGTGCATGTGCAGGAAAGACCCAAAGGATCATAACAATACTTTGAGGGATAAACTAAGACTTAAACTTCCACCCAATACTCAAACACCTGAGTGGCACACTGCACAAAACAGAAATAAAACAGAAAACGAATGACTTGGAAAACTGAACTCAAATTAGAATCCTCATCCACAGAAGGCAGGATAGAACTTGTGGTCTGAACCTAACTTAGTTGAATGCCTTCTAAGAAAAGTTCTCTACAGGATTATAATGTGACCCATAGTTTACATATAATTTCACAATGCCCAGGATACATCCCAAATTGCTCAACATGCAAAGAACCAAGAAAGTGTAACCAATTTCCAAGGGAAAAGCCAATAACAGATGCTATACCCTATATGACCAAGATGTTGGAATTTTGATAGACTTGAAAGCAGCTTATTACAAACATCCTAAGATGACCTCCTGATGATTTCTTGTCTCCTAGTAGCCACAGCTTTGTGTAATCTCTCTTTGAGTGCTGTATCTGTGATTTGCTTCTAAGCAATAGGATGTGGCAATGTGGTAAGATTTCACTTCAGTGATTATGTTATATAAGACTGTCTTAATGGACTACAGAGAGGGATTCTTTGCTGGCTTTGGAGATGCAAGCTGCTATGTGATGTAAGCTATCTATAGAGAGGACAATGTGGCAGGAAACTGCAAGCTTCAAGGAGCTGAGTTGTGCCAACCACTTTGTAAACTTGGAAGAGGACCCCCATCTCCTGATGAGAATGTAGTTCAGGTGACACATTGTAATTACAGCCTTGTGAGACCCTGAGCAGCTAGGCCATACTCAGACTCCTCACCCACAGAAACTGGGAAATAACGTGTGTTGTTTGAAGCTGCTAAGTGTCTGAAAATTTGTTATGCCGCAATAGAAAACTAATACATATCTATTGAAATTATGCTACATGCAGTAAAGGTAAACACATTTTAAATGAATGGAAAGACAGTAATTCCAGCAGAAAAAAAATTGAAATTATAAGAACAAAAATGTAAATTTTAGAATTGAATAATATAAGATCTCAATTTTTTAAAAAGTGACTGATGGACTCAATAGTACCATGCAAATGACAGAGTAAAGGGTCAGTGAGCTTGAAGACATATCAACAGAAATTATCTAACAAGAGTAACAGAGTTGAAAAAATATTGGGAAAAAAAATAACAACATCAAAAGTGCTAACAGTCATGTCATTGGAATCCTAGAAGAAGAGATAGAAATGGGCATAGAAAATATATTTGAAGAAATGATTGAAAACTTCTCAAACTTGGTGAAAAGAATGTGTACAATATTTAAGAAGCTCAGCTAACTACAAAAGCATGATAAATCAAAGAAAACTATGCCTAGGCACATCATAACTAAAGTGCTGAAAACCAAAGATTTTTTTATTCTTTAAAATTACACATCACATATAGGGGAAAAACGATTAAAACAATAATGAATTTCCCATAAGAAGCCATGGGGTCAGAAGACAGTGGAAAAGTATATTTAAAGTGCTAAATAAATAAACAGTGAACCAAAACTTCTATATACAGTGAAATAATCTTCGGAAATCAAGGCGAAATAAAGACATTTTCAGATGATGGAAAACAAAGAAAATTCTTCACCAGCTGATCTCCTCTAAAGGAAATTCCTCTAGGTGAAGGAAATGATAGATAGAAACTTGATGTTAAAAAATGAGAGAGCAACAGAAATAGTAAATACCTGTGAATATTAAAAATTACACTCAAGTACTTTAAAATCTGCATGAATATTGGAAGCAAGACTCATAATACAGTATGTGGAATTTTCAATGTATGTAGATGTGATACATGTAACAATGATAAAGTGGAGCTGGTAAACAGACCCATACAGTTGTAAGGCATCTACATTTTACTTGAAGTGGTACAACATTAACTCATAGTATTAGGTATGTACTTTGTCATTCATAGAGCAAGCACCAAAATATAAATATGAGATATTGCAAAATCACCAACAGATAAATTAAGATGGACTATTAAAATCACTCTAATATTTAAAAAAAGCAGGAAATGGGAAACAAAGAATAGAGAGGACAAATCAGAAAATAAATAATAAAATGGTAGAATAAAGTCCAGCCATAAAAATAGTTACGCTGAATGTATATTGTATATGTAATAAAGGACAGATTGTCAAACTGGTTTTAAAAAACTACATGTTGTCTACAAGAAACCAACTTTAAATATAAAGACATATAAATTAAAAATAAAAGTAAGGGTATACAGCCATGCTACCCTGAACAAGCCTGATCCTGTCTCATCTCGAAAGCTAAGCAGGGTTGGGCCTGGTTAGTACTTGGATGGGAGACCACCTAGGAAGACCAGGTGCTGTAGGTGT
>NW_006433948.1:2080304-2088313 GCF_000325575.1 Pteropus alecto | reverse complement strand
ATTAAATTAAATTAAAATGAAGAAATATCATCTAAACTATAATTCAAATAAAGCTGAAGTAGCTATATTAAAATAAGACAAGGTAGGCTTCAGAATAAAGAGTATTACCAGGGATAAATAGGAACATTACATAATGATAAAAGGATCAATTCAGCAAGAAATCAAAACAATCATGAATATGTATACAGCTAATAACAAAGCTTCAGAGTACATAAAGCAAAAAGTGATAAAACTGAAAAGAATAGGGATATCAACAATTATAGTTGGATATTTTAACACTCTTCTCAGCAATCAATAAAACATGTAGACAGAAAATCAGTAAGCATATAGAAATACACAACTCTATTAATCGACTTTACCTAATTGACATTTATAGAACACTCTACCCAGCAAGAACAGAGTACATAGTCTTTACAAGTGCACAAGGAGTATTCATCAAGTTAGATCATATTGTGGTTCATAAAATGAACCTCAAAAAGTCTTTTTATCAATTGTAGTAAAAAGCACATAACATAAAAGTTACCATCTTAACCATTTTTAAGTGTACAATTCGGTAGTGTTATGTATATTCACATTGTGCAACAGATCTCCAGAAGTTTTTCATCTTGCCAATCTGAAACTCTATACCCATTATACTCATGAAATAAGTCTCCTTTTCTCTGTCCTCCCCATTCCTGGTAATCACTATTCTATTCTGTTACACATATAAGTGGGATCATATAGTACTTGTCTTTTTATGACTGGCTTATTCCATTTAGCATAATATCCTTAAGGTCCATCCATATTGTAGCATGTGACAGCAGGATTTCTTTGTTGTAGTTTAAGATTTTACAATTCAGTCAAATGGGGTTTTCAGCTAGATTACATGCTCCAGATTCAAAACATTTTTGAGCAATGGGTCTGAATCAGTGAGATAAAATGTAAATTAATGGATGTAAATTCCCACCATTTCAACAATACCACCAACACCACTATCAACAACTATAACAAGAGCTGTCTTTATCAGACACTTACTGTGTGCCAAGTTCTATGCTAATAATTTTACATGCTTCGTTTTCCTCAATACTCCCATCCTTTCTATAAAACAGATACTTGATTATTAGGAACTCTATTTTAAAAACATGGAAACCAAAGCTTACAATGTAATATCTTCAATGTCACGTATATGGTAAATATCTGCATTGACATTTAAATCTAGCTATTCAGTTGCCAAGCCTAACCTTTGCATGCTAATGCTTCTTGGAAAACCAATTGAACAAATAAATACAGCATGGTGAAATCCTCAGGTAATTTCAACTGAGACTGAGTTTACCGCCATCTTAAGGTAAGCATGGGGGCTAAAAAACCAATACAATGTTAGGTGTCATGGGGTTTTCCTTACTTTTTAAGGATGAATAATATTCCATTGTATACCACATTTTTTATCCATTCATCCATCGATGGACATTTGGGCTGCTTCTACCTCTTGGCTATTGTGACTTGTGAACGTGGATGTGCAAATATCTCTTAGAGACCTTGCTTTCAATTCTTTTGGCTATATATCTAGAAGTGGGATTGATGGATCCTGTGGTAGTTTTATTTTTAATTTTCTGAAGAACCTCCGTACTGTTTTCCATAGTGGCTGCACCAATTTACAATGCCACTGACAGTGTACAGAGTTCTAATTTCTCCACATCCACAGCAATACTTATTATTTTGTCTTTCAATAGCAGCCACCCGAATAGGTGTAACAAAAAGATTTTTAGGAACTGAAATCATACAAAGTATGTTCACTAACCACAATGGAAATAAAGTGGAAATTAAAAACATAAATATATGCAAAAATGCCCCAAATATCTGGAAATTAAACGACACACATCTAAATAACCCACAAGTCAAAGGAGAATTCTCAAGAGAAGTTCAAAATATTTTGAACTTAATAAAAATGAAAAATCAACATATTAAAATTTCTGGGGTGTAGCTACAGCAAAATGGACAGGGAAAATTATCCTATTGAATTTTTATATTAGAAGAGCACAAAGGACTAAAATTAGTAACTTAAGTTCCCAATTTAAAACATTAGAGAAACACAGCAAATTAAAACCAAAGCAAGAAGAAAGGATATAGATAAGGGTAGAATTCAATGAAATTATTTATGTTTCTATTTTAAATCAAACCAAAATCTGATTCTTTTAAAAGATCAATAAAGTTGATTAACCTATAGCCAGGCAAACCAAGAAAACAGGAGAGAAAACACAAAATAAAAAGGGGGTATCACTTGACCCTACAAACAGTGAAAAGATAATAAAGGAAAACTATGAATAACTATGCCCATAAATTTGACAACTTAGACAAAATATATCAATTCTTTGAAAAATAGAAACTATAAAAGCTCACTGAAGAAGAAATAGATAACCCAAATAGCTGCACATCTATATTAAAAGTATATTTGTTGTTAAAAACCTTCCAACAAGAAAAACTTCAAGTCCAGATGGCTTCACTGGTAAATTCTACCAAACATTTAAGGACAAAAAAATATCAACTTTACACAAACTTCCAGGAAACACAAGAGAAGAGAGAACTTCCCAACACATTTTATATGAGGCTACTACTATCCTGATACCAAAGCCAAACAAAAATATTATAAAAAAGGAAACGAGATCAATATCTCTCATGAATACAGGGGTAAAAATCTTCAAGAAAATATTCAAAAATCAATCAATGTAACTCACCATATCAACAGGATAAAGAAAGAAACGCTCATGATCGTCTTAGGTACAAAAAAAGCATTTGACAAAATTCAACATCTATTATTTTTTTAATCTAATAATCATTTGCCTTTTTAAATTTTTATTTTTCAACTAGAGTTGACATTCACTATTATTTTAGTTTCAGGTGTACAGCATAGTGGTTAGGCATTTATATAATGTATGAAGTGATCTATTCTTAATTTAAAAAACTTTAAGCAAACTAGGAATAGACAAAAAAACTTCTTCAGTCTGATAAAGATCATCTATTAAAAAATCTAGAGCTAACAATATAATGGTGAAAGATTTAATGTTGTTCCCCTAAGGTGTAGAACAAAACGTGTATGTCCATTTTTGTCACTCTTATTCAACAACATAGCAGTGCTTAGGGGAAACTTATAGCAATAAATGCTTATATCAGTAAAGGAGAAAGGTCTCAATTCAATAATCTAAGCATTAAACTTAATAAAGCTAGAAAAAAATAGCAAATGAAGCTGAAAATAAACAAAATGAAACACGTAAAAATTACAAGAAGAAAAATCAATTTTTTAATTGAGAAAAGTTGATGAAATAAAAAGCTGGTTCTTTAAAAGATGAATATAATTGATAAATCTCTACCTTACAAACTGAGAATAAAAGGAAAAAAGACACAAATTACCAATATCAGGAATAAAAGTGGGGCTAACACAACACACCCTGCAGACATTAAAAAGACAAAAAGGGGGACTATGAACAACTCTATGCCTATAAATTCAACACTTAGTTGAAAAAAAAAATTACTTGAGAGATACAAAATAATAATATTCATTCAAAAAGAAACAGATGACCTGAACGGTTTTATACCTAATAAATTGAATTTATAGTTCTAAACTTTCCAACAAAGAAAACTCCAGGTTGACATGGTTTCACTGGAGAATTCTATCAAATATTTAAAGAATTAAAGTATAATAAAACTCATCAATTTTAAGTAAACAATTTGATGAAATTTGACATGTATGACTATCTTCCTGGGATAAAAGCAGAAAGTTGATGTTAATACATATTCAGCAGCACTACCTTACATAAATCAATAAGGGAGAGGGTTATTTTTCATTAGATTTCATAAATATTTTTCATTCTGGTGCACTGATCCAAAGTCACAGAAGGTAGACCCTTTTATTTACTAAAGTACTCATGTCACAGGGCAATTTCCATTTCCAACATCACACACACACACACACACACACACACACACACACACGCAAACTTTTTGAGCATGTATTGTACACAAGAGTGAACTAAAGTCCTTTCCTCCAAGTAACTAACAGTCTAGTTGTAAAGGTAAAACCTATAATGTCAAAGGAGGACCCAGAGAGGTATGATTTGAGGGTTTGAAGACTGGATAGAATTTAGAAAGCAAGAAGATAAGGCTACCACTTCCATTCACATCTTAGCAGTCATTTCATAGTAGTAAGACAGTGTGCTTGCTGTCTCTCAAACTTCAGGAGTTCATTCTTACGTCTTGTCTTGGTAAATGACATGGCCTTTTTCCCACCAAGTCATACTCCTTCATGTTTTGAAAATCCCCCTCAAGACTCATCTGTAGGATGGATGAACTGATTAATTCATTATTTTCCCATTCAGAAATATTTACCAAGCACCTAATAAATTTAGGTACTGCGGATACAGCAGTGAACAAAACAAAACCCCAATCCTGAAAGAATACTGTCATTTTAAGGGGAATAAACAAATAAATAAATGGAAACTATGTAAAGTAGTAGAAAAGAGTTGAAGAAAAATCAAGCAGGAGAACACGTCAAACAAAGATAGTGGACAGAAAGACCCAAAAGAAGCAAGGAAGCAAACCAGATAGTGTGCATGTGTGGAGGTGGGAGGGAGACATTCCAGAGCGATCAGAAAGTGCAAAGGTCCCAAGACATGCTTGGCATGTTTAACTGGTACTGAGAATAAGGGGGAGTGGTAGAAAATATGATCAAAGAGGTAGCTTTGTGTAGGCTATGTTAAGGACTGTTGAGATAAGAAGCCAATGGAAGCAGAAGAGTGAGAAGATTTGAATTATGTTTTAAAAGGACCATTACAGCTGCTTTGCGGAAGCTGAGACACCAGTTAGGAGGCTATTGAAATAATCTAGTTCAGAGATAATGGTGGTTTATATCACGGTGGTAGTGGTGGAGAGGATGTGAAGTAGTTTGGATATATTTAGAATGTTTAGCTGATAGAATTGTTAATGGGTTGTCTGTGAGGCGTGAGAGAAAGAGAAGAACTAGGGAATAATTGCTGGAGCAATGCCCTTTCGTAGACAAGAGATGGAATCTAGTGCAGAGGTGAAGGGGTTGGCTTTAGATAAAAGCATGGGCAGTTTATCTATAGTTACAGGAGAGAAGGTAGAAAAAACAGGCACACATACAAGTAGATGAGTAGGTGTGAGAGTAGAAAATTTTAGAGGTTCACAACTGATTGCTTTCTCTTTTCTCAGTGAAAGGAGAAAATTGAGCTGAAGTGATGTGATGGAGATTTAAGGAGAGAAGAGAGGCCAGGAAAGTCATCCAAGGATATCCAGTCTGACCAAACTGACTCAGATCCAGCTATTCACTTCACCAAATCCTAAGTACATCCACATCAATTTCCACCCAGATGTATTCAGTTTTACTTAGTTGATATATGTTCATATATGATCTGTATTTGCTCTGGTTCCTTCATTAAACCCTCACCCAATGGGGGTATTCTAAATGTGCAGTTTATTAGGAAGAGAAAAACAGATATGGATCATCCATTTATTTATGACGAGAAACCTCTATACCAAGAGGTATGGATGTATTCTGTCTACTACCTTTGTGACACCTCTCGAATCTGGGCTCTTTTTTCCATGTTCACTGCCAATGCCCTAGTTCAGGCCTCCAACATTTCTCACGTGAGCCATTGCACTAGCATCTTAACGCATTTGTCTACCTTTCCTCTCCCCTCTGTTCTGCACACTACTGCCAATATAGAGAGTTTATACAACTCCTCTGCTTAAAATCCCTCTTCCCTTTCTCAAGTTAAGGACCTCAACTTCTCCTGCTGAGTCTGTCACTCCATCCCCTTCTCTTTTCTCACATCCTACACTCTAGCCATGCCAAATTATATCTGACCCCTGAATACATCAAATCCTTTAATTCTCATTTGCTTTATCTGAAATGCGCATCTGCCCTTTCTCCACAAGATATTTTTTGAGTAATCATTAGACACTTAGCTCAAATGCCACCTTCTCAGTAGCACCACAGGCAGATGTAACCTCTCTTTTGTGCTCACATGCCTCCCCTATCACACTCATTTTATTGTATCAAAATTATTTAGCTATCTAACTTCCCTACTAGCTCTATTACTTATCCTTTATCATAAGCACTTAGCACAGTGCCTGGCACATAGTATATGAACAAATGTTTATTGAATGACTTCATTGTAGAAGTGAAGGGATAAAAAACAGCAGAAAAACAAAAATATCAGTTGATAGGTGAAACACGATTAAGAATTCTTTCAGTCAAACAAGGTAAATTTCTATGACATGTTTTAGGAATAGGGGAAAAAAACAGAAAATATCAACAATCTTAAAGAAGCAGATTTAACTTTTGACAAAGACGGTAAAATGAGACCTGACAGGATAATTCACAACACAGCAAACACTCCTTTTCATCAATTATACACAGCAACAGATGGAACAGGCTTTTATTCTGAAGTGTTTTTAAGACAGATGTTGACTCTAGAAGAAAAATATCTGTAGATTTCTGCTTGTAATAGTAGAAATATCCCAAGTTACTGCATACTCTACACAATAAAGAACAAATGCTGTGATGTGTGTGGATTTGCAGTTTAAAAAGCACTTTCACGTGTATTATCTCATTTAATTCCTACAACAATCCTGTCACGTAGGTATTATATCCTCCTTTTAGAGATGAGGAAATGTGGCTCAGAGAACCACTAATCCAAGATCACATAGTCAGTAAGAGATTAAGAGACACAGCTGGAGTTCTAACCCAGGTCTGTCAATCTGTTGTTCACTGTACAGGCTGAGTTGATGTTTTCATGGCTTCCCAACAAGGACACTAAAGTGAAGCCAATAAATTGTTGAAGTTTTTTTTTTTATTTTCCATCTTTTTTTCCCCTTCTTGGTCCTTCAGTCTGAATAGAATATTTCCTACTGACCTTTCTTCCACTTGACCAATCTTCTCTTGAGCTGAATTTGCTGTTAAATTCATCTATTAAATTTATTTTTAGTTATTATAATATTCAGTTCCAGAATTGCCTTCTTTCATACAGAATTAAGTTCTCTGCTGAAATTTTTCATCTCGTCAAGTATTATGAACATAGTAATCACAGATAGTCTGATGCTCCTAACTCTAATGTCTCAACCACATGTCATGACCCTTTTACTGTCTATTTTTAACTGTAGCCCTATGATCCAGTGTTATAGGTTGAATTGCATTCTCCCCAAAAATTCATATGTTGAAGTCTTACCCCCTATTATCTCAGAATATGACCTTATTTGGAAACATGGTCTTTATAGAAGTAATGAAGTTAAAGTGAGTTTACTAGGGTGGGCCCTAATCCAATATAACTGGTATCCTTATAAAAAGGGGGAAATTTGGACAAATGGATACACACAGAAGGAAAACAATGTAAAGAGACATAGGGAGAAGATGATTATTACAAGCCAAGGACAGAGACCTGGAACAGATCCTTCCCTCATGGTATTCAGAAGGAAACAAACCCTGCCAATACCTTGATTTTTGACTTCTAGCACCCAAAACCATGAGACGATAAATTTTTGTTGTTTAAGCTATCCAGTCTGTGGTATTTTGTTATGGTAGCCCTAGCAAACTCATACTGGTAAGCCTAGTCATTTTTGATTAAATGCCAGACACTGCATATTAAAAGTTAGAGGAGCTTTGGATGATATTATCTTCCTTCAGAGAAGATATGCTTTGCCAGATGATGAAGGACAGATCACCTTAATCCTACCTGAGATTGAGCTGATTCAAAGCTGTGTTTTAGTCTTGTGAGGAATGGCATTTTTCTAGTTCATCTTTACTCCTAGAGTTTAGCCCTTTAGGGATCCCAACTGAAAACCTGGGGTAATAACCAGGGTCCCTCCTCTTTGGGAGGCTCTAAACTCCAATTTATGTCTCTCTAGCATTGTGAAATTGCAGAAAGCTATGCTTAGGTACTCAGATTTGTATCTGTCACTTTTTGCTTAACTTCTCAACATCTTTGACCTGTACCACTTACAAATCAGTAAATGATACA
>NW_006433948.1:2050901-2080278 GCF_000325575.1 Pteropus alecto | reverse complement strand
TTCATTGTATTTTATTCTCTGGCATCTTGGACCCTGAAGTCCTGATTATAATGATAGCCCTGAAATCTAAATTTTGTTTCTATGGCTTTGCCAGACTTCTGAAACCTCTGCTCGACTTCTGTCTCTTAGTTACTACTTTTGGTTTGGCTTTTCAGTCTCACTACTCATATTACTTACATTGGCAAATGCTTTGAAGGAAAATGTAGCACAGAATGTTGGGCTCACCTCAATACATCTCTCTTCTCTTGGATTTTGACTCCTAGTTGCTTTGGTAGCTCTCTGATGCTTTCAGACAAGTATTTTGTAATTGTATCCAGATTTTCTAGTTCTTCTTAAGGGACAGTTGGTCTGATACAAGTTAGTCTGTCAAGCCAGAAGCCCAAGTCCCCAGAGTCATGGTTTCTAATTCCATTGATATGCCTGCCCTTGGTTCGTTCATTCATCCATCCATTCATTCCAACATGTACTGAGCACATGGTATGTGTCAATAAATCTGTAAGACTCTGGGAAAACAAAAACTCCCTGTCTTAAAGAAACTCACAATGGAATTGGTGGGGGTAAGACCACAGACACAAATGGTGAAAATACAATGCTGAAGTGTTTAAAACTAGAGGTGTGTAGAAGATGCAATATGGGAGAAATGGAAGTAACTATCTTTGTCTGGCACGAGGTCAAAAAATAATCACAAAATAGAAGACATTTGAGGTAAGTCAGGAAGAATATGACTGATGAATGAGAAGTTAGAGAGAGAAAAGAAAGGCACTTCAGTAGGAGATAACGTTATTTATGTAAAGATATGGCAGTAAGAATGGAAAATTATGATTAGTTTGGTATTGGTGGAGCTAGAAGAGAGATAGGTTGTGGCATGGCATAAAGGAGGAAATGAAGGCAAAGTTCTGATTGTGGAGGGCTCTCTGTCCTAAAAGTTATTGTTCAGGTAGTTAATAGATAATGGCATTCCTAGAGGTAGAAGTCTATCACATGTTCCATTGGATTCGTGGAAAATTTAACAACAGAAATTTAAGACTTCACCAGTCAGTGGCTTATAAATTTAAAGACAGCATTATTTTGCTTACAAAGTAATGTAGTAGGATTACTAAGCAATGAAATAAAATCTTTGAGTCACCTAACTAGTTTATAGAGAAAAGAAACAAAACTTCTAAAAACACTCTAGTAGATACTGTGTAGCCAAGAATTTAAATGATTTGAGTCTCATTTTCTAAATTTATTGGCTCAGTTTTCTATTGCAAAGTTCATCGAGCAGCAAAAAAACTTTTAATTTTGCGGAGAAATTTTGTTCATTTTTGCCTTCAATGCCATTGCCATCAGAGAGCAAGCTATTAAATGCCTACTTACTTGTGAGACTGAATATCCAGTAAGTCTGATAAGATTTCTCCCTATTGCAAATTTAAAAATCTAAGATGCCAGACAACACATACAACTATCCCACAAAGATACCAAGAAAGCAGTATAAAAACACTGAACATCTACATAAACTGACAAGAAGAAGTGTTTACATGATCTATGCCTCAGGGACATGTCACTTCTGTGACACTCAGGTCAGTACAGTTTAATGAAGGAGATGAGATTTCTAGCTCTCTCAGGCTGACAGCCGAGAAAGAGTTTGGCAGACAAAGGAGAAGACATTATTCCAGACACATGGTACAATGTGGAAGTAGTCTAAGCAGGAGAATCCTGCACAAAAGAGAAGAAAGAATATGTTTCTCTAAAAAAAAACAAAGTCATAGATTGGGCTAAAGGAAGAGACAGGGGAAGAGCAGTAGGCTATGAAAGCCCAGAGAGGGGTCATCTGCAGTTCACGTCCAAGGGATCAGTCCCTTAAATCTATATTTCTGCTGGCAAGTTACAATTATGTAATTGAACACAAAGCATCCCCAACCACCATTTATCAATCCTTTATTTCCCCAAAGGACTCAAGAATATTCTACAAGCATATAAACAAACCACATCTAGGAATTAATTTACCAATGAAACATCATTGAGAAAGCATAGTACCCACCTAACCTCTGCACAGCACCATTTCATGATACCAACAAAGAAAACACTAGACCTTGTGCCATTTCAGTTAGATTCCTAATACTGGAATCTAAATTAACCAAGTTAGAATTTGGTCATAATGCCAGTGCTGGCCCTGAAAGGTTAGAGTTAGCAAGAACTTAGTTCCGAACATCTCCAAAAGAATAACAACAATTTGAATTCCTATTCTCCACATGGGAGGAGGTGGAGAGCTAAAAAAAAAAAAATAGGTGGAGGGAAACAGGAAAGATTGAATCCCTGGAGAAAACTCACATCTTTAAGATTACATAATACTGCCCAGAACTAACTGAACTACAGTAGAAAAATTTCAAACACATTCCAACATGCCCCTAATTAAGATAGTTTTGGGAGGTTCCAGAATTATAGGTATCAAACATGAAACCTAAAGAATTCACCAAGATTAAAAAGATTACCAACTTTAACTCAGAGGAAAAACACACTGGAAGAAACAGGTTAGTTAGAATGCATTCATAATGATGTCAATTTGTTGACCTTCATACAATTGCTACATCATTTTAGGTACAATTGTTAGTGATAAACATCTGAATGACAATGGGTTGGGCACTGTACAAAATATAAAATTAGATGTGATTCTTGTTCAGAGTTCAAATCAAGTGTCTTATAAACTTCATTTTTTTTCACCAGAGAAGTATATTGATGTACCATAACCACAAACTTATTTTAAAACACAGTAAGAAATACAGGTAGGACATACAATAATGTGAAATGTCTAACAAGCAAGAATTTTTGCAGCATGTAGAAGCAAGCTGGGTACCCACATGAGGTATGCATTTTGAAGTATTTATGGATGGTTAACCAGAAAGGCTAATTTAACACCTACACATCAACTGCATGGAGACAGAGCTGTGAAATAGTTGCATTTACTACGCAGTAAGAGGACCATCACCAGCACTAGCATAGGAATGCCAATCGCAATTAAGTTAGATGAAATTTCTCAATTTAAAAGATATGCAATCTCCTTCTCCGAGAACTTAAATTTACATAAGCTGACTGGGAGGCTCTCAAAAATGAAATTCTGATTATAAAATTAACAAAAAGAAAAAGAAAAAAGGATAGGTATCAAAAGAGATAGCTGTAAAAAGTTGTCTATAATCCCAGATTTTAAAAATGTATAATAACGTAATAGCATTTATTGAGTACTTACTGTGTCAGGAACTTTGCTACATGCTTAATGTTTACTATCTCACTCAATCCTCATAACAGCCCTGTGAAGTTGGTCCTATTAGTAGTAGTAGTAGTATTTACATTTTATGAGATTTGTTATTTAACCCCTGAGCTTCCATTCATCACACATCCAGAAAGAGATAGAGGTGAGAAACACAAGTCTGTCTGACTCTCAGGTTGATATACATCACTGTACCAATGTAACAAGGGAGACATAACCAATGATGATAACTACAAGAGAGCGACATGTGCCTGCAAAACAATAAATCAAGGTTCAGAATAACCTGAGCCTTAGAAAGACATATATTCGAGGATATCAAAAGGGGACTTCAAATTGCCTTCTGCAATAAGAAGAAATATAATGTTAGGTGACAAAAAGAAAGAAAAAAAAGCCCAATCCTTACTTTATTTCCATGTATCCTCTGTTTAGAAACAAGTAAGGGTACAACAAACATTAGCAGAAAGGAACTGAAAACAGACGCGAGATTAAGAAGCACTTGTCCCAGAATAATCACATTCCAGGATACTGGAAAGACCTTGGGCTAAGATTTCCAAACCGCTGTCTAGACAGAATTGTGAATAATGTGAGAGGGACAGAAGTCTGGAGAAAGGCAAATGTAGTCTTGATTTTCAAAAAGAAGAAAGTCATGTTTGCAAGGTAAAGTACATTTAATCTCAATTCTAAGCAAGTTGTGTAGAACAAATTATTAAAGAAGAAGGAGGACTTCTGATCTGGGCAGAATGATGTTTTTTCTCTTCTCATACCAGCTAAGCACAACTATAAACGCAATAGAGAAAGTCTGCTCTGACCCGGAGTCTCCAGATCCTCCACCCTCACAAGAAAGGTCAGCCTAGGTAGACTCATTCTTCTCCAGAATCTAACAGGAGCTCCTCTGACAACATTAAGTAAGTCCAGTATTACCAGTACAGAGGATCAGTTGGGCCTAAAAGAGTTGTTGATTCAATTCCAATGTGTGGGTTAGGGAGTTATTTGCACACCAACAATTCTCCAACACCAGCAGGGTATCCAAGAATTCAACTTAATTCTGACACTATCTACCTGGAGAAAACATCAGATTCCACAAGTTAAGGGTTCAGTCTTACAAGACTACTCTTCCTTACTTCAGATGTCAGTTGCAAGTCCAGGTTTACCATTGGTGCTTTTGACCAACCAGCTCTATAGATCAGATATTCCAATGACCTATTCCTTAAATTCGATTAATTTGCTACAGCAACTCACAGAACTCAGATAAACGTTTTACTTACTGAATTACAGGTTTACTATAAAAGGATATAACTCAGGAACAGCCAGATGGAAGAGATACATAGTAGGAGGAAAGGATGTAGAGTTTCAATACCTGCTCTGAACATGCTACTCTTCCTGAATCTCTATATGTTCACCAACCTGGAAGCTCTCTGAACCCTCTCCTTTTGAGTTTTTATGGAGGCCTCATAATTGATTGAATCATTGGCTATTGGTGATTGATTCAATCTCCAGCCCCTCTCCCCTCCCCAGAAAGCAAGGGGTAGAAATGAAAGTTCCAATGCTCTAACCATGGTTGGTTCTGCTGGCAACTAGCCCTGATCATTAGGTGCTTTTCAAAAGTTACCTCATTAACAGAAACGCAATTGTGGTGGAAAGAGGCTTGTTATGAATAACAAGACACCCATTTCACCTTAAGGGCTCTGAAGCAGTTATAGGACTGAGGATAAGAGACCAAATATCATAACAAAAGAAGTTCACATTGCTCTTATCACTTGGGAAATTCCAAGGGTTTGAGGATCTATGATCCAGGAACCATAGATTAAGACCAAATATATATGGGAAATATATTTGAGTCATCTGAATGAACAAATACCCATTTCTTATAAATCATAATATTCCCAGAGCCTAGCCAGAAATAAGTAGCCAGCATAGGTACTCTAATTCCTCACCAGGTCTGGGACTCTCCTTGCCTATACAGAGATACTGAGGTTGGCAGGCAGGGCACATGAAAGACCCAGCTACAGCAGGCAGACTGGTCTGAAAAGCTTCTTTATCCCTATGGTCCCCAAATTCTCCACCTCCACTCAAATACACTAGTAGTGAAGATGGAACCAGAAATGGGACTCAAGTCACAAGAAACATTCGATTCCAGGAAGGTTCTGTATCTCACAGACCCAATACTCTCCTCCCCTGCCCAGAGACAATGGGCCAGTGTCGGGTGGGGGACACTAGTGGAGAATCCCACTGTGCCCTTCCTTTATTAGAGACATCTAGTGGCAGGTCTGGGCAAACCCTTTCTGCCCTGTCAGGCATCACCAGCAGAGACCAGTAGGAACCTCAGCAGTACCAGATAAACCAAGCAAACAAAAACAATACCAGAAAGTCTACAAAAATCAAACTGCCATTCTAACTACTACCCACAAAAGTAGGCCAAGACTCACATACTAAACCTAAATAAAGCGCTGTCTACTAAAATAAAAAATTTAAATAGGACCCAGAGTCTCCTAATGTGATAGATACACATCCATAATAAAGTCAAAAATCACCCATCATACCAAGAAACAAGAAAATAACAACCTGAAAGAGAAAAGACAATCAATTGAGGCCAACACTGGGACAAATCAGACATTGGGAATATATGACAAGATTTTAAAGCAGCCATCATAAAAATGTTTCAAATAATCAATTATGAATTCCCTTGAAACAAATGAAAAATAGAAATAGGAATTGTTAGAAAAAAAACAAGTAGAAACTATAGAAATAAAAAATATAATGACAAATAAAAGATTGCTGGAAGGCTCAATAATATAATGGAGATGACAAGGGATAGGATTAGTGAACTTGAGGACAGAATAGTAGAATTCATCCAGTCTGAACAACAGAGAAAACATAGACTGAAAAAATATGAACAAAGCCTCAGGTACCTATAGGACAATAACAAAAGATTCAATACTTGCATGATTGGAGTCTTGCATGAAGAGAGTTAAAAGAATGTGGAGATGAAAGAATATTTGAAGAAACAATGGTTAAAATTTCCAAAATTTGGCAAAAGACATACATCCAGGAAGCTGAGCAAACTCCAAACAGGACAAACTCAAAATAAATCCATGCCAGGACACACGGTAATTAAATTTTTGAAAACTCAGGACTGAATAAATATCTTGAAAGCAGACAAAAATAAATGACACTTTAGCTATAGGAGAACACCAATTCAAAAGGCCAAGGATTTCCCTTCTGAAACCACGGAGGCCAATATAACGTGTCACAGTATTTTTCAAATTCTGAAGGCAAACAAATGTCAACCATGGATTCTGTATCTGGTGAAATGACCCTTCAAGAGTGAATAGGAAATAAACATTCTCAGATAACAAAAAACTGATCAATTTATTGCTAGCAGATCTACTCTGGAAGACTAACCAAAAGTTGTTCTTCAAACACAAAACAAATGATAAAATAAGGAACCCTGAAACATCAGGAGGAAAAAAGGTACAATGGAAAGAGCAGACAGATAAGTAGCACAACAGACTATCCTTTTTCTCATGAGTTGTGTAAAACTTATTTGATGATTTAAACAAAAATCATTAACATCATCCGATATTCAAGACGATACTTAAATGTGGGGAAGGTAAAGAGACCTAAATATAAGTGAAGTTTCCAAACTTCACAGAAAATAGTAAAATGTTACCAGTAGACTGTTATAAGTCACATATGTATATTGTAATCCTCAGAGCAATCATTACAAAAATTATATAGAGATGTACTCAAAGACACTATAAGCAAATCAAGCTAAAACTGTTCAAGTGACTCATGGGAATGCAAGAAAAGAGAAACAGAAGAATGAGAATCACAGAAAACAAAAAGATAAAATGAATAATAAAATGGAGAACTTAAGCACCGTCAATATACATATTGTCTTAAATGTAAATGGCCTAAATATAATAATCAAAAGACAGAGATTTACAAAGTAGATAAAAATACATGACCCAACTATACATATCTTTTTTTTTTAAATTTTTAATTACAGTTGGCATATGATATATTAGTTTCAGGTGTACGATATAGCGATTAGACATTTATATAACTTACAAAATGATCACTCTGATCAATCTAGTACCCATCTGACACCATATGTATTTATTACAACATTACTCACTATATTCCCTATACTATACTTTACATCCCCATAACTATTTTGTAACTACCAATTCCAACTATATATTCTTCACAAGAAACTCACTTCAGATTCAACAACATAGGTAAGGTGAAAGTAAAATGATTGAAAAAGATATACCATACAAACATTACTTTTTTAACAGAAAAAGCAAAACTGACTATATTAATATCAGATAAAGTAGACTTCAGAGCAAAGAAAATTACTACAAACTAAGAGGGATATTACATAATGATAAATGATCAATCCACCAGGAAGACTTAACAATTCTAAATGTGTGTATAGTCATGCACCGCATAATGATGTTTTGGTCAACCATGGACCATATACAGCTATACAATGGTGGTCCCATAAGATTATATAATGGAGCTGAATTTCCTATAAGAAATGGATATGTGGTTCAGGAGGAATCTTTTTCTCTTTGATGGGATCAATATCTGTGGTGCTTGGCAAGGTTCCCTCTTACTCACAGGATCTCAATTTTGAGTGCACAGATGACATTTCAATCAGTCAGCCACTGATCTGTTTCAGCACAGAGGAACCTGTGCCCAAGTGCTACATATTCAAAGGACACTGTAGCCCTTCCAGATCTAGCTTTATGGTCTTCAGAGTACACTGCTGTAAATTCTTTGTTAGGGACCTGAAATTCTATACAAGGGCACAGATCCACAGGAGCTACCTTGACAAGTATTCAGTGCAACTGCTACTTTGCTTTCTGTGGTAGTGTGGAGCCAGCCTGTCCCTGTACTTTGAAAATATTTTCAGGTTGTAATTATGTAAAGCATAGATAAATTTTATTTCTATCAACTCAGTGCTAGAGACAGGCCTTTGTGTCAGATAGGGTCAATGGAACCAAAAACAAATTTCCAAAGTCAAAATATTGAGTCTTCATTTCTATACCCTCTCCATGTTAAACATCCTATTTTTTAAAAAAATAAATATCACAAAGTTCCTTAATGTGACCACTGCTCCAACATGTAATAGCCAAAACCACATTGCCATAACAATCCTCTATGCTCCTTTACCACTCCGTCTTGATTTCTTATTCCTACTGATCCTCAGGCCACCTTTTACTCCCTCCTGACAAGTCACTATTATAATGATCTAAGCCTTACCCAGCCAGTTTCTCCTTGATATTTCCAATCAATCCAGCCCACATCCCTGTTCATGGAGCAGCATTGACAGCTTCGGTGTTCTATTTCTGACCCTGTTGGAAGGAAGCAGGGGGAGGACTTGTGGGACAGTGTTTATAAAGTCTATAGTAGTGCATAGTCATGTCCTAGGCCTTCACATTCACTCACCACTCACTCACTGACTCACCCAAAGCAGCTTCCAGCCCTGCAAGCTCCATTCCTAGTAAATGCCCTATACAGGTGTACCTTTTTAAAAATCTTTTATACTGTATTTTTACTGTAGCTTTTCTATGTTTAGATATGTTTCGATACACAAATACTTACCATTGTGTTACAATTGCTTACAGTATTCAGTACAGTAACATGTTGTACAGGTTTATCACCTAGAAGCAATAGGCTATCCTGCCTAGCTTAGGTGTATAGTAGGCTATACCATTTAGATATGTAAATGCACTCTACGATGTTCACACAACAATGAAATTGCCTAATGATGCATTTCTCAGAATATATTTCCATTGTTAAGCGATGCATGACTGTACAGCAAACAATAAAATATCAAAACACATGAAAAAAACCCTGATAGAACTAAATATAGAAATAGAAAAATCCAGGATTATACTTAGGGACTTAAAATACCCCACCTTCAGCAGCTGATATAACTGCAAGAGAGAAAATTAACAATGACATAGAAGATCAGAAAAATACAACCAACAGAATCTAATTTCTATATATAGAACTTTCTATTTAACAACAGCAGAATACAGATTTTTTCAAGTGCTCATGCAACTGACCATATCCTGGCCTGTAAAATAAACCTCAACAAATTTAAAGGAATTAAAATCATACAGTATGTTATCTGATCATAGTGGAATTAACCTAGAAATCGATAATAGACAACAGGAAATCTCTAAGCACATGGCAGTTAGAAAACACACTTCTACATAATGCATGACTAAAACAGGACATAGCAAAGGAAATAAAAAACGCATAGAACTGAGTGAAAATGAAGATACAACGTAGCAAAAATATCTGGGATGCAGCAAAAGTAGTGCTGAGAGGTAAATTTATAGCACAAAAATGCTATAAATTAGGAAACATGGGGGAAAAAAAGAGCAGAATAAACCTAGGGGAAGAAGGAAAGAAATAAAAATGAGAAGAAGTCAATGAAAATGGAAATAGGAAGATGAAATTAAAAATTAATAAAACTCATTCTTTGGAAAAAAGCTATTAAATTGACAAAACTATAGCAAAATATACACAAGTAAAGAGAGAAGACACAAATTACCAGCATCAAGAAACAGACTATATCACTAAATCTTATAGCGATTAAAAAGATAAGGTAATGCTAAGAATAACTTTATAATCATAAATTTGACAACAAGAATGGGACAATTCTTCTCAAATTACACACTACTATCCTCAACCAAGATGAAATAGACAATCTGAATAGCTTTATAACCAACAGAAAGATTCAATTTGTAATTTAAGGTTCCTGAAAAAGAAATCTCTAGGCTCCGCTGGATTCAATGGAGAATTCCACCAAACATTTAAAAAACAATTAATGTCAACTTTACCAAATGTCTTTCAGAAAATAGAAAGAGGAGGTGACACTACTCAACTCACTTCATGAGAGCACTATTAGCTTGATACGAAAACCAGAAAAAAGAATACAAAAAAAGAAAACTAAAGACCAATATTGCTTGTGAACTTAGATGCAAAACTCCTCATCAAAATATTAACAAATTAAATCCAACAATATATAAAAAGAATTATACGCCATGGCCAAGTGGGATTTTTATATGAAAGGCTGATTCAACATTCAAAAATCAATGTAACTCACCATAATCAACATGCTGAAAAAGAAACATCATATGATCATATCAATTGATGCAGAAAAGATATTTGACAAAATCCAATACTCATTCGAGAAAAAAATTCTCAGCAATTTGGAATTGAGGGGACTCGCCTCAACTTAGCAAAAAATATCTACAAAAATCCTACAGTTAACATCATACTTAATGGTGAAAGACTGAATTTTTTTCCCTAAGATAGAAATATGGCAAGGATGCAACATAGTACTGGAAGTTGAAAAAAAAAGGCATATAGATTAGAAGATAGAAATAAAACTGTAGATGCTATGTGTATGAAGAGAATGCCAGTGAAACTACAGAAATACTATTAGAACCAATAAGTGAGTTTACCAAAGTCACAGATAGAAGATCAACACACAAATATTAAGTTGATTTTCTATATACTAAAAAAAAATTAAAAACACAGAAACCAAATTTAAAAACAATACCCAAATTAAAATACAAAAACTAAAATTAAAAATACAATACCACTTACAATTGCTCTGAAGAAAAAGCATACTTAACAAAACATGTGCAGGACATATATGCTAAAAGTTACAAAATGCTGATAAAAGAAATCAAAAACCTAAATAGATGTAGAGATATACTGTGTTCGTGGATTGGAAAATAATCTAGTAAAGATGTCAATTCTCCCTCTATTGATTCACAGGTTGATTGCAATTCCTACCAAAATCTCAGCAAGGATATTCGTAGATGCAGGAAAATTTACTCTAAAAGTTATATGGAAAGGCACAGGTCCTAGAATAGCTAGAACTACCCCGGAATAGAGTAAAAATGTGGGCAGAATCACACTACCACATATTAAGGCTTACTATATAGCTACTGTAATCAAAAGTGTGGTATCAGTGGGGGATGTAGATCCATGTATATGTTTATATATATACTAGAACCTAGAAATAGGAGCACATAAATAGGCTAATCTGATTTCTGACAAAATCAATTAAATGGAGAAAGCATATTATTTTCAACAAGTGGTGTTGGAGCAATGAATATCTATAGGTTAAAGAAAAAGGTAACCTCAACCTGATTTTCACTCCTTATATAAAAGTTAACTCAAAATAGATCATGGACTTAAAAGTAAAAGCAAAATTATAAAAATTTTAGATAGAAGCACAGGAGAAAAATCTTTGGGACCGAGGGCTAGGCAAAGAGTTCTTACATATGACATGAAAAGCATTATCCATAAAAGGAAATATTAATAAATTGAACTTTGCCAAATTTAAAAACTTCTGCTCTATGAAAGCCTATGTAAATATAAAAAGACGAGATTACTGACTATGAGAAAGTATTTGCAAACCACATATTTTAAAAAGGACATATATCTAGAATATATAAAGAACTCTCAAAACTCAACAGTAAATAAAAAAGAACAAGTAACCCTATTAGATAATGGACAATGACGTGAACAGACATTTAACTAATGTGGATATAAAGATGGCCATAAGTACATAAGTAAGCACATAAAAACATGTTCAATATCAATAGCCATTAGGAAAATGAAAACCAAAACCACAATAAGATATCACTACATACCTATCCAAATAGCTAAAATATAGTGACAACACCAAATTCTAGCAAGGATGTGGATGGACAGGATCACTCATATGTTGCTGATGAGAATGTAAAATAGTACAGGGACTCTAGAAAACAGTTTGACAATTTCTTTTTAAAAAACGAAGCATAGAACTACCACATCACCTAGCAACTGCACTCCTGGGCATCTATCCCAGAAAAATGAAAACTTATGTTCATATGAAAACTGTATATGAATGTTCATAGCAGCTTTATTTATAATTGCCCCAAACTGAAATCAGCCTTGATGTCCTTCAACAGATGTATGGTTAAACACACTATGGTACATTTACACCATGGAATACTAGCCAGAGGTAGATACAGGTTTGGGTGGACTTGAAAAATTTACAAATTGCAAGACCTTCTTAAAGAATAAGAATGCAAAATTAGCTATGGGGCCTTGGAAGAGACTTCTGCAGGTGAGGAGCCTTGAAACTTATGCTTCATTAGCCTCACAGTAAATCTACCCCCTAGTCACTGGTTTAGCCCCAGTTCCTAGCATAGATCTCTGTGCATGGTAGGTATTCATTAAAAATTTATTGAATGAACGAATGACAATATATAGTAGCATCAAAGGATTAATATCACTTGAAGGTGCAATAACGGACATACATCCAGATGAAGAATATGATCATCAGGCCTGTTTAGACCACACCTAGAACATTCCTCCTGTTTTAACAATATGGAACAAAAGCCTTCTCTGCTCCCAAAAGCCTCGGTTGGAAACTGTGTACTATGTCCCTCCTGTATTGCACCCTTACCTCCTTGTTTTGTACTGCCCATTCCTTTGTCTATATCTCACACTAGATTTTAAGTTCCATGAAGTCAGGGACTATGCCTGTCTCTTTCATTGTTAGTTTCCTAATTGCTGGCACAGTGTCTAATGGCATAGAAGGCATTTAGTAAATATTTGTTTAATGAAAGATAAATCAGAGAATATCCGAACAAAAGTAGATGAGATAGTGAAGAGATTTAAGACCATGTTTCTTTCATTCAAATCTTTGTTATATATCAAGTCCATTCAAATATAAGATATGGTCCATGCCCTCGAGAAGCTCACAACTCAGAGATGTGTGAAAATACAGCTTCAAAATTATGACCACAATACATGGTGTGGAAAGTGCAACAAAGTAACAAAGAAACAGTTGAAAGAAGATGTTTAGCCTAGAGCAGGGGCAGATAATTCAGGAGGACATGGTGATTTCTGTCCTCTGTCTGAATTAGAAGAAAGTTTATTTCTCCATACAGGGAGGGCACAGGGTAGCTGACCAGAGCATTAAATAAGGAAGACTTTTATAACAACTAGATCAACCTACAAATGGCATGGGCTGTCTCTGGTGAAGGCAAAATGTCCATTACTTACACACATTTCAAGCTCAGGATGATGACCACTTGGTAGAGACAATGTAAAGGTGATTCGCAGAGAGATAAGGACTTGAGCTGGATGATCTTTATGTACATTCTAACCCAGAGATTATCTAATACTTTTGGTCTCTGCTGTGGAAAGAGAGAGGAAAAAAATCTATCTTTTCAAACAAGAATCCTACACTATCTGTCCAGCTCTGTGTTAAGTAA
Source organism: Pteropus alecto (assembly GCF_000325575.1). NCBI lineage: Eukaryota > Metazoa > Chordata > Mammalia > Chiroptera > Pteropodidae > Pteropus > Pteropus alecto. The sequence continues at coordinate 2,066,727 of NW_006433948.1, read as the reverse complement.
AAGATCAACACTTAATAGAAATTATGTCTCTCCATGTAGTACATGGCAGATGTTAATCTCATCCCCCAAATTTCTTTTTTTTTTTTTGTGAGAGTTCAAAATACTTCTATATACCACAACATATACATGAAGTGAATAAATGAGTTGTTCGAAGTCCTGTCTGCATCACAGTAAGAGCTAATGACAAGCTTCCCAGTTTTTCTGGATATGACTAGGAAGAGGTTCCTCCAGTCACATTGGAATCAGGCATGTTAAAGGCAGTTTTTGGATTCTCAGATGGCTTCCAAAAACCTATACATTCTCTTGTTCTTCATTCTCACCCTGATTAGGAAACAGTGAACTTGAGGCTGATTTATTACTTTAAAACTATTTTCCCCAGATTTTTTCTCCCCCAGAAATTTGAAAAACAGAGTTCATTTGTCTAAGAAAAACTCGGACTCAAGATAAATTCTATAATCTCCAAACTCTTGCTACAAAAGTGACATACATATAGGGTTTGCTTATGAAATTACATATAGCGTTCGACAAGAAAATGTTACTTTCTTGTAACAAACATATTTTTGGTTTTCGTTTTTCATTTCTGTAGTAAACATGAAGCTATGTGCTTCTATAAAATCTGACTCTAAAAATCCTAAAATATAAAATTCCAAGCAAAGGCCAAAACTGTGATAATCTGATTTAAAAATTTTAAACCTTATGTGATGGATTTTTAGAGATTTAATTAAAAGTGCTGCTCAGTATTTATTAAAATTTTCTCTTTATGATATCTGCAGACTGACTCTCTAATGAATGTGACTCACCGATATTTGAAACTAACATTTTTACTCCCATCTTACATAAGGTGATATTCTATTTCATCATTTATTAGTTAAGATATTTCTTTAAGAAGAAACTCTCTATTCTTTGGTTATTCAGTGGTTCACTTCCCAAAGGAGAGACAGGAAAAGCGTTTGATTCTTTCCCTTAATTTACTAGTTTTCAAAATAATGACTTGAGTCCTTTTCCAAAACAGATTTAACAAATTTCTTCTACCTGCTTATTTATGCTCCTGATTACTTTCTTCCAGTTTTATTGAAGTTTTTAATCCAAACCTCAAAGACTAAATACTTCACACATAAACTCTGAAACATTGCTCCATTTAAGTGCTGCTCAAAAGAGTGAAGGCTGTGTGTGGGTGACAAAAATGGGATCAAGAGAATGTGAATATGTTTGTCACATCCTCTGGTAAGTAAATTGACTAAGATCAAGCCCCTTTCTACCAAATAGATTAGAGAAATGAAGATGGGGGAGGGGAGAAGGTGACAGTTTTGACAATCATTAACTCTGACTAAACAACAGCTCTTTCATAAACATGCCAAAATCAATCAGATCTCTAGAGGATGTTTTAGGTGGATTGACCTAAAGTGTGGGCAAAATGACACACTGTACTGGAAAACATTTTATAAATTAAGTGCTAAACATACATTACTACTACTACTACTACTACTACTACTACTACTACTACTACTACGAGTAATAAAATAATTCCACCTAATTCTTCCCCAACTTCATTCTCTTCCATATCACCCAGCTCTTTTGCATAGTACCTCTGGTCACACCCACCTACTTTATAACATCCTTTTGCTTTCCCACTGTAAATAAACTTCACGAAGACACAATCAGAAACAACTGATGTTTATTGAATGTTTATACCATTACACAGACACACACTTCCTCTCCTGGTCTTTACTACAATCCTCTGCAGTGTATACTATAAAACTTATTTTACAGTAGGGGAAGCTGAAGCTAAACAAAAGTAATCTGTCCAAGTTCATACAGCTAATAGCTAGTAAGTGACAGAACCAGGCTGTTTGATTCCAAAGCACTTGTTTTCTTTAGATTCCTCCATCCTCAGAGTACTCAAAAGATAAGAAAAGCCATGACCTGAATGCCTTCTTACCTTGATAACTGACTTCTCACTGCCTACCCCTTCTAATTTTGCTCCTCTCCACCACCATGACCATGCCTAATCAAGTCCATTTTTACTTACTGCTAAGAGTAATGTCACTTAGCCCTCTTCCTCAGACTTCTCGAAATAGTCATTGATGTTTTCCTGCTTAAATTTTAAACCATTCACATAATTTTTCATTCCTCATGTGCTTACCAACTTGGCTCTACTCTTATGTCAAGTACACCCGATCTCTCTTTTCCTTTTTTCTACTTATTTCTTGTTCATACTGCTTCATATGCCTAAATTCTGTTCTATCAGAAAAAGATGAGATAAAAATTATAATTTAAAGACGGTTGATAAATTTATTATAATATTTACATGTACTGAATATATAAGCACTACACCAGGAATTATAAAGGCCAAAAAAAAAAAAATGAAACTCAACTAGCCCCTGACCTCAAGAAGATTAAAATTTAATAGGAGAAATAAAACCCATATATACATGAAACCACAATTTATACAATTTATATATGAGGTCCTAAGCATAGTTTAAACTACTAGAAAAGTTAATTGAAGACACAGAGGACTTTCTGTATAAGGTGACAGGGAAGCTAGGGAGCATTTGCTGTACTTTTATCCTCATTTTATAGGTAAGGAAATTGAGGTAGAGAGTGTAGTCTAGGGAGCTGAGGTTTTTCTTTTTCTTTTTCTTTTTTCTTAGGCAAGGCAACCCTGGGTTGACCTCACAGATTGCAAAGAACTTGTCAGCTTACAATCTCTTATTTTTTTTATTTTTTATGCCTACAGCACCTGGTCTTCCTAGATGGTCTCTCATCCAAGTACTAACAGGCCCGACCCTGTTTAGCTTCTCAGATGAGATCAGGCTTGTTCAGGGTAGCATAGCCATAGACCACTGAGGTTTTTCAAAGGCAAAAACTTAAGTGTTCGCAAATGAGAGTCCTTCTATATACTACAATGAATAAGCATTTGCATCTTAAAGCATTAATGTAACAAAATAATTCTGATATCATCGAAAGTGTAGTAAAACAGAGATTCAATCCTTAGTGCTTCCTTCCTATTCTTTGAGATTTCTCCTTTAAAAGTCTGTCCTGAATCATCCAAGGACTAGTAAAGAAGTCTAAATTACAATCAAAAGTGGTCCTCTCTTTATTCTGCAATTTCTTTTTCCTTTGACAATATCGTTCAGGTCAGCTGCAGGACAGCTGCTCTGACTCCTGCAACTTTGCCCTCTCCTTACCTCCCAGAGGGATGAAAAAGAGAACAGCACAGAGGAGGCAACATACTCTTGGTTTCCAGTTAGGCCATTTCTATTTAACTCAGCAGTATCATTAGTTTTGATTGGGAAAGAAAGCCTTTCATCACACAGGCTTCAGATAAGGATTAGTATCACAGTTCACTCGAAGTCAGCAGTCTATAAACTAGTCCATCTAAATAAGATTTGCCAGCCAATGTGGGAAATGTTGGTGCTTAAAAATTAACCAATAATATGTAGATATATAGATATAAAAAATAGGTCTAATATACAATTACAAATGCCATCTCATTTTTCCGGTAAATTAATTTCTAAGCAAACAGATTACTGATGAAACCAGCATGTACAGATTCAGAGCTGAGAAAATAATTCTTGAATCAGTGGTTCAGAACTACAATTTCAGAAATTCCTCTTGTCTCAAAAATGGTTCCTTTGATTTGGCCACAATTTGATGACATAGCTGCTGAAAAAAAAAGTCTACGATAATCTTAATCTACACTAATCAAAGTCTAATGAATGGATTAAAGGAAGGCATCATTTCATTGTACTCTGGGCTGCACAAATGATCTCTAAAATATGAGTTCCAGTTCTGTGTGCTCCATTTTAAGGGAGGAAATAAGAGTAGGTTCCAAGAGTTTCCAGAATGATGAAAACCCTTCAAATCATTTATACAAGGAAGGAATGAAAAACTGGGGATGTTTGGCATACAGGTAAAATTCAGAGGAATCATAAAAGCTATCTTAAATATTAAAAGTGCTGATCTGAGGAGTATAGAACAGAGCTATTCGTCAGTCTCCAGAGGACAAAATTTCTGGAAGTCCTGTGAGATCTTGTTCACCTGCATTCATTATGTTGAAATTTCTCATCTGTAAAATGAAGGGAATGAATGAGACAATCTTTCAGTTCGTCCTACTCCAACAGTCTGTGATTTTGTTATTACAAAGAATCGGATTTTAGCTTAACATCTTTCCCACTCACCACTAAATTTGTCGAATAATGGAACGAGGTGCCTCAAGACAATAGTAAACTGACCATCCTTAAAGATATTCAAGCAGAATATCAAATAATCTTTCAGGAATACTCTAGAAGGGATACTTGCAGTGCAGGAGAGGCACTGTATAGTATATTGAGGAATGCAGTTCTGGAATCAGACTTGGATTTGAAACCTGGATCTACCGATTCTTAGCTATGTAAACTTAGCCAAGTTAAGCTTTCCAAGTATGTTCCTCATTTATAAAAATGAAGATAATAATAGGATACTTCTAGGGGTTGTGAGGATTAAATGAAATGATGCAGGTAACATTTATCACTGTGCCAGGCATGCAATGAAAAGTCAATAAATGTCTGCTGTCATTATTAATGAATGGGATTGGACAATCTTTTAGGTATCTTCCACTTACAAGAGCCTATGGGTCTATATACATACTTTGGTAATATCAACTAAGCAGATATATATCTCCTGCCTGTTATAATACAAGAGTCTCTTCATCTACTGCCATCACAACAACGTGCCAGCCAACAGAGTCTACTTTTCCTAGCAAGATACCATTTGGCCTAACTGAGTTGGAAGCCTGATCCATCCCAGACAAATAGGAAACACTAGCTGGGACACAGAAAGATTACAAGAGCTGATGACAATATCTAAGTTTGCACAGCATAGGTTGGGCAGAAATCAAAATAAGAGACCGGCAATGGCACAGCTAGTTGAAATTACAGGAAAGGGTAAATGAGCATAGTTCGTTACCAGTAGTAATATAGCCTATACAAATCTTTAAAAAATTTAACCAGGTTTAAAGTCAAATTAGTTCAAAATCCAAAATTTTAAACATAGTCTGAGAAAACTTTAATGAGCCTGTTGCAACACCCAAGTGTGTCACAGAAGAGAAGTTATTCTGACAAAGATTCCTTGCAATTAACTGAGTACTGTGTTAAGTACTTTACATGCATTATGTTATTAAAACTTCACAATCATCCTGTTATCACCATCCACATGTTATACATATAGAAACTGAAACTCAGAGAAGTTGAATAATTTGCCCAAGATCACATTGCTAGTAAAGTACATGAACTAGCTAAGGCAGGTCTCTTAAGAATAAATTCTTCTCATCCATTCAGGAGTCTTCATTGTCTGTTCCACAGGAACAGACTTCTGGTTGGAGTTGGAGACCTAATGAGATGACAACTTGCTCCTGGAAGCTCTACTGACATGGACCCTGAGAAATGAAATGCTTTCCTGTCATCAGTGTTAGAATCATGACATGTAATCTACTTGTGTCAGGCTGGGCCACAGAGATCCTATTACAACCTAACCATAACCCTACTCTGCAATTCAATTATTCCAGCTATGAAGGTCATCCATAGGGTAAAGCCAGTGATGAAGCTCATGGAGACACATATCACAACAGCCAGCCAGACCCAGACCCATGTGAAGTGAGGTACCATCAAATCTTCCTCATTACAGAAGAATGGAAAACATATGAGTCAAGTGCCAAGTTCATGCATGTGACAATAACATTCAATTCCTATTTACAAAGAGGAGCTGACTCAAAGTTTCTAAGAAAAGTGTTCTTATTTCCCAAAATTATTAGCAAGCAGAGAGATCTTTCTTTACCTAAATAAATTGTATTATCGCAATTTGAAAAGAGTTTTGATAACTTTTATGATAGTACTAAGTTATCATAAAGTTCATAAAAGTTTAGCAAAAGGTCATAATTGTCTCTCAAAAAAGTTAGCTTTCTTAGAGATGGTACTCCCCTACAAGAGGAGAGAAATTATCTCTGTGGATACTTGATAGAAAAATGAAATAACTACTGAGATGAAAAAAAGATGAAAATAATATGGCACATGATCATTTATTACATAGGATCTCAGTTGTGCTTTTAGGATCATTTATGATTAATATTAAACTATCATTGTTTCACCTGATTACATTCAGAAATTGGTATGAGTTCCTAAGTCTTATGAAAATGAATATCATCTTGGTTCTATGGTAGCAGATGGCGCAGAAAAAAATATACTTTCAGACTTTAAAAGATAAGTCATTTCTAATGCTTACTTTATTAAATTAGACCTGGCAACCAAAGAGCAATGCAGTAAAACTGGGGTCAGTATAATGGTGCAGGAGAAAAGGATAGAGTATTTCTTGAATGTCTACGATGAATTGGTATTATGCTAGAGATTTTACATGTTATTTCATCTAATCTTAGAGAAAAATCTATGAGGCAAACCTCATTACCCCACTTTATAAATGAGCCAACTGAGCCTCCAAGATGTTAAGAAACATGTGACTAAGAACACTCTGCCAATGAGGCATTATATGGGTATTATGTAGTTGCCTTCTAATTACTAATTTGATGCTTCCTTTCTTGAAAGGCTATTTTACATTCTTTGAAAAGATCAACAAAATTGACAAACCATTAGCTAGACTGATGAAGCAAAAAATAAACAAAACTCAAATTACTAAAATCAGGAATGAAAGAGGGGATATTACTACGGACTGTATAGATATATAAAGGATTCTAAAGAAACAACTGCATATATGCAAATTGGATAACTTCAAATCCTTAGAAAGACAAAAATACCAAAACTGATTGAAAATCTGAATAGAACTATAACAAGTAAAGACATTAAATTAGTAATCAAAAACCAACTCACAAAGAAAAGTCTAGGCTCAGATAGCTTCACTAGTGAATTCAAATAAACATTTAAAGAACAATAAACATCTACCCTTCACAAACTCTTCCATGAAACAGAAGAGCAAGGAATATTTCCACACTTATTCTATGAGGTCAGTATTACCCTAATACCGAAACCAAAGATATCACAAGTAAAAAATAAAAAAATAAAAAACTACAGACCAATATCTTATGAACATAGGCATAAAATACCAAACAAAATACTAGCAAACTGGATCCAGCAACATATAGAAAGGCTTATACAATTGAGTCAAGAAGAAATAAAAAATTTGAATAGACTTAAAACAAGTACACAGTAATTTTAAAACCTCCCACAAAGAAAATCTCAGGCCCAGATAGCTTCACTAGTAAATTTTATCAAACATTTAAAGAAGTGTTAATACCAATTCTTCACAAACTCTTACCAAAACTTGAAAATGAGGAGACATTTCCCAAAACATTATATTAAGCCAGTATCGTCACTCTGACACCAAAACCAGACAAGTAAAAAAAATTAAAACTGCGGATCGATATCCCTTATGAATAAAGACACAAAATCCTCAACAAAACACTAACAAACTGAATCTAGAAACATATCGAAAAGATTATACACCATGACCAAGTGGGATTTATCCCAGGAATGCAAGATTTAGTATCAATGAAATACACCATATGATAGAATAAAGGAAAAAAGCGATAAATATCTCAAAAGACATAAAAACATATTGACAAAATTCAATAACCTTTTACGATAAAAACACTCAACAAATTAGGAATGCAAGGGAATGTCCTCAACTAGATAAAGTGTACTTGGGAAAGACCCAGTTAATATCATACTAAATGGTGAAAGACTAGAACAAGCCAATGTTGTAGCTCTCACCATTTCTATTCAATATCTTAGTAGAGGTTCTAGCTATTGAATTAGGCAACGAAAATAAATAAAAAGCACTCAGATTGGAAAGGAAGAAATAAAACTATTAGCAGATGGCATGATCTTGTATGTAGGAAATCCTAAGGAATCCCCTAAAAAACTATAAGAACTAATGTATTTAGGTTGCAGGACATTAAGATCAATATCAATGCCAATATAAAAAAAGTGAGCTGTGTGTCTATACTTGTAATGAAAAATTGGAAATAAAATTTAAAAATAACTGCATTGACAATAGCATCAAAAATAAAACAAATAATCTGATTTTAAAAATGGGCAGAAGATCTGAACAGACATTTTCCAAAGAAGACATTCAGATGGCCAACAGGTACATGGAGAGATGGCTCGACATCAGAAAAATGCAAATCAAACCCACAATGATATCACCTCTACCTGTTAGAATGGTGTTATCAAAAAAAACGAGATAACAAGTGTTGGTAGGGATGTGGAGGAAAGGAAACCCTTGTGCACAGTTAGTGGGGATGTAAATTGGTACAGCCACTATGAAAATAAATATGGAGGTTCCTAAATAAATTAAAAATATAATTACCATATGATCTAGCAATTCTACTTCTGGGTGTATACTCAAAGGAAATTAAATCACTGTCTCAAGGAAATATCTGCACTGCCATCTCATAACAGCACTATTCATACTAACCAAGACATGGAAAGAACCTAAGTGTCCATTGATGGATGAATGGGTGAAGAAAATATGGTGATACATAAATATATAAATTATTATCAGCCATAAAAAAGGAAATCCTGCCATTTGTGACAATATAGATACAGTGTGAAATAAATCAGACAGAGAAAGACAAATATTGTATGATCTCACCTATATGTGGAATCTAAAAATACCTAAACTTATAGAAACAGACTAGTAGACGGGTGGTTTTCAGAGGTGGTTGGGGGTAGAAATGAGTGAAGGTGGTCAAAGGGTACAAATTTCCACTTATAACATGAATGAGTCACAGGGATGTAATGTGCAGTATGTGACTATAATTAACAATACTGTATTGTGTACTTGGAAGTTACTAAGAAAGCAGATCTTTAAAGCTCTCACCACATATACCAAAAAAAAAAAAAAAGGTAACTATGTGAGGTAATGAATGTGTTAAGTAACTTCACTGTGGTAATCATTTTGTAATAATGCATTATCAGCTGTATGCCTTAAACTTACATAGTTATATGTCCATTATATCACAATAAAGCTAGAAAAATTAAAAAAAAAATACTTATACTTAGGAATGAACTTGACAAAGTAGTACAAAACACACCAAAAACTACAAAATATTGTTGAAAGAAAGTAAAGACCTAAATAAATGGAAAGCTATTTCATGTTCATACATTAAAACACAATATTGTTAAGATGGCAATATTTTCCAAATTGATCTATAGATTCGACATATTCCCTATCAAAATCCCAGCCAGAATCTTTGCAGAAATTGACAAGCTGACCTTAAAATTTATATGGAGTACAGAATAGCCAAAACAATCTTGAAAAAGAACAAAGGTAGAGGACTCACTTCCTGATTTCAAAACTTATTTCAAAGCTCCAGTGTAATCAAGACAGTGTGGTAGTACATAATCTTTGTTGTATTTCTAAGTTTTTAAACCAATGTGGTTTTGGGGTTGGGTGGGAGGAGTAGAAAATTGTCACTTTTTACTGACAATATTCTGTATTAGAGGATTCTTTTTCTGTTTATTATTTGAGTCACTTAATATAAGTTTTTACTTCATTTATTTTTATGGTGACATTGGTTAATGAAATCCAGTGAGTTTCAGTTATACAATTTAACAGTAAGGTATAAGTTTGTGTGTGTGTGTAGAGAGAAAGAGATGGAGGGTATGGTATGTTCACCGCCCATAGTTAGATTTCTTTCTGTCACCACATATTTGACCCCCTTTACCCTGTCTACCTTCCCCCTCCCTCCACCCCCTACCCTCTGGTAACCATTATAGTCCATGTCCATGAGTCTCTGTTTGTTTGTCCTGTTCATTTGTTGCTTTTAGGTTTATAGCCCACATATAAGTGATATCATGTGATTTTCAACTTTTTCTGTCTGGCTTATTTCTCTTAGAAGGATTATCTCGAGGTCCATTCATATCGTCGCAAATGTCAGCATTACGTCTCTTCTTATGGCTGAGTAATGTTCCATTGTATATATGTACCACAGCTTCTTTAGCCAATCATCTATTGTAGGACACCGTGGCCAACGTGAATAATGCTGCTATGAACAACTGTGCGCAAATATCTTTTTGGATATGGATTTTCAAGTCTTTGGGGGTAAATATCCAGTAGAGGGATTGCTGGATCATATGGTAGATCAATTCTTAGTTTTTTTGAGGAACTTCCATACTGTTTTCCATAGTGGCTGTACCAATTTGCAGTCCCACCAGCAGTTTATGAGGGTTCCTTTTTCTCCATATCCTCTCTAAAACTTGTTATTACTTGTCCTGTTGATAACAGCTATTCTAACAGGCGTGAGATGGTATCTCATTGTGGTTTTGATTTGTATTTCCCTAATAGCTAGCGATGTTGTGTATCTTTTCATATGTTTGTTGGCCATTTGTATGTCTTCTTGGGAGAATGGTCTGTTCAGGTCCTTGCCCATTTTTTCATTGGATTGTTTTTTTATTGTTATTGAGTTGTATGAGTTCTTTGTATATTTTGGAAATTAAGCCCTTATCGGAGGCATTGGTTGCAAATATGCTCTCCCATTCGGATGGTTGTCTCTTTACTTTGTTGATGGTTCCTTTTGCTGTGCAGAAGCTTTTTAGTTTGATGTAGTCCCATTCATTTATTTTTGCATTTACTTCAAGTTTTTTACTTTAAAAAGTGGTGGCAATACACCAGCTAAAGGATGATGAGGATCTGAACTAGGGCAGAGGGATTAGAAAAGGAACCAATTTGAAACAATTGTGGAAAATGGAATTAGTAGAACTGTTCTATCCTGTTCATTCCCACTGCCCTTCAAATCAGCCTCTCTCCTAGGTCATTGCAATAGTCTCATACTGTTTTCTGGGAACAAAGGCGGGTGAAGAGTAAAAATTACTGGAGAAAACCCTTTCCAGTGTTTGCATATCATTGTCGTTTTGGGCTTGGAGTTAGAAATGGAGTCAGTATGAGACTATTTCTTATGGCTTAGGTGACTTCTACCTCCCGTGTTTGCCTAAAGTATTTTTTTCTTTTCTGAAAATACAAATATCTGTGAGCAAAATAAATAAATAAATAAATAGATAGATAGATAGATAGATACATACATACATACATACATACATACATACAAACATACATAAATAAATAAATAAATGACAGTGTGGTACTGGCATAAGGACAGACATAGTTATCAACATAACTAGGATAAGGTTAGACATATAGATCAATGGAGTAGAATTGGGAGTCCATAAATAAACCCTTACATTTATAATCAATTGATTCTTCACAAGGGTGATTCAATTCAACGGGAGAAAAGGATAGTCTTTAACAAATGGTGCTGGGACAACTTTACACCCATGTGCAAAATAATGAAATCAGACACCTTCTTTATATCATAGAGGAATATTAACTCAAAATGTATCACAGACTTCAATATAATATAAAACCCTTAGAAGAAAACATTGGAGTAAATCCTTGCATACATGGTTTAGGCAATAGTTTCTTAGAAATGACACCAACAAAAACAGGCAACAAAAGAAAAAAATAAATTGGACATTATTGAAATTAAAACCTCGTTACGTTGTAAAGGTACCATCAAGAAAGTGGAAAGAAATCAACAACCCAGAGAATTGGAAGCAATATTTGCAAGTCATATATATCTGATAGGGAACTCATTTCCAGGCTATATAAAGAAATCTTACAACTCAACAATAAATATGTAAATAACTCAGAAAATAGGCAAAAGATTCACACAGATGTTTTTCCAAAGGAGATATACAATTAGCCAATAAACACATAAAAAGATGCTCAATATCATTAGTTTTTACGGAAATTTAAATCAAAACCACAACTGAAATACCACTCATTAGGACTCATTAGGGTGGATATAATAAAAAAGACAAATAATAACAAGTGTTGGCGAGGATATGGAAAAATTGGAATCCTCATACCTTCCTTGTGGGAGTATAAAAAGTGTAGTTATTTGGAAAACAGTCTGGCAGCTCTTCAAAAAGTTAAACGTGGGATTACCGTATGACCCAGAAATTCCATTCCTAAGTATATACTGAAGAGAACTAAAAACATATGTCCACACGAAAGTATGTACACAAATGTTCATAGCAGGATTATTCACAATAGCCAAAAAGCAGATATAACTCAAATGTCCATCCAATGATGGATGGATAAACAAAATGTGGAACCCACACAATGAAATATTCTTTAACTATAAAAAGAATAAAATACTGATTCATGCTACACCTCAGATGAACCTTAAAAATATAATGCTACATGAAAAAGAATAAAAAAACCACACATTATATGATTCCATTTATATAAAATATCTAGAATAGGTGAGTCTATAGAGACAGAAAGTAGATTTTCTATGGGCTGGAGAAGGGGAATATTAGCGGGGAATGAGGAGTGACTGTTTATGGATACTGGGCTTCTTTTTGTGACTCTAGAATTCATTTTGATGATGGTTGCACAATTCTGTGAATATACTAAAAACTACTAAATTATAGATGTTAAATGGGTTAAGTGTGTTATGTGAATTATACGTCAATAATGCTGTTGTTTAAAATAAAAGCAGTGGTGGATAAAATTGCTTGCATCTTCACATGGATTAAGGTAGGACACCAAACTATTTTAGCAACCATTGTATTCTTTACTACCATGCACTTTTAGGAAAAGAAATACTATTTCATTTAAGAGTGTTCTTGATGAAGCAATAAAAATTGTTCTTATTGTTCATTAAAAATGCTATTTATATTATCATGCATTGGGTTGTTATTTTAAATAAATTTATAGAATTTTAAAAGGCTATTTATAGAGATTATAAGAAACTTGTAATGCTGTATAAGATACTACATTTAAATAACATACCATATCCTTCTGAACTGACTTCAGTTTGGTTGTTTATTATGTACAGGTTAATAACTCTTGACCTACATTTGCGACAATTAAAAATCCTCTTCTGCCTTTCTCAAGAGGGTAGAATAGATACAAAAGTGTTTGGGTGGGGGTGCTAGAAATCTATTTATATTATTCGTAAAGTCTTTCTAAAATACATTGCTTATGGTCTAAATTTTTCAAATATATTTTCCTGTATCTTGAATTATATAATATGTTACAAGATGGCCTAAAATGCTAACTTTAGATGTCATACTTAATCCAAGTTTTAAAATTATTATTCCAAATTATCTAGGTCTTAAATCTATTCATTCAAATATTTATTGCATGTGTTTCTATATCATAAAGGCCCAGATATTATCAGCTAATAAAATACATTTGAATAAATGTTCCCATGAAATCAGTTGCTGAATCTTGCTACAACACAAAAGTTATTTGCTAACTGGCTCCAAGGGACAATTAAAAATTAGTTGAATAATCTATTTCAAATATAAGAGCTGTTTAGTATTGTAGTACTTTTAAAATTAAATTTTAGTTTTCTCCATTATTTAGAAACACATCGGTTGAGTTGTAAATGGTTCCATTTCAGGAAATTTTCTTGGTTCTCTCTCTCCCTGGGTGGTTACTGAAAAGACTTTTAGGAACGTGCAAGTTTTTAGGAAAAAAGTTAAACAAGTAATGAATACTACCAGTCTATTAGTCACTTCTGTATTCCAGGATCCATACATAAATGAAAGAAAACAAAACCAAGTGGTTTAAAATAGAAAACCTTCCAAAATAAAGACTTCTTTCCATCTTCACTTCCCAAGTTAAAAAATTCCAAGTTCTTATCCAATCGCACTGAAGCTCAGGTTCTCTCAGCATTCCAGTGAGTAGAGATGTATAGCTATACAGCCTCTACTAAAATTCCAGGCCATTGTCAGGGAATAAACAGGCAAAGCTAAACAAATGGCATTCCTTATCAAAGAAACACTAACATGATTGAGCATACAGCATGTCAATCAGTCAGCATCTGTTCTATAATCGTGTTTCCTGTTATAAATGTAGTGTGAATGAATTCTTACGGATTTACTCTTCTGCCTTGTGCTGCCTCACCACTGTATTTCAGTTTTTAGTTCGAGGGACCTGAATAGAAAAGTATATGCTGCATTGCTGGCAAACCTCGATTATCCATAGACTCCAGGAATGAATTATCTAAGTCAGCTAGTTGAAAGCTTCATACTTTAAAAACAAATGATTTTTAATTTAATCTGCTGGATAGAAATCTAAACACAATACTCATGGCTCATCTGTATAAATTGAATACAGTGGATACTCACGATTTAATCGTTTTTTATGAATTTGGGTCATTATTATGAACACCAATTACTGCACTATGTTATCATGCACTGATGCCCTCAAGGCCTATTTAAGCAATCCAGGGCTATTAATCCCACATTGCTCTGAGTCTTTGGCCTGTTTATTGGTTTTTCTGCTTCCTTCCTTACAGTCTGCTGTCCCTCTTTCCTACTACCTTCTATAAGCCTTTCTAACATTTCTAAATTGCCTCTCCACAGCTGTTAGCTGCGAAATCCGATAATCATGATTTAAGAATAACGACGAGTAAATAAATTATGAATGAGGATTTGAGGAGCTTACCCTATAAAGTGCATGAGCTTAAGTGCATGGATTTTGGGACACAAACTTTATCTTCACAAAGCCATTTTTCTCCATCCTAGTTCTTAAGTGAGGTTACTAGACCACTGGATTCCAGCTGTATGATATCATATTTGATAAACTCTCCCCTCTACCATCTGAACAATTTATGATCTGGTACAAAGTCCTTAGGCAATTAAAACAAGGGTTAAGATAAATCTACTTCTTCTGTAACTGCAGATAAAAAGTATAGTTTTCTAAGCTTGAATATTTAGGATACCTAAAAAATAAATTACATAGAGATTTAATACTTTGGAAGCATGACTTAGAATTCTGAAAATTCATATAAAACTAAGTATATAAATAGGATAACAAGTTCAATTCAATTCAATCAGCAAATGCTTATTGAGCATATACCATGTCCAAAGCATTATACTAGACATCACGGGGGTTATAAAAATAAATAATACACAGTCCTTGCTTTAAGAACTTAATATCCAGTAAGCAAAATTGGATACGAATGACTAAAATGAAAGGCAAGGTAAGGCAAGGATGTAAGAAAAGCATAAACAAGAATAAACATAGGAGTTCAAAGAAATGAGAGATTAAATTTAGTTTGGAGAGACGGATCAGAAAATCACAAAGCGTTCCATGCACAAAGTGTTCCATGGAATAAATGGATGAGCGTTATAGTTTGGAAGAGGCAGCAATAGTAAGCATCTCAGGCTGAGGAAACTGCAATCATTCATTCCACAAATATTTACTCGGTGTTTATTATGTGTCAGGCAGTGTTGTAGTTACTGTGGATGGAACGGTGAACAAAAGAAATAAAAATCCCTGTCCTCGTGGAGTTTATATTATAGTGGCAAGGGTGAGGGAGGGAGGGAGACAGAGAGGAAGAACAAAAATAGTAACAATAACAACAGCTAACACATTAAAGCACTTAACGTGTCAAGTACTATTTAAGTGCTTTACATATAAACTCCTTCCATCCTCAAAACATCTATACGAAATGGATTACTGTTATACCTATTTTACAGATAGAAAATTGAGGCACAGAGGTTAAATAAACTGCCGAAAAGCACACCGATGAGAAATGAAAGCACAATTCAAACCTGGGGTGTCCAAGCTATAGACTCTGTGTTCCTATTATGCTATACCAAATAAGCATGATCTGTAACATGTTAGATGTTCACTTAAACACTATGTTCAAGGAGCAGTAAGCCATTTTATCTGGAATACATGAGGGAATAGTGAAGGATAGAGTTGAAGAAATAGGTTGGGCTTATACTATGGGCAGACTCGGATAAGACAGAGG
>NW_006433948.1:2043459-2050828 GCF_000325575.1 Pteropus alecto | reverse complement strand
CTCACTATAGAAAGGATGAACAGGAGTGAGGAAAGAGGCCAGGAGAAGAGATTAGATTTACTGCTGAACATTTATTAAGAGTAGACACAGCCCAGGTGAAAAGTAATTAAGAGATATAATATAACATGATATGAGTTAAATTATGGGAGTTTCAAGGAACAACACACACACACACACACACACACACACACACACACACACACACAAGTAACTGAAAAACTCAATTTTCCAGTTCAGGCCAAAAGCTTGAAGTCACCCTTGACTCCATGTTTCCTTTCACATCCTACATCCAATCAATAGTAAATCCAGAATCCAACAATCTTTCACCACTTTCATGAACACTACCCTAGTCCACGCCATCATCACCTCTCACCTGGCTTACTGCAACAGCCTCTTTACTTACTCCCTGCTTCCACCCTTGCCCCACTATAGTCTACACTCAACCCAGTAGCCAGAGCTACCTTGCTAACAAAAAAGTTAAATCAGTTTGCGCCTCTGCTCAAAACCATCCAATGGCCTCCCATTTCACTCATAGTAAAAAGTCAAAGTCCTTGCGATGGCCTGCAAAGCCCTACATGATCTGGTCCTCTACCCTCACCAGTCTGACCTCAACTCCTACCACTCTTTCTTTTACTCACTCTACTTAAGTCACATTGCCTATTTTGCTATTTCTGGAACACTTACGTTCTCCCTCATTTCAGCGTCTTTATATTTGCTTGTCCTTATACCTGGAATGTTACACTTGTCTCCTCCCATATCTATCTGGCTGTCTCCTAACTTCCTTCAGATCTCTGCTCAAATGTCACATTCTCAGCTTTTCTAGCCATTTAAAACTGTGTACCCATACACACTCTACCTCAATCTTCCCTGTCCAACTTTCCTTATTTTTTTTCCATATAACTCTTCATTAATCGGCATGCTATATATTGTACTCAGCTACTACTGTGCTTTCCTCCACTAGAATATCAGCTCCATGATGACCAGTATTTTCATTTGTTGTGTTCACTCCTATACCCTCAGCGTCTTAAATAGTGCCTGGCACATAGCAGTTCTCAATAAATATTTGTTGAATTGAATGAATGAATTCAGTAAAGACAAAGTGAAATAAACAAGGGACACTGAAGAATGAGAATTTATAGAACAGGGCAACCTATGAAAAGAATGGAGGGAGGAAAGAGAAAGAATCAAAATGTCTCCATGGTGTCCAGACTCCAGGAATGGCAGTAGCATTATCAGAAACAGAATAGTTAAGGGAAACTAGAGAGAGGAAATTAATTCAATTTTAGATGTGATGACTATGTGGTGTGGGGCACTAATGAGATATCAAGCAATGCAAATCTGGACCTTAAGAAAGAGGTCAGGGCTAAAGATATAGGTTTGGGAGTTATTAATATAAAAGTAATAGTGTTGCAGTGGATATGACAGAACCTTGGAAAAGGCTACATTTGGGGGAATTCAAGGAAGAAAATCAGTCAGAGAGGTAGTAAGAAAACCCAAATAATATCATCTCATCAAGCCAAGAGAGAAAAGTTTCAAGAAAGTGATAGTAAATTAGTGTTAAATATTGCAAGAGAAGTCAAGAGGGTTCTTAGAACAAGCAGGGTGATATGGCAATTAGGAAGCCATTGGTGACCTTTGTGAGAGGTGTTTCATTCAAGTTGCAGTGGCAGAAGTCAAATTCCAAGGCATTTAAGAAAGGTTCTCACAATAAGCTTAACAGAATAAAAATGCTCATACTCTTTTGCCTAGTAATCGCACTACTTGGAATTTATCTTTAAAAAAAAAGATTCAACAAAAGAACAATAGTAAACAAATAAATGAATGCAAGAAGATGTACATTTCATTGCTCTCAGTAATAATAAAAAATCGTAAATGAAATGTCCAACTATAGGAAAATAGTTTAGTAATTTTTGATATTTTAAAACAAGAAAATATTTGATAAATATTTAAAAATAGGAAGAAAAAGGGAAAATGATATGTTAAATATAAACGATTAAAATACATGCCATTCATGCATTTGACATTTAATTACAGAGTCTTCCTCATGTGTTAGGCACATGCTAGATATACAATGGCAGGCAAAACAGGTCTTCTAGCTGCATAAAACTTACAGTCTGTAGTTAAAACTCAAAAAATGTCTCCATATATGCAAACAGAGGAAAGTATACCATCAAATGATAAAAGCTGTGTGTTATCATGGGAGGATTATGGCTCTTTTCCTTCCAATATATTTCAAGAAATATAGCTCTTTCTAATAAATAAAGAGAAAGGTAAATATTTGTAGCAAGGAAAGGAAGACCCTTTGAGAAGGTGGCTTGAGTGGGAAGCAGAGTTTGAGGAAATGTTTTTTAGAAGAGAAAACTTGAGCATATGCCAAGACAAAGGAGTTGGCTGAGAGGCAGAGACTGAAAATTCATACATCTTTTTTACTGTAACAGCTAATTTAACAGATCCATTCTAGAAGTTCTTCAAATTCCTTGGCGAATGGGCTTTGAATAGCCTAGAATAGCTGTCCTAGAGCTGACATTTAAACGTGTGTCTTGCGAACACTAATAAAGATCCTGTGCTCCATCTAAACGACACTTGATTCGGACAATAAATTTCACAGTAAAATTACTAAACATGGAGGAAACAGTTACTGAACATTATTAGCTCTCATGAATTGCCTCAGACTATAAAGCATGTATTCACCTTGCTCCAATAACTTTGCTTATAAATGATTTTTTAACAGAGTAAAAACTAGTTGGGTGTGGGGTATATTCTATTATCATTTAAAAGAAAGACAATTTAATAAAAGTGTGGTATAGCACATCTAATAGTTTGACCTCTCAGTTCTTTAACCTCTTCATCTCCAGTGACTTTTTCTTTCCAGTCCATGTCAGCCACCGACACCTCATGCCTTGCAAGTTATCACCCTTTAACATTCTGTCTCCAAAACTACTAATTCCAGATTGCTGATTCAACTAGTCCCACTATCACTCACCATCACTGATCCCATCTCCTCTACTTTCTTCTTCCTGTTCATCAGAGTTTTTTTCACTTTCTTCCTTATCCAGCTTAGGTTTCATAGTGCATCACTGCAGTACCACTATAGCCAACACCATAAATCTCTTGCCTCACTATGACATTGTTGTCGATGAGGATAATGATGTTTTTGTACTCATATAGCCAAAATCCTACCAATAGCCAATGATAGGGTAAAGTCACAAAACAGGCACATGGGTTTCAATACATAAAATCAAAATCACTATCTATAGCAGGGCCCTGAATATTGCTAGCCAATCTTGCTGTGTTTCTATGGTTAAAATACTCTTTTTCACTTTCTACCATAGCTTTTACAAATTTTCTCCACTCTTCTCAAACCTCTAGAATGCTATTCCCCAGCTCTATCCCTTTTCAGAAAATGACCTTGCCTCTTACTTCCTAGAAGAAACAGACCATTAGCTCCTTAAGGCTGGCTGGCACATAGCAGGTACTCAAATATATAATAAATGGAGTAAAAAGGATAAAAATATGAAAAGGAGAAAAACTTGTCATGCTAACCTTAAACAAAGCACTTCCTTTTCTCTAGACTTCAGTTTTTTGATCTTGAAATTGAAGTGTGTGTGTAACCTTTTCTAAGTAGTCCTCAGCTCTAAATGCTATGGTAGTAAAATTTAGGTGCATGTCAGGACCTATGAATGTAACCTGTCCAGGGAAAGATTTTCTCAAAAGTGAACAAGTGGTAGCCGAGAAAGAACATCTTATGCCTGTGTTCCCAGTTAGGGGATGTGCTGTAATTCATTGTTCAGGAAATATTTACTGAGTTCCTTCCATGTGTAAGGATTTACAGAGGAGAATAAAGGCTATGTAAGACCTGTTTTTTTTGCCTGCATACAACTTTAAGTCTACTAGGGGAAGAAAGACTTTATACAAATATCTCTGACGGGTGACATGTACAGCAACTTTTAAAAAGACTAGTGGTTAATTACTTAACAAGTCTTATTACTTCTCACTCAACTGTGAACTCTGATAACTGTCAAAAAGTTGTCACTTCCTAAGATGTGATTTAATAGTATGCCCGAGACTATTCAAAGCTGCAGACAGTAATGGGTAAGCAGAGAAATGTGGAGTTAGTTCTGACTTATTACAATGTTTTTCAAATTTCAAGATACTTTTTACTTTTTAAAACGTTTTTCAATGGAAGGAACACCTTGGAAACATTTATTAAACCTATTACTTACACAAATTTTAAGGTCAGTGGAATTAATCTGAATGTATCAGCTTGCTGAAAAAAGAAAAGAGAGGAGAAAGAAAAATAGCTGCTGACATATTCATGCCTAGGGTTTTAAACTTGGCCTTGCATTAGAATCACCTAGGAAATTTTTAAAAATACATATCCCTGCTACCCCCACCCCTCAGAATATCTGGGGTTCAGGCCCAGAAATCTGCCTCTCTAAAGCTCCTCTGGTGATTCTGATGCACTGCCAGGTTTGAGAACCAAGGTTAGGTCATTTAGATCATTCACTATCCCCAAACCCATGAGAATTGCTATATTACAGGATAACAAAATAAATGATTGATTTATTTCTAAAAACAGATTTCTTAAGGCTAGTGGGTTATTTGAAAAAAAATTAGTACGCAATTGGGTTGTATTTTAAGTGCTTTATGCATACATTGTAATATACTGATGTCCCTTGCATAATTATTACATATGCTACATTTACGTCCATTTTATAGGACTTGGAGCATAATGTTTACTTTAAGTGATTAGAGATTTATAGTTCCTATATCTTGGCTTTTATGCGACATCATTTATCATATCTATGATTTATGTAATGCCGAATATTTGGTCAGGAACACAATCCTCAATTATAATATTCTTCTTGTGGGAAAATATGATCCCTTTTATGATACAGGTTTCAGGAACACTACGGTGGCGAAAATCAAGGCCTACCTGTACAAGTGCAGTTCACTTTTCACAAAAGGTTATGTTCCTGAAAAGTGGTATAAACTGAATTTCTATCAGGGAAGTCATTTAAGATCTACCAAGGACCCACGTAACCTAAAAGGAACTTTTTCACAAAAAAAGAAATACTTTTAGAAAGTGAAAGGTCATCCTTATTTTACTTGCTCTGAAAATTTTAATTTAATAGAGAGCTATTAAAACAGGGCACACGAATATTTCAGTAAAAAACTAGTCTAGGTTATAGCATAAATGGTATTTTTCTTGAATATCAAACTGCAGATCATAAACTTTGGAGCCAAAAAAGTCATCACTGAATCTACAGTACAAGGAAGTTATCTTTTGCAGTGCTATGCATTAATCTGGCAAATAATGTGGATGGCAACCCTGTTTCTTTTTACTGATTTAAAAGGATCAGAGTATAGACAAATGCTCACACTACGTTTCCTGTGAGTGAGTGAAAATTGCAGGTGTGAGGATCCTCCTTTTTCAGACTGAGAAATGCAAGCACAGATTGATTCCTGCAGCTTAAACGGTGAGGAGTTCTGAACTGTAAACATGTAAACTAGATACTAGAACTAACTGAATAAGCAAAAGTTATTTGTCCTCAAAAAGAATGTTGCTCAAAGTAGCCATTCTCTAGGATAAAACAGAGATTAAGTCAGAAAAGGCATGCCAAAGTACTTTATAAACTCTTAAGTACTATGCAAATATAGGAAACAAAGTTCTCAGTTGAGACTGAAGATGGGGGTAATGGTGTTGGGGAGTTGAGGAAAGAGAAAGTATGAAAAAAATCTGGAAAAGGGAGGGAGGGAATGGAGTGGCAGGGTAGGATTAAGGGTCTAACTTGAGTTTCGTGGTCAAGAACCAGTGAGATCAGGCAGTGTGGTCACATGTTTGCCCCCAGCCTCTTTTACTGCATGGGTGCAAGCACCAAGGAGGCAAAAAGTTACCAGGACTGCAATTTTGCCAAGTGAATAAAAGAAATGAAAGGAAGCAAGGAAGTTAAGGGTATATGCATACCAGAGGCTTGAACTAGAGTGGTGGCAATAGAAATAGAAAAAGACTATGAGATTCCTTAAAGATCAGATTGATAGGATTCAGCTAAGATGCATGCCTCAACATGGGTTTTAGTCAGGCAATAGCATTTGAACATTTGCTGTGCAGACTACTGCACAGGCAGGATCAGGATTTCAGAGATCAGCTGTAGTTCTAGATTTCCTCCAGTAGTACTGAACTCCCTGAGATGGGCAGAGAAGACTGGGAAAATAGCGGGCTAGGGAAATTAGGAGAGGAAAGCAAAGATGTTTGCCTACATTGGCAATAGATTTGATGGTGAGCAAGGAAGGCAGTGGACAATGGAGTAGATCATCACCTAAATGAAGTGAGATGGAGATCCAAAATAAGCTCTTAGTATGATATCAGTGATGAAAGCTGGAATCTTGGAGCAAGAGAATAAATATTGTGTTGTGTGTTATTAGGCTTGTCTCCACTCACTACCACCCCCATTACCTCTTATAGCATGATTTAAGTCACAAAGCACAATATATATTCCAATGATGTAAATAATGGTGGAGAACCTTCTTAAGCTATCCTGTACACAAATACATACAACTGGAATGAATTCAGACGCATGGGAAATAGTGAAGAATAGAAGAAAGACAAAACAGGATCTGAAGACCTGGCTTCTAGTCTAAGTCGAGTAATGTGAGCTTCGCTTCATCATCTGTAAAAGTAGGTAATGACACCCTCCCTACACAATCATAAGGTCTGTGCATAGAAATGAATGTAAGATTCCTGAGGGCAGGGACCTTTCCTGTCTTGTTTGCTAGTATATCTCTAGTACTTAGCCGGGTATATAGCAGGAGCTTATGAATGTTTAAGTGAATGAGTATAGAAAAGTGCTTTTATGTCTGAGAGTTCTACTCAAATATCAACTATGAACTTATCTCCTTAATAATAATTCACATTAAACAAAAGCTGTTTCTGATTATAGCAATATAAAGTTCTCTAACATTTTGATAAACATCTTTAAGCACTTATTTCTTTCTTATGAGATAGTTATGAACTGGCTCAACAGGTATCAGTTGGAAAGTTTAAGCGGTTAATTCTAAAATATTTCCTGGACCAGCTCCATGGGCCAGAGGCAAAAGGTCAAAGACAAGAATGATGAACTTTTTGAACAGCAAAGTTACTTTCTGTTGGGAGTATTTAAGCTGGAAGCTGCTTTAAAAGGCAAGATGAAAGATTGTGTAGTCACATATGAAATATATTGAGAAGTTTAAAAACTCTTTTTTTTCAGCTGAACCAAAAGTCTGTCCCTGCTTTCCCTAATGGCCCCTTTACCTTTTCTATTTGCCCCTTACTCCCATTCAATACAATTTATTATAATTTCTGTCTTCTCTGGTCCAGCCATCTTTTATA
>NW_006433948.1:2040180-2042166 GCF_000325575.1 Pteropus alecto | reverse complement strand
TATAGTTATATATTTTGTTTAACTTTAATAATTTTTATTTTTATATTTAATTTTAATTTTTCACTTTTATATTTATACTGTGTATTACATATTAACCACTCAAATCTTCTTTGAATGAAAAAATGGATGAACCTCATCCAGACACCAATATATTGAGTCTGCCCCTCTCTCATCTCCTCCTATCTCCTCTGCCCTCCTATCCAGCATATTTAATGACCTACCATTATAATCTTTCCCTGTCATTAAGCTAGTCTGGCAAATCCTTGATCCTAGATAAAGTTAACCCAAAGGCCAAACCTTCCACTTGCTCTCTGTATCCCTTTCTCTCCCCATGCTACATTTCAAAGATCTACCTCTTTGGTTATCTTGCATCCTCAATCTCTCCCTCTCCATAGATTATCTTTAGGTATTTATATAAAAAAACACCAAACTCCTTGGCCCCACCAACCTCCCCTTCACTCAGCACTAGGCTCTAGTCACACTGGCATCCTCTTATAGCTTGGACATGCCAAACTTCCCTGTCTCAGGACTTTGCACTTAAAACAGAACCCAAACTCTGCTACTAAGCACAGCCAGGAAGGCACGGGTCATCTTGCCTTCACAAACTCGTCTTGCATAACTGTCCTCAAGTTACTGATTTCCAGTCACACTGCTTCTTTTTTAGTTTCCTCGACATTCCAAGATCTTCGTGACCTTCACGCAAGCTTTCTCACTACTTAATGTGGGACATCCCAATCCTCTTCTCATTCCATCCCTCGGTCTGAGTACTACCTCCTTAGAAAGGCCTTCTCTGTTCATTCTAATTAAACCTGGTCCCTCCTGTTATTCACACAGCATACTTCATAGCCCTTCAGAAACACATATACTTATACATTGTCTGTCTCAGCCATTAAACTATAAATTACACCAAGGACGGAACACTGTTTTGTTTGCTGGCATACACCCGGCATCTAATACACAATACCTCGCGTAAACTGCTAGTAAGTTAATAATATCTTTGAAGGAATGAACAAACATCCATCATTTCCTCTTGATCTTCCTAATATCATGAGATAAGGAAGATGTTAGTATCCTATGGTATAGGTAGAGTCACACAGTAAGCAGTAGAACCAAAGTCATCCTACTCTGAATCCAACATTCTTGTATTACACTATTTCACCAAACAGGGAGTGTCCTTTGCCATTATGAATACAAATACTGTAATAAACTCATTGAGTCACATTTCTCATAAAGTTGTGGCAACCTGAACTCCAGTTCTTCGGTTTAAAGAATTTCTGGGATAACTACTACCGCTTTCCTCACTCTCAGAAAAAAAAGACTATATTTCACTTACTACAAGGAGACAAAGGAAACAGGTTTGGGTATTAACTTTGCTTATTTATCTCATACTATGTAATGTTATTCTACTGGGAAGCTTGCTATAAGCCAATAAAAGTAAAGAAATAGTTACCCTACTTTATAAATCTATCAGTAGGCTCCCAATATCTAGTCCCCAGACAAATACCACAATTGCATTGTTTACACAAGTTCATAGAGTTACCATTTTCCTACTGACTCTGACAACTGATCTAAATAGACCAGGTTCTAAGTTACCAACCCTCACGTTAATATACACTCAAAATTTACTGAAACCATTTCATATCTTATGTTCATTATCTAATATATGCATTACCTAATATTCTATTTCATAAGAATTCAAAATATGATTAGCTCTTTGTATTGTCATATGCAGTTTGATGCATTTGGTACATAAAAGTAATAACTATTACTTATTGAGAGCCTACTATGTACTAGGCATTATTCTAGGCACAGGTCAAGAAGAAATAGTCCATGCTCACACTGAAGTTTATATTCCTTGACTTCCTCAGGTTGTTCACCGAGTTTTAGATTTTTCTCAGTAACATTTTTACTAAAGTTGAAAATAGAGGAGAAATAAATTTATTAAGGGTGTCTACAATTCTGACACTAGTTCCAGTGGGTTCTTTC
>NW_006433948.1:2033944-2040158 GCF_000325575.1 Pteropus alecto | reverse complement strand
GTTGGGTATCCTACAGTTTAAATCAAGTCTGACACTATCTAACTGGGTATAGCAGCAGATCCCACAGGTTAAAGGCTCAATCCTACAAGCTGCTCCCCTCTACACTTTCAGATGTCAATTGTAAGTCCAGGTTGTCACCTGTACTTCTGACCTACCAGCTATAGATTGAAGGTTCCAACGACGTCCTCAGGATTGATTAATTGCCCAAGGTGGCTCACAGAAGTCACAGAAACATTTTACTTACTAGATTACCATTTTTAAAATAAAAGGATGTAACTCAGGAACAGCCAGATGGAAGAGATGAATGGGGCACAGAGCTTTCATGCCCTCTCTGAGTCACTCTCTTGGAATCTCTTTACATTTGTCACCCTAGAAGCTCTCTGAACTCTGTCCTTTTGTGTTTTTATGGAGTCCTCATTATATAGCTATGATTTATTAAATCACTGGTCATTGGTGACTGAACCCTAAGGGTTTTCCAAAATCCACCTTATTAACAGAACAAAAGACACCTTGATGGCTGTCAATATCCCAATATCTTCAATAATTCCGTATTGTGTATGCTAAGTAAAATAAGTCAGAAAAAGACAAATACCATATGATTTCACTTACTTGTGGAATCTAAAAAACAAAATAAACCAACAAACAAAACAGAAACATACTAACAGATACAGAGGACACACTGATGGTTGCCAGATGGGAGAAAAGTTGGGGGAGTTGAGTGAAAAAGGTGAAGGGATGAAGAAGTACAAATTTGTAGTTACAAAATAGTTATGGGGATGTCACAGCATAGGGAATACAGTCGATAATATTGTAATAACTAAGTTTGGTGCCAGGTGGGTACTAGACTTATTGGGGGGATCACTTCATAAGTTATGTGAATGTCTAATCACTAGCTGTATGCCTGAAAATAATACAATATTGTAACTCAATTGTAATTGAAAAATAAAAAATACAAATTAATTAATTAAAAGATGAGCAGAAGAGGGTCTTCTAAAATAACCTGAGAAGGAAAAGCCAGAGGAGTAAAAAAAAATGAAAGCCCACTACCACAGAAACCAAAAAAGGAGAGTTTACAGAGTAAAGGGCTACAAAACACAGAATGGGAGGGAATATTTGCTGATCATATCTCTGATAAGGGTTTAGGATCCAGAAAACATTAAAAACTCCTCCAATTCAACAACAACAAAAAACATATAATAAAAAATGGGCAAAGACTTGAATAGACATGTCTCCAAAGATATACAAATGGCCAATAAGCACATGAAAAGATGCTACATATCTTTAGTCTTTAGGGAAAAGCAAATTAAAACAATAATTAGACACCATCTCATACTCATTAGGATAGATATAATCAAAAGGAGAAATAATGACAAGTGTTGGCGAAGATGCGGAGAAATTGGAAGCCTCATACACTGCTAGTGAGAATGTAAAAACTTTCGGCAACTGTGGAAAACAAAAATTTAGCGATTACTCAATGTTAAACATAGAATTACCACACGACTCAGCAATTCCACTCCAAGGTGTCCACTCAAAAGAAGTGAAAACAGATGTTCAAAGAAATACTTTTACACTATTGTTCATAACAGCCTTGTTCACAATAGCCAAAATGTGGGAGGGGCGGGGAACACAGATGTTCCTTCAATAGATAAATGGGCAAACAAAAGCAGTAGGTTCATACAGTGGAATATCATTCAGCTGTAAAAAGGAATGGCATAATGATACAAGCTACAATAAGGATGAACTTCGAAAATAAAGTGAAAGCAGCCAGACACATATGTTTCCATTTATATGAAACATCTAGAACAGGCAAATCCAGAGATAAAAAGATTCATGGTTGATAGGGCCCAAGAAGAAGGGGGGATTGTGTAGTGACTGCTAATGGGGGCAGAGTTTCTTTTGGGGGTAATAAAAATATGCTGGAATTAGACCAAGGTAATGGTTGTGCAATTCTGTGACTATACTAAAAACCAACTAACTGTATGCTTTAAAAGTGTGAATTTCATGGTATGTGAATTAACTTGATTAGAAAATTTTAAAAAACATAAACTTTACGTTTAATAAATATTCACTGAGGAACATTAATAATTGAAAAAATTCTATCCGGCACCGGTAAATTCATAAGGTCCAATGGCTTTTTCTGTTTATTATAAAAAAGAAATTTTCTTCAAATAATAAATGAAAAAGAGAATAAAGAATTGGAAAATATCAAACATGATGGAAAAGTAAAATATAATTACCACAAGAGTCTCATTGAATTTTTCAATATAGAGGTCACTACTGACCTTAGGAAGAACGATTCAGTGAGGAGGGCATAGGAATCTAACTGTAAGAAGATGAAGAATCAATAAGTTCTTAAACTGTAGACAGCAAAGTTATTCCATTCCTTTCAGAAGCTTGAGTATTAGGAGAAATGGGAAATGGGGGTAGTTTTAGGAAGGTGTTTGGTTAAAGAAAGTCCCCCCATCTCTCCAAGACAAAATGTGCACATAAGTATATGCAAAGAAGAAAAAGACATTTGAGAGAAGTCAAAGATAGGAGAAAATGACTGATAAAGGACCATGAAAAAGTGTGTGTGGCGGGTGTGAGGACCCAAAGTCCAGGCGAAAGGACTGGTCTTGGACCAAAGGAACATACTTCCTCCATAGAGATAGGAGCACAAGAGTGGGTGTAAATGGAGTTCAATCTGTAGGTATTCCAGTGACTGAGAATGGAACACCTACATTTTTTGGAGGTTTTGTTAAGGCAGGGGGTACTGGAGACATGGAGTCAAGAGACTTGAAGATAATTCAAGAGGGTGATAAGGGTAATGGGTAAAAGGGTCTAGACTGGTAAGATAAAAAGTCAAGCCAGTTCCAAAGAGGGTGGTTGATCTTACATGACATGGCCACCACTTTTTAGTTTTATTGTAGTAAGAAGAAAGACAGGATCTCTTTGGCTTCTCTTGTGGGATACAGGCACCAAGGTTTCCCATGCCACCAAGACTATCTAACAATGAAGAGGGACTGCTCCAAGAAAAGGAAACTGCAGTACTATTAAGAAAAAGAAATGGAAACTGGGTGGCTAATAAATGACAAATGAACCATCATTTCGTATTATATGGTAGCATACTATTACAAGAACTGTTGTAAGACAATGTACAAACCAAATAAGTAAGGGTCATGGACTCTAGGCCTTTACCCAAAGACAGCCTTCGCTCTACTATCTCCAAGTCTTTCCTCATGCTGTTCCCTCTGCTCAGAATGCTCATTTTCAATTTCATCCCATCTCTAATGTAAAGGACTTATTTCATCTACCTCTATACAATGTCAAGTAGAGTGTGGCATGTCAAAAATGCTGATTTGAATTTAGATGAAATAGAAAAAAATCACTAAAGGCGAAGTGATCAGAAAAGGCTTCACAGGAAAATGTGAAATTTAAGATTGTCCTTAAAGATCAGGAATATTCTACTACTCAAAAGAAAATTTTAACAGGAGGAATGACACAAGTGACCATGAAGGTAGGAATATGCAGTAAGAAATTCAATCTCTATATAACTTGGGGTTCCTAGTATGAACAGTAGATAATGCTGGCAAAGCAACATTGATGTAGGTATTGAATGGCCAGCTAAAGCATTTGGACAACTATATTTATTAGGCCAGTGATTCTCAAGTCAAGAACAGGGTAAGAAAATCTTGGGGGAAAAAGCAATGGGGATTCCATTTAACTGCAGTGATAAAATTTCTAGTGTTAGAAGAGACCTTATAGGTCACTGACTTCAATTTCCAATATTTTACAGATGAGGACATTGAGAGCCAGAAAGGTACAGTGGCCTACCAAAGGTGACCCAACTTCATTAGGGAAATATAACTAGATTTGCCTGGGACCGGAACCTGTGTATCCCAATTTCCAGTCTAGCTCTCCTTCTATCACACTTGGAAATAAACTATCACATGTCCAGGTTGAAGGAAAGTGTTTGCAGATATAAAAAGGAAGTACACATAAGGGCATGTAACTTGAGGAATTGCAATACCGTCACCAGTTCCTGTGAATTTTAGTCAACAAACAGGGCCACGACATGGAATATATAAGGTCACAATCAGAAAAAAATTTTACACAATCAAGGAGACAAAGAGACACATTTATCAATAAGTTCTCTATGAAATAAGTGTACAGCTTTATATTTTTCACATGTATTTGTATTTGATCCTCAGAAAAACACTGTGAAGGAGACAGGGAAGGTATCGCCTTTCCCATTTTGCAAATAAGAACACTGGAATGTACTAATTGCTCAGTGAAGAGCCAGAACTCATCCAGGACTCTTTCAACAACTTCTAGGACAATGCAAAGCTCCAAAATAGGCCAAAACAAGCGTGAGGAACTCCAGTTTAGCAGGTGGAAGCAAGACTTTGTGAATGAGGTAAAGTCAAGGCAGAGGCTGAGGAGAAAATGGGTTAATTGGAAGTATGAGAGGGTATTTTATAAAATAGTAGTATTCTTTGGTCTTATGTTTTTAACTATGAATCCTATGTCTCCTAGAAATGCTTGGTACATACTGTAACAGATTAATTATTTGTTTAATAATTTAATGGCACAAATTTAAATCTACATACACATTGTCTGTCATTGGTAAATATACCTTTATAATGTCATTATTCTCAGGTCACAATCACATGCATTGTAAGTTGTGCTACAGATGGAAAAATGCTGAAATTGCTCTTACTGGGATGGTGTCAAAAGGCAAAATTATATTACCCGTACAGCTGTGATATATAATACAATATCTCCCAGCGGACAGAATTCTAGTGTTTAATACTTAAATACATACACGCACAAATGCAGTCAGTCTCTCTGACACCTAACCACAACCCTGGATTTTACCTAGGCCTTTGTTATTTGGAATACTGGCACATTTTGTGTTATACACGTTAGAGAGAGTCCTTGCCTTAAGTACTTACCATATTTACACATTAAATGAGATACTGTTAAAAAAAACAACAAGAAAGTTAAGGAACTCTGATACATGATAGAGGAGGGCTTTTGACTTGAAAGGAAAGTTGGATATGGAGTCTCCCATGACCTAGCAAGTCAGTTAGGATCCAAAGGCCAAGGAATTGAGGTACCTTCACTAGTCTGTGGGGGAAATTAATTCCAAAAGCACTGTAAAGGTGAGGACTTGCTGGGTTAAGGATATCAAGAAGTACACAGCAGGTCAAAGTGGAATATTCTGCTCTACTCAAGGCTTCTAAAGATTTGAAGATGGGAAAGGAACTGAAGGTAGAGGCTCTAGGGTCCAATATGCTTTCTGGGAAGGTGCATGACCTTAATCGGGGCTCTAAAAGGAAAGAAGCCTTTAGAAGACCCCATTAATAGTCACCAGATCCTTAAGGTAGCATGATATTCCCTCAATAAATGTGTAGAACTGTGTTTTAGAGGTTTTAGAGTCCAATATTAGGGAGATTGTTTTAATATCTTAAGATTTACTTTCATATGGAATAGAAAAAAAACCAACTCTCAACTGCATAACCACTGTAGGAGTGAGAAAATAAGGGAGAATTTCATATTTAAAAGAATACAGATTAGTATAGTAGTTGCAGGAGCTACAAGTATAAGACTCAGTTTCTGCCTTCAAAAACACTCTCATCTAGTTCGGGAAACAAGGTAACTTACAACTCAACACAATACCCAACGAGGGGCTTACAGAAGTGTTGAAATGGAGGGGCATGGAAGAATTCACTGAAGTGCTAAGGTTTAAGTTCAGCCATGAAGGACCTGAAGGGATCCTAGAGGCAGGTTGGAGGAAAGGACATTCTGCTTTGGGAAGTGTGTGGACAACAGGCAGAATGTGACAGGCTTGGGAATTGACCAGTCTGGATGGAACAGGATTCAGATGGAGAATAGCAAGAAGAGTAGGAGAGCAGCTCAATTTGACTGCAGAGGGGCTTGGAATGCAAGTTCAACATGTTTGAAGCATGGCAGTAATGGGTTATAAATGATTTCTGAGGAGGGAGTGACATCTCAAAGTGGTACTTGAAAAATAATCTAGCTGAATGTGTATATGGAGTAGAAAAGGAAACAACTTTCAACTGCATAACTACTGCAGGAGTGAGGAAATAAGGTAGAATTGCAGATTTTCTTGGGTAGGGGGTACTTTGAAGATCACCTGATCTAAACACAACCAGAGTAGTAGCAGTGGGAATAGACAGAAAGGGAGTGATGCAAGAGACACAACAAACAG
>NW_006433948.1:2027331-2033875 GCF_000325575.1 Pteropus alecto | reverse complement strand
AATTGTTTGCTAAAAATGACTACAAAGGGAAAAGAAAAAGTTAAAAAAAAAAAAAGCTTCCAAGATTTTATGCCTAAGTGATTGAGAGAATGAAACTAGGAATTTTGTAAAATTCAGTGTGTGTGTGGTGGGAGAGGAGGAGGAATAGAGATGAGCTCAGTTTCATTTATTGAATTTGAAATGTCAGCTGGAAATCCAAGCAGAAACAAACTGCACTAAAAAGATTTGTCTTATGTCATTAAGTAAAAAGTAGGTTAGATCTTTGTTAGTAAATTAGCTGTAAAGAACAGAATTCCCATTAGCAATGTGTCTCATACATAATAGGGACTCAGTGAAGTACTGGTTGAGTTGAGGGGGCTCCTCAACTCCTCTCTCTTCTTCCCCACAGGCTGACTAACTATGACAAGTGTTAAGACCCTTCTTTCCATAATAAGCCCTCAGAGCTCCCCAATCTAAGCATTTAGATTAAATGGCAAAACTGCTTTAGAGACATGTAATGCTTCTAGACACGGAGCCTTGTGGATTGATCCAGAACCTTAGTAATGTTTAAGCTCTTCTTGCCCCTGTAGGCCATTGGTGTAGCAAGATGAAACTAGAATAACAATCCACAACAACAAAAAATTAGAAATAATTTCCTTTTGAAAATCAATTTCATCCTGGCTATTCAGTTTCCACCCTTGCCATATGCCATCACTGCAATAAAAATTACTCTTCATCTCTGAAGTGTAGGCCCATTGACAGGTGGATGTGTATGGAGAAGATTAGTCAGCAGCCTATTGTTTTAAAGTTGCTTCAGCAGCTAGCAGCAGGGAAGTCTCCATGAGCCCAGAAGAGACAGGGGACTCTCCTCCCTTGGTTATTCCAAGCACACAGGACTATCATCTGGCTGAAGAATGGACAATTAAAATCCCTCTCTCCCCAAAAGACACGCGATTTATAAATTGATTTCCCAAATGGTGCTCCACAGAGATGTCTATTAAGCATCCACTACCACTCAAACTCATGGTCCACTGGTCTTCAACGGTAGTCCTAGTATCCCAAATGATAAAGACCTAATAATCCACAACAGAGGAGCTGAAGTTAGGCACAGGGAACCACATGTTATTTTCTTTATAGTCTTCTTTTATCTCTGCCTTTAGAGAATTAGTTCTCAAATAGAATGGGCATCAGCATCACCCAAGAGGCCTTTTTATCCAAACAATGTATCCTCGTGGCCCCACACTAAAGATTCAGATGATACATGTCTGAGCATGCTGAGGGATATGTGCATTTGGAAAAACTTCCCTAGGTAAGGCTAATATGAACTCTTAATTAAGAACTACTGCAATAGATGATTTATATTATAAATTTTACCCTACAATTCTAAAAAACATGTCTGCTGAGTAGGATCTGGGAATAGATAGCTATTTTTATCAGAGAAAATGAGAGTAAGTGTGAGAAAGTGAGACAGACAGAGACAGAGGGAGAGATACATATCATTCTGGGCCAAGATTCTTGATTACTGTATGCTCACTCTAGTGCAAGTAGCCATTGGGACCCACGTGTACTCTAGATTCTAATCATACCAAGCCATTCACGATTACATAAATTACAGATTCTCACCATAGAGTGCACACCAGAATCACCCACAGAGTTTAAAATTATACATGACTAAGCCCCTATCCCTGAAGCTTCTGAGTGAGTTGATTGAGTTGAAGTCCTGGATACATCAATTAGGGGCGATAGCTCTGAGGGTAATTGCGATAAAGTCTGGAAGATTGTCTTCTTCTAAAGAGAGGTATCACTTAAGAACCAACACCTCCTACATATTTACTGACCATATTCTATGGGCCAGACACTTTAAAAAAATAACAGCTTTATTTAGATATAATTCACATACCATAGAATTTGCCCATTTTAGGTATACGATTCAATGATTTTTAGTAACTCTACCAAATTATATAACCATGATATCTCTTGCATCATTTTCTTTCCTTCTAGTTCCACTGCTACCACCCTGGCTATGGCAAATCCATTCTAGAATATTTTCTTCCATCCATCGAGCTCCCTCAATAAGCTCTCTGATGCCCATATTCATTTAATCCCCATTTCCCCTTCCTACTCCAGGTATTCACTAATCTAATTTTTGTCTACATATTTGCCTATTCTGGACACTTCATATAAATGGAATCATACGTTATGTTTTTTATGACTGTCCTCTTTTAATTAGTGTAATATTTTTGAGGTTCATCCATGTTATAGCATGTAACTGTTCTTCATTCCTTTTTTATGGCTGAATAATGTTCCATTGTATAGAATATTTAGACCACATTTTGTTTACTCATCGACATTTGAGTTGATTCCACATTTTGGCTATCATGAATAATGCTGTAATGAATATTTGTGTAGAAGCATTTGTGTGAACATATGCTTTCATTTGTCTTGGGTATATACCTAGAAGTAGAGTTGCTGGGTCATGGGGTAACTCTATGTTAACTTGAAGAGCTACAAAAATGTCTTCCAAAACAGACACATCATTTTACATTTCCACCATTAACGTATGAAGGTTTCCAATTCTCTACATCTCCACTTTTTCATTATAGCAATTCTAGTAAATGTGAAATGGCATCTCCATTTTTTTATATTTTAATTTCATTTAGGTATAATTGACATACATTATATTAGTTTCCAGTATACAACATAGTGATTCAATATTTGTCGTATTGCAGAATGATCACAATAAGTCTAGTTAACATCCATTACCATACATAGATATGGAATTTTTTTTTCTTGTGATGAGAACTTTTAAGATTTGCTCTCTTATCAACTTTCAAATATGCAATACAGTATTATTAACTATAGTTGCCATACTGTACACTACATCTCCATGACATTTATATTATAACTGTAAGAGCGTAACCTTTGACTCCCTTCACCTACTTCACCCACTCCCCACCTCCCACCTCTGGCAACCACCAATCTGTTCTTTGTATCTATGAGCTTAGTTTCAGGGTTTTTTAAATTCCACATATAAGTGAGATCACACGGTATTTGTCTCCATTGTGGTTTTAATTTGCATTCCCCTAATGGATAATAATGTTGGATATCTTTTCATGTATTCATTTAACCATGTGAATACCTTCTGTGCTAAAATATTTGTTTATATCTTTTGTCCTTTTTTGTTCAGGTTGTCTTACTATTGTGTCCAAGAGCCCTTTATAAATTGTGCATATAAAGACTTTATTAAATATATTTTACAAATATGTTCTGCTAGGCTGTCACATTTATTCAATTTTTAATGTTTCTCTTGAAAAACAAAAAAATTATATTTTGATTAGGTCCAGGTATCAGTTTTTCTCCTTTTTGTACTGTATGTTTGGTGTTATAGCTAAGAAATCCTGTTTAGCTTAAAGTCTTGAAACATTTCCCCTATATTTGTCTAAAAGTTTCATTGTTCTGGTACTTGCATTTTTGACTAAAAGGTATGACTATCATACCTTTTTATCATATTTACTGAGGTAACATGGTTAATAACATTATATAAATTTCAGATGTACAACATAATTCACTATCTGTATGTATACTTTATTCTATGCTCACCACCAAAATTCTAGTTTTCTTCCATTTAGTTAATTTTGGGGCATAGTGTATAGTGAGGGTCTAAGCTGAACTTTTTGCATGTGGATACACAAATGTCCCAGCACCATTTGTTGAAAGAGTATCTTTTCTCCCAATAAATTGTCTTGGTATATTTGTCAAAAATCAACTGACCATAAATGTCGGTTGTTGCTGAACTATCAATTCTATCCTTATGCCAGTACCATACTGTCTTGATAACTTTAGCTTTGTAGAAACTGAGTTTTGTGTTCCCTGAATATGACATGTTCTCTCTCACCTCCACTGGTTCTTTGCACGTTATTCCTTCTGCCTAAAAGATTCTTACCCTAGACAACTCTTGTTTATTTTTAAGGACTAAGCTTAAATGATGTTTTGTCCAGAAACTGTTCCTTGATTTTAAAAGTCTGGGTCATGTACTCCTCCTTAATGCTCCAGATAATCCTATAATTAAATTTCTCATTGCATTATCACATTGTATCATATTTGCCTATTCACTTGACTGTAAGCTCCATGATGGCAAAAATCCCCTCTAACCAGTTCAATAGTTATATCTCCATTGCTTTGTGCCTGTTACATAGGAGATGATCAATAAATACTGGTTGAAGAAATGATGATTACCAGAGAGTAAGAGGGAGGGGAAATGGGGAGGCAGATTGGGTAAAAAGGGGTCATATATGTGATGACAGAAAGAAATCTAACTATGTGAGGTGAACACACAATGTAAATATATATATGTCTTACTGTTAAAATGTACAGCTGAAACTTACTGGATTTTGTTAACCGATGTCACCATAAAAATTTAATTAATTAATTTTTTTAGAAAAAGAAACGAACAGATTTTGCTTCTGTTTATAGAAAATTAAGTCAGACCACATTACTGCTGAAAACAATACAACTGGAATTAAATATATGTATTGTGTGTGTGTGTGGTGTGTGTGTGTGTGTGTGTGTGTGTGTGTAAAGGCGTTCAAGATCTAAGAAAGTGATAAAGTATTATGGAGCCAAGATGCAGGATAAAAAGAAAACTAAGAGAGGCTGTTTTTCACTTCAGGTCATTGGCTGATTACAGAATAGTCAGCTGAGAGAAGGCAGAGTTTTTGACAGGGTCATGGTGCTAAAATAATAGACACTGGAGTTCAGAACCCATCAATGAGGGGAACTTCAGAAAATCACTCAGATGTTGAGTTCCCCCTGAGAAAGGACAGATACTTATAGGAAGGCTAAATCAGCCTTCATATGGCCAGCTTCAAATTACCTAAACCCCAGACTGAATTAAGGTGATAAGAAACTGCTAGTGCCCCAAACCACCTGCCAGAAGTGAGCATAACTACTTTCCGGATAAAGATTTAAAAACTGAGCACTCAAACCATCTCTACCATACTTTTTCATATACAATGTCTGCCGCTCAACAGAAACTAACCAGGCATTTGAGGAAACAAGGCAAAATGATTTAACAAGTCAAAAGAGAGACCAGATAATAGAAACATCCCGTAAAGGATTGAGATCACTAAGTTTCCAGATGAAGAATTTCAAAGAACTGTGCTTAATATATTCAAAAAAGAAAAAAAACTAAATTGTAAATTTTGGCTAAGAACTAAACATTATTTTTTAAAAAGAACAAATAAAAACTTGAAAAATACAAGTGCAAAGTGAAATTAAGAATTCAGTGGGTGAGTTTCACAGAAGATTACACAAAGCTAAAGAAAGCCAATGAACTGGAAGACGGGTCAGAAGAAAATATGAAGGATGAAATACATAGAGAATAAAGGAGAACATAGGAAAAAAGTGTGTTTGAGACATAAGGGACACAGAGAAAATGTCTAAAAGAGGTCGTACCTTAATCTTTAAAAGAGGTGAGTAAGAATAAGTCAGGGAAAACATTTAAAGAGATAACAGCTGAGACTGTTTCAAAACTGACAATCAACAAGCCACAAATTCAAGTACTATGAACCCCAATGACGATATTAAATATAAAGAAAATCACACCTAAGAACAATATGGTAAAATCACTAAAACCCAAAGATAAAGAAAACATCAAAAGCAGCAAAAGAAAGAGGTACATTACTTACCAAAGAAGCAAATATAAAATTTTCAACTGATTTCCAAGCAGAAATAATGGAAACCAGTAGGCAATGACATGGTATCTTCAAAATGTTGAAAGAAGAATAACTGATAACATAAACTTCTGTACCCAGTAAAAATGTCTTTCAAAATAAAGTGAAAGACATTGTCAGAATAAAAACTGAAAAAAAAAAAAAAACTATCAATAGCAGATACAAACTAAAGGGAATTTCCAAAGGTATTATTGGAGCAAAAGGAAATTATCCCAGTCTTGAGAACATCAAAAAGGAATGAAGAACAAAGAAAAGGGTAAACATAGGGGAACCTAAATAAATACTGACTAAAAACCAACAATAATTATAATGTCTTGTGTGGATGAAATTATATAGATAATTAAATTATAAAACAACAATATAGCATCGAGATAGCAGGAGGTAAATGGAGATAAAATATTCTAAGGCATTTGCACTTATAGAAAGAGGTCAAAGGATTAATTTATATCAAATTGTAATAACAATGCATGTTGAAATCTTTAGGGTGTACACTAAAACAAGAGTAAAAGAATGTATATCTACTACAAAGTGACAGTAATCAAAACAGGATGGTTTTGGCAGAAAAATGGACACACAGACTAGTGGAACAGAATCGAGAGTCCAGAAGTAAACCCATGTTTACATGGGCAAATGATTTTCAACAAAAAAGCCAAAAACATACAGTGGAGAAAGGAAAGCCTCTTCAATCAATGGTGCTGGGAAAACTGGAAAGCCACCTGCAGAAGAATGAAACTAGACCGTTGTCTATCACCACGCACCAAAATTAACTCAAAATGGATTAAGGACCTGAATATAGGACCTGAAACAATAAAATGCATAGAAGAAAACATAGG
>NW_006433948.1:2019263-2026986 GCF_000325575.1 Pteropus alecto | reverse complement strand
TATGCAGAGAAAAAGGAAACCTCATACGCTGCTGGTGGGACCGTAAATTGGTACAGCCACTGTGGAAAACAGTATGGAGGTTCCTCAGAAAACTAAGAATCAATCTACCATATGATCCAGCAATCCCTCTACTGGGCATTTACTCTAAAGACTTGAAAACCCATATCTGAAAAGATATTTGCACACCGATGTTCATAGCAGCATTATTCACAGTGGCCAGGACATGGAAGCAATCGAAGTGTCCTATGATAGATGACTGGCTAAAGAAGCTGTGGTACATACATATAATGGAATATTACTCAGCCATAAGAAGAGATGAAATACTGTCATTTGCGACAACATGGATAGACATCGAGATAATCATCCTAAATGAAATAAGCCAGACAGAAAAAGTTGAAAATCAGATATCAACTTATATGTGGAATATAAACCTAAAAGCAACAAATGAACAGGACAAACTAACAGAGGTTTATGGACATGGACTATAGACTAGTGGTTACCAGAGGGTGCGGGGGTGGGGGAAAGATGGGGTAAAAGGGGTCAAATATGTGGTGACTGAAAGAAATGTAACTATGGAAGACAAAGAATCTTAAAAGCAGCAAGAGAAAAGCATTTGGTAACCTACAAGGGAGCTCAGCTGATTTCTCAACAGAAACTTTGCATGCAAGAGGGGATGAACACAAAATAGTCAAAGTGATGAAAAACAAGAACCTACAACCAAGAGTACTCTACCCAGTAAGGCTATCAATTAAAATAGAAGGTGAGATAATGAGCTTCCCAGACAGGAAGAAACTAAAGAAATTCATCACCAACAGCCAGAATTGCAAGAAATAATAAAAGGACTCCTGTAGAAAGAAGTAGAGGGAAACAATCCATAAATGTGAATAATAAAATGGCAATAACTGTGCCTATCAATAATCAGTTTAAATGTAAATGGATTAAATGCTCCAATCAAAAGACATGGAGTAGTGAATGTATAAGAAAACAAGACCCATACATATGCTGTCTACAAGAGACCCACTTCAGATCAAATGACAGAGACTGAAAGTAAAAGGATGGAAAAAGATATTTTATGTAAATGGAAATTTTTAAAAAGGTGAGGTAGCAATACATATAACAGACAAAACAGACTTTAAAACAAAGTCTATAATGAGAGACAAAAAAGGGCATTACAAAAAGGGATCAGTACAAGAGGACATAACTCTAGTAAAGATATACGCACCCAACGCAGAGCACCTTCATATATAAAGTAATTATTGACTGACATAAAGAGAGAGATCAACAGTAATACATTCATAGTAGGAGACTTTAACGCTCCATTGATACCAATGGACAGATCTTCCAGACAGAAAATCAACAAGGAAACAGCAGTCTTAAATGACACACTTGACCAGTTGGATTTAACTGATACTTTTATTATTTTATATGACCACCTTCTTATACCATATATAAGAATAAACTCAAAATGGAATAAAGACTTAAATGTAAGACTCGAAACCATAAAACTCGTAGAAGAACACATAGTCCGTAAACTCTCTGATATTGCTATTCGTAATTTTCTTTCTGATATATCTCCTAGGACAAGGAAAACAAAAGAAAAATTAAACAAATGGATCCACATCAAACTAAATAATTTTTGCACAGCAAAGGAAACCATCAATAAAACAAAAAGACAACTGACTGACTGGGAGAAGATATTTGTTAATGATATATCTAATAAGAGGTTAATATCCAAAATAGATAAACAACTCACATAACTCAACAACAATAAAAAAAAAAACAATCCAATTGAAAAATAGGCAGAAGACCTGAACAGATACTTCTCCAAAGAGGATATACAGATGGCCAATATACATATAAAAAGATGCTCAAGGTCAATAATCATAAGAGAAATGCAAATTAAAACCACAATCAGTTTTCACCTCACACCTGTCAGATTGGCTATCATCAATCAATAAAAATATAACAAGTGTTGGTGAGGATGTGGAGAAAAGGGAACCCTCGGGCACTGTTGGTGGGATTGCAAATTGGTACAGCCGCTATGGAAAACAGTCTGGAGGTTCCTCAAAAACTTAAAACTAGAACTACCTTTTGACCCAGCAACTGCACTTCTGGGTATTTATCCACAGAAAACCAAAACACTACTTTGTAAAGATCTATGCATCCCTATGTTCACAGCAGTGCTACTCACAATAACCAATATAGAGAAGCAACCTAAGTGTCCATCAACAGATGACTGGATAAAGAAGTTATGGTTCATATGTACAATGGAATATAGCTCAACCATAAAAAAATGAAACCTCACCATTTGCAATGACATGGATGGACCTAGAGGTTATTATACTGAGTGAAATAAGTCTGGCAGAGAAAGATAAATGCCATATGATTTCACTTATATGAGAAATCTAAGGAACAAAAGAAATGAATAAACTGAACGAAAACAGACTCACAGATACAGAAGACAAACTGGTGATTGCCAGAAGGGAGGGGCTGAGTGATATAGGTGAAGAGATGAAGAAGTACAAATAAGTAGTTACAAAAAGGTCGTGGGATGTAGAATACAGCATAAGGAATACAGTCGATATTATTGTAATGGCTGTGTGAACTGCCAAATGGGTGCTAGAGTAATCAGGGGGATACTTCATAAATTATATAAATGTCTAGCCCTTGCACTCTATATCTGAAACTAATAAAAAATAATTTTAAAAGTTCTAAAGTAACAAAAAGATAATGGACAAAATTAATTAAATAGAAAACAACCAACCATAGTGTGGATTAACTTAAAAAATTGGTCGATCCCTGGTAAGACTAACCAAGAAAAAAGAGACTGTACACTAATAATATCAGGAATGAAAAGGGGACAACACTGTAGATCATACACATTACAAGTTAATGATTTAATCACATTCCAGTCAACAAATTGCTAATACACATAATAACTTGGAAGAATCTCAAGGGCATTTTATTGAGTAAAAAAAAAAAAAAAGCCAATCTCAACACATTACATACTATATGATTCCATTTATATATTCTCAAAATGACAAAATTATAAAGAGCTAGTTGCCAAGTGTTAGAAATGATGGAGAGTGGGAGGATATGTGAATATAAGGAGTAGTACAGGGGATATCTTTGTGGTGATGATATAGTTTTGTATATTGATGGCAATGATGGTTACAAAAATCTACACGTGATAAAATGCAGAACTATATACATACTTTACACCTACATAAATTTCCTGGTTTTTATATTGAGCTTTAGTTCCATAAGATGTAACCAATGGGAGAAATTGGTTGAGGGGTCCACATCACCTATTTGTACCATCATTGTAAAATCCTCTGATTCTATAATTATTTTAAAACAAAATTTTTTTTAACAGGTAATGATAACCACAATGAGAAAAAAGGAAATAAAAAGTGTTCATGAGGATGTGGAAAAATTGGAACCTTGGTGCATTGCTAGTAGGAATATAAAATGGCACAGCCACTGTGGCAAACAGTTTGGCAGTTCGTAAAAAAATTAAACAGAATTACCAGATGATCCAGCAGTACTGTAAAAAAGAACTCAAAGCAGAGACTAAAACAGATACTTGCATACCAATATTTTTTATGGCTGACTAATAGTCCAGTGTGCACACACACACACACTGGACTATTATTCAGCCATAAAAAAAGAGTATAATTCTGATACAAGGTACAACATCAACGAATCTCGAAAACATTATGCTAAGTGAAATAAGACAGACACAAAAGACAAATATGATATGATTTTACTTATTTGAGGTACCTAGAATGAGAAAATTCAAAGAGACAAAAAGTAGAATAGCGGTTGCCAGCAGCTGAAGGAAGGGGATATAGGGAGTTACTTTTGAATAGGTACAGAGTTTCTGTTTGGGAGGATGAAAGAGTTCTGAAAATAGATAATGGTGATGTGTACACAACATTGTGAATATACTTCATGCCACTGAGCTGTACAGTTATAATGGTAAATTTTATGATATATATATATTTTACCACATTTAAACAAAAGATAGTGAAGATATCATGAAACTCGTTATGTGGATAAATTTAAAACTTTTGCTGAAATAAAATCCTTAGAACACAAAACTTACTAAAACTGATGTAAATAAAAAACAGAAAATATGAATATCTCTTATCAATTAAGAGACCAAATCTAAAGTTTAACATCTCCCCCTTCTCCCATGTCAAAATACTCCAGGTCAAAATGCTTCACCAATTTGACCAAACATTTAAGGAAGAAATATTACTAATATTACAGACAAAACTCTTACAGACAAAAACACTTTTAAACTAATTTAATAAAAGAACTAACTATAATCTAAACGTGATAAGGCAGGAACATTACATGCTACTCTCACTCATGGATAAAGATGCAAAGATCCTAAATAAAATGTTAGCAAAACAAATCTAACTATATAAAATTAATAATACATCAAGACTAAGTATGGTGCATCCCACAAGTGCAAGGTTGGTTTAACACCACATTAAAAGAATAAACGGAAAAAATGACATAATTATCTCAGCAGATGTAGGAAAATCATTTGATATAATGATACATCTATTCATGAGTAAAACAAAACTCTAAGTAAATTAGGACTAGAAAAGAACTTTTAAACTGATAATGCTTACCTTTAAAAAAAAAAAACAAGAAATATCATACCTAAAGGTGAAATGTTAAAAGATTTTCCCTCTGAGATTAGGAATAGGACAAGGATCCTTGCTATCACTACTTTTATTCAACATTGCTCTGAAGATTCAAGCTAGTGCAATACTGGAAGGGGAAAAATTTAAGTATATATATTGGAAAGGAAAAAAATTAAAAATGCAATGTCATTTTTCACAGCTTGATAGTGTATGTACAGAATCTAAAAGAACCTACAGATAATTTATTCAGATTAATGAGTTCAGCAAAATGCTAAATACAAAGTCAATATATAAAAATAAACTGTTTCTAAGCATCAGCCAGAAGCAGTTAAAAATGATCATTTTAAAATGATACATTCTCAGGTTGGTTTTGCTGCAATCCAGACTGGGAGATATAGATTATCATGCAGGACTTTTTTGAGAAAGTGCCTTTGGGATCGACATATGTGCAATAAGAAAAAAAATTAATCCCCAAAGGTCCTAGCCAAATTCATAGGGAAGTCTGGAGCTGCTATGGCCATTCAGAGATTTCTAGATGGGGGCAAAGAGGCAAGCCTAAATTTACACTGCCTCATTGAGCAGTCATTGGATGTGGGATGCCCTGGAAGGAGGTGTCTCCTTGGGTGAGACAGTTTTCTTCAACCAAAACAAATTCAAATGAGGCTTGTTAGCTGAGATCTGTTTTCTGGCAGCACTAACAGCAGCTGAGGGAAAAAGTCCATCCCTGAATGAGAACTTGGATGATGGATCACAGCATTAATTGCAGATACCATTTAAATGGCTTAAAAAATATCAAATGTCTTGAAATAAACCTAATGAAAGATGTACAAGAAATCTACATAGAAAACAAAATATTACTGAGAAAACCTAAAGAAAATCTCAGTAAATGAAAGTATATGCCACCTTCACATATTGGAAGACTCAATAGTGTAAAGATAGAAGTTCTCCCTAAAATGATTTTTAAGTTCAATGCAATCAAAATTAAAATCCCAGAAGGATTTTTTCCCCTTAATTTTATTTTACATTGTGGTAAAAACACTTAATATGAGATCTACCCTCTTAACAAATCTTTAAGTGTACATTCTTCTTGAAAATAGATACAATGTTGTACCACAGATCCCTAGAGCTTATCTTTCTTAAGTGAAATTTAATGCCCATTGATTAGTAACGGCCTATTTCCCCCTCTACCCTTCCCTAGACAACCACCATTCTACTCTGTGATTCAATGAATTTGACTTTTAGATACATCATGTAAGTGGAATCATGCAGTGTTTGTCCTTTTGTGTCTGGCTTATTTCATTTTATTGCATAAAGTCTTTATGGTCTAGCCACATTTTTTCATGTTGAAAAATTTTCTCTTTATAAAGGATAGATAGTATTCCACTGTATGCCTATACTACGTTTTCTTTACCCATCCATCAGTTGATAGACATTTAGATTGTTTCCACATCTTAATTATTGTGGACATAAGAATGCAGATATCTGTCTTGACAATCTGATTTTAATTCTTTTGAATGAATACCCAGAAGTAGGATCGCTGGATCATATGGTTAAGGAACATAAACAGCAGAGCTACCTCTCTGCAGGCCATATAAACTAGGAATAATCATGGAATTCATTCCCCAGGGGACTATTAACCTCATTCTGTTATAATTTATAATCAAGTGGATCTCCTCTGGTTTATTAAAAAATTTCCATAGAGTTGATTTTGATTGTTTCTAATATTGCCCATTACAAATAATACTGAGATAAATATTTTAGGACCAGTAATACTTTCTCAATATTACTAGGAACCAAATATTTGCTTAGGACAAATTATAAACATGGAATTCCTAGGTCGAAGAACATGAAC
Source organism: Pteropus alecto (assembly GCF_000325575.1). Lineage (NCBI taxonomy): Eukaryota > Metazoa > Chordata > Mammalia > Chiroptera > Pteropodidae > Pteropus > Pteropus alecto. The sequence goes on along the minus strand of NW_006433948.1, from coordinate 2,020,473 downwards.
ACTTTAATGTGATTTAATAGTCATTCTCCACCCCCCACCAAAGCATTTTCTTACAAGAGAAAATAAAACCCACTTATACTCCCTGCTGGGATTCAGAATGGTCACCTCACAGTGCTTTTGTTTTCATCAAAGTTTAGGTTATTATTTCCTTAAGTTTTCCCTTCTATTAAATTACAGGTAAAAATATTAACTAATTTTTATAGTTATTATTGAAGTATGATTGATAGGAGAAAATGCACATATTTAATGTATATAATTTGATGAGTTTAAATGTATGCATATATATTGATATCATCACCACAATCAAGGTAGTAAACATATCTATCACCTCCAAAATTTCCCTTCTGTACCTTTGCTTTTCGTAGGTGTGTGGTAAAAGCACTTACCACGAGATCTGCTCTTGACAAAATTTAAGTACACAACATCATATTGTTAACCGTAGCCACTCTGTTGTACAGCAGATACCTTGAACTTATTTACCTTGTGTAACTATAATCTACACTCATTGAATAAAAATTCTCCTTTTCCCATTTCCTCCATCCCTGTATAGCCACCATTGTAATTTCTGCTCTCTTCATTTGACTGCCTTATATTTACATACCTCATATAAGTAGTGGAATCATGCAGTGTTTGTCTTTCTGTGACTGGCTTATTTCACTTAGCATGCCCTCCAGGTTCATCCACGTTGTCATATATTGCAGAATTTCCATCTTTTTTTAAAGCTGAATAGCATTCAATTTTATGTCTATACCACATTTTCTTTATTTAAAAAAAATTTTTTTAATGGTGACATTGGTTAACGAAATCCAGTAAGTTTCAAGTATACCATTTAACAGTAAGGCATATATATTGCATTGTGTGTTCCCCTCCCATAGTTAAATTTCTTTCTGTCACCACATATTTGACCCCCTTTATCCCTTCTGCCTCTCCCCTCCCCTCTACCCTCTGATAACCACCAGTCTATTGTCTATGTCCATGAGTCCCTGTCTATGTTCCCTGTTCATTTGTTGCTTTTGGGTTTATATTCCACATATAAGTGATTTTCAACTTTTTCTGTCTGCTTTATTTCACTTAGCATGATTATCTCAAGGTCCATTCATGTTGTTGTAAATGGCATTGTTTCATCTCGTCTTATGACTGAGTAATATTCCATTGTACATATGTACCACAGCTTCTTTAGCCAATCCTCTATCGTAGGACATTTCAGTTG
>NW_006433948.1:2007056-2016754 GCF_000325575.1 Pteropus alecto | reverse complement strand
AGATGCCATGTGTGCTTGGTTGTTCATGGTGTTTAACGGACTATTGTTCCACCTGGGCATTAATGAAAATGTTTTCTGCTTTTTTTTTTCCAGAAATATTTATTATATCATGGTCCCAAGTCTGTTGCAAAGGTTTTTCTTTTGGTTTCCAGTAGGAGGCGTCTAAGCCTCTTGGATTTCTGCTTTATATAAAGTCTTAATAATGTCTTTTTTTCCTTATAGATGTTTAATCACGCTCGCTACCCTCAGTCTCAGTTCCTTTCGGTGTTAGTGACAGTTTCGGTAACATTTGCTCAGATTCCCCTGGGGCTCCGCAGTGACCGATCTCAGAGGGTATGGGGGGAGGGGCCCCCTGGGTTGGGGGGTGGGGACTGCAGCTCAGCCTCCATTTTGCAACTGCGGCTGGTAAAAATCGACTGTTGTTTTTCTGCCCTGATGACTGGGCACTGCCGCCGGCCGTGTGGAGCTCACAACACTCCCAGGAAGGACTATTCAAAGAAGTCACCGCACCTTCTCCCCTCCCCCTCCTCCTACAGGTAGCTCCACCGGCTGTGAGAGGCAGCTTTTTTATTTCTCCCAGTCCACCACAACACCCAGGGTTCTGACCTATGCACAGATCCCATGCTCAGACATGCTGGTGTGATGGCTGGGTGTTTGGGGTTTTTTTAGATGTTCAGCTTATTGTTGTTTCAAGGGAAGAGATCTGGGGACATCTCTCATGCTGCTATGTTTCTGACATCCCACATTTTCTTAATTTATGTATCAATGGTTATTTAGAGTCTTTCCACATTTTGGGCATTGTGAATAATGCTGCAATGAACATGAGAGTACACAGATATCTCTGAGATCCTGATTTCAATTCTTTTCACTAAACACCCAGAAGTAGAATTACTGGATCATATGGTAGCTCTATTTGTAATTTTTTGAGGAAACTCCATATTGTTTTTGATAGCAGCTGCACCATTTTACATGTTCACTAACAGTGTACAAGGGTTCAAATTTTTCTATTTTCTCACCAATATGCGTTGTCTTTTTTTGATAGTAGCCATCCTGATAAGTGTAAGGTAGTATCTCATTATAGATTTGATTTGCATTTCCCTGATTAGTAATGTTGAACATTTTTCATATACATGTTGACCATTTAAATGTCTTTTCTGGAGAAATGTCTATTCAAGTCCTTAGCACATTTTTAAATTAAGTTATTTTGCTACTGAGATGTAAGAGTTCCTTATATATTTTGGATCTTAACCCCTTTTCAGATATATGATATACAAATATTTTCTCTCATTCTGTAGGCTGCATTTTCATTCTGTTGTCTCCTTTGCTGTGCAGAAGCTTCGTAATTTGATATAGTCCCACTCATTTATTTTTGTTTTTGTTGCCTGTGCTTTTGGTGTCACACCCAAGAAAAATCACTGCCAAGATGAAATCAACACTATGAAGCTTTCCTCTGTTTTCTTCTTAGAATTTTACAGCTCCAGGTCTTAAGTTTTCAATCCATTTTGAGTTGATTTATGTGGAAAAAGTTCCAAATTAATTCTTTTGTGTGTGAATATCCAGTTTTCCCAACACTATTTGTTGAAGAGACTATACTTTCTCCATTGTGTATTCTTGACGTCCTTTTCAAAGATCATTTGACTGAACATACATGGATTCATTTCTGGGCCATTCTGTTTTGTCTATATGTCTGTCTTTATGCCAATAACATACTGTTTTGATTACTATAGCTTTGTAATATAGTTCGATATCAGGAAGCATGATGCCTCCAGCTTTGTTCTTATTTTTTAAGATTTTTTTGGATATTCGGAGTCTTTTGTGATTCCTTACAAATTTTAGGTTTGCTCTATTTCTGTGAAAAATGCCATTGGCATTTTGATAGCAATTTCACTGAGTTTGTAGATTGCTTTGGGCAGTATGGATATTTTAATGGTATTTAATCTTCCAATCAATGAACACTCAATATCTTTCCATTTCTTTGTGTTTTTAGTATGTCTTTTGCTTCCTAAGATAAGTTTATTCCTAAGTATTATATTCTTTTTGGTGCTATTGTACATGGGATTGTCTTCCTAATTCCATTTCAAATAGTTCATTGTTAGTATATAGAAATGCAACTAATTTTTGTATGTTGATTCGGTATCCTGCAAATTTACTGAATTTGTTTATTAGTTCATGTCATCTGCAAACAGGGACAATTTTAATTTTTCTTTGCTGATTGGACGTCTTTTATTTTTTCTTGCCTAATTCTTCTAGCTTGGACTTCCAGTACTTCGTTGAATAGAAGTGGTGAGAGTGGGCATCCTTTACTTGTTCCTTATGTTAGAGGAAAAGCTTTCAGTTTTTCACCACTGAGTATGAGGATAGCTGTGGGATTTTCGTATATGGCCTTTATTATGTTGAGGTACTTTCCTTCTATTTCTAGTTTATTGAGAGTTTTTATCATGAAATAGTCTTAAATTTTGTCAAATACTTTTTCTGCATTTAGATGATTATGTAATTTGTCTTCTTTATTCTGTTAATGTAGTGTATCGTATTAAGTGATTTTTGTATTTTAGACCATCCTTGCTTCCCAGGAATAAATTCTACTTTGTCATGAGGTATGATTCTATTAATGTGCTGTTGGATTTAGTTTGCTAGTATTTTGCTGAGGATTTTTGCATTTGTATTCATCAGGTATATTGACCTGTAGTTTTATTTTCTTTTGGTTTCTTTGTCTTGCTTTGCTATCAAAGTAATGCTTGTCTCAAATGAGTTTGGAAGTGTTTCTCCTCTTCAATTTTTTTGGAGGAGTTTGAGAAAGGCTAGCATTATTTCTTCTTTAAATGTTTGGTACGATTCACCAGTGGAGCCATCTGGTCCTGGTTTTTTCCTTGTTGGGAGGTTTTTGATTACTGATTTGATCTCCATACAAATTATAGTGTGTTCAGACTTTTAATACTTAATGATTTAGTATTGGTAGGTTGTATGTTTCTAGGAATTTAACCATTTCTTCTAGGTTATCCAGTTTGTTGAAATATAATTTATTCATGGTAGTCTCTTATCCTTTTTATTTCTGTGCCATCAGGTGTAATGTCTCTTCTTTCACTTCTGATTTTATTTGTCATCTACCTTTCTTGTATTTATAATTGTTTGCCACTTTTGTTTATCTTTTAAAAAAAACAATTCTTAGCTTCATTGATTTTTCTACCTTCTGTTTATTTCTGCTTTAATCTTTGTTATTCTTTTCCAACTTTGGATTTAGTTTGTTCTTCTTTACCTAGCTCCTTGAAGTGTAGAGTTAGGTTGTTTATTTTAGATCTTTCTTCTTTTTTAATGTAGGCATTTATTGCTATTAACTTCCCTCTAAGTACTGCTTTCGCCACAACCCATAAGTTTTGGTATGTTGTGTTTTTGTTTTCATCTTGAGGTATTTTCTAATTTCCTTTTTGAAATCTTCTTTGACTCAATGGTTGTTCAAGAGTGTTAATTTCCAGATATTTGTAAAATTTCCAGTTTTTCTTCTGCAATTGATTCTAGTTTCATTCCATTGTGTTCAGAAAAGATACCTGGTATGATTTCAGTCTTCTTAAATTTGTTAAGATTTGTTTTGTGACCTAACATTTTATATTTTCTGGAGAAAGATATGTATGCTTACAAAGAATGTGTATTCTGCTGCTGTTAGATGGAATGTTCTGTATATGTTTGTTAGATCCATCTGCTCTATACTGTTGTTGAAGTCTTCTGTTTCCTTACTGTTTTGTCTAGATGTTTATCCATTATTGAAAGTGGGACACTGAAATCACCTACTGCTGTTCTACTGCTGTCTATTTATCTTTTGGTTCTGTCAATATTATATAATGATAAAAAGAGTCAGTCTAACAGGAGGATATAACTTATATCCTGTTAGACTGACTCTTTTTATCATTATATAATGTCCTTCTTTGTCTCTTCTGATATTTTTTGTCTGATATAAGTATAGGTATCCTCGCTCTTTCTTGGTTACCATTTGCATGGACTATCTTTTTCTATTCTTTCATGTTCAGTTTATCTGTCTGTTTTCTTAAATCTAAAGTGAGTTTCCTGTAGAAAGCATATAGTTGGGTCTTGCTTTCTTCAATTTAGCCACAGTATTTCTTCGACTGGGAGAGTTTTATCTATTTACATTTAAAGTAATAATTGATAGAGAAAGATTTAATATTGCCACCTTGTTAGTTCTTTCTTGTTAGTCTTCAGATGCTTTTATTTGTATTCCCTCTCTTGCTGTCTTACTTTGTGTTTTGCTGATTTTTTTTATATTGATATGCTTTGATTCCTTTCTCTTTTTCTTTTGTGTACTTCTATAGGTATTTTTGTGGTTACCTTGAGGCTTACATAAAATACCTTGCAACAGTCTATTTTAAGCTGATAACAACTTGTTTAATTGCATACAAAAACTCTACATTCTAACTTCTTCCCTAAACACTTTCTTTTTTGTCATATTTGACATCTATTCATATTATGCATCTTTTAACATACTTTAGTTATATTTTTGATACTTTTGTAATTTAACTTTTATACTAGAAGTAAAAGTGGTTTATCTACTACCATTACAGTAGTCCTGCATTCTGTATATGTCTATATATTTACTTTTACCGAGTTTCATACTTCCGTATGCTATCATGTAGCGTTTAGTGTCCTCTGATTTCAAGTTGAGAGAGAGGAGAACTAAAAGCAAATAAAACAAAACATCAAACGATACATTACAGAAAGCTTTTTGCACCATCTTGGAGGTAATATGGTTAGGGCTCTCCTCCATTTGACTTTCTAATGATTCTAGAAACCAGTGAAACATTGCCAATGAAACTATTTACTCACCTTCACATAGCTGACAATTCACAGGGTTAGCAAGACCTGAAGGAAAACAGGCCTGTTACATAAAGAGAAAATGTCTTTGTTTTATATAAACATCTCCAAAGGCCCAAAATAATATTCAACTGAACAAGTGTTTAAGTAATCTAACTATAACAAGCACTGTGTCAGGTATTATGGAAAAAGACTAAAAAGAAGGCAGATTTCTGAGGAGTTTGCTATAAAGAAAGACATAAGATTTATTAAAGAAAACAACCATTGTAACTCAGAATGATCCCAAGACAGGATATGGTGGGTGGGTTGCAAGCATAGAGTTGAGAGAGAAAATGGGATAGGTATAATGGAGTCAGTTGATCAAAAGCCTTGAATGTTACATTGAAAAGTCTAGGTTTAAATCTATAGAAAACTATTTTATCTGGATCCCACTCCCCTAAAAAAATCTCGGATATAATGATTCCTAGTTATTTTCTTGATCAACCAGCCTTAATAAATAATGTCAACTCTGAATACACTAATGTTCTATCTAGTTAAACCAAGAGATGTTTTGTGAAAACTTAAGGTTGACTTCTGTGACATCACCTCAAGTAATTAGGAATATATTCCAAATATCCCCAACAATCACCCCCCCAAAACCCTTATTAAACTACCCATGCATATTGTTCTAAATACTTTCTAAACTTTAGAGTTTCAGTTTAGATGATCTCTTGTGGCAATCATTTGAATGAGATACTATTCTTATTTGCCTCCTTCTCAAAATAATCTTTCAGGCATTAAAAGATATCTAATACTTCACATAGTGTCCACCTATAGCACACTTTCTAGTTATTGAACTAGATAGTTAAATTATACCAACACATTAATCTTAGTCATCTCTCTAATGGTTTACCAGACTTTGATTATATGCCTTCCTCAACCTCCATTTCTTTAGACTGAAAAAAAAAAAAAACAACAACAACTAAAAAATCTCTCCATCCTTTTGATTAATTAAATTGGGTTTCTGGATATAAATCTACTTTTGGTCTTTCAAATGAAAAAGATAAGGGTTTTATTTTGTCATCATTTTCAACACCTTTCCTAATGATGCCCACCATATTCTTGCCTTTGAGGACTACAATCACAACTGGGCCAACTTCTTCACAAAATGGTCAACAGTGATTTTTATTTTATTTACTCTAGCAATCATAGTGTGTGTTGTCTAACTCAGAGACTGATGAGATGTTTCTCTTGGGACCATCTCCAGTGAATATCAAGATCAATCAACAGGTACTCGGCTACTCCAGCTGAAGGAAATAGTTATGATTCCAGGTCCAAATGACCCTCTCACTTTTTATCATCAGCAACTATATCCCCACTGGGGAGGCTTTTCGATAACAATTCCCTTAGAGAACTTTGCTGATCTCTCTGGCATGTACCTTGACTGCCCTAATTTCCTTCTAAATATCCGGTTTTAAAGGTTTTTTAATTGAGGTATGGCATACATATATCTTCAGTGATTTCTAGATCCCTTTCTTGAGTCATAACTGAACCCATCATACCATAAACTTGGAGAGGTTTGAATGACCTTGTACAATAAAGTACTTCTGACTGTTCTGCCCACTTGGTCTCCTGAGATCTTCCTGTAATTTATTCTCATCAGTTTGCCTTCACTACTTGCATATAAGCTGGTGAGAAACCTTAATGTTCTACTCAATGAAGGATGTGTTATTTTTATCTGTCTTCCTCTCCACCTAAGAGTTGCTGTAACAGCAATTGTCTGTGTAGGAAAACTAAAATATAAAAGTATGACCTACGTGGCCAAATCCTACAAGGCTATTTACTTCCTTATTTATGAATCATAATCTGTCAGCACAACTTAGAATCTTGACTGTCAGCAGATACTGCAATTAAATGTCCCTACAAAGCCAGCAGAGGGTGCACCAGGGCACTAGAAATTTTACCCAAAATGTAGCAATATCAATTTAACTCTAATAACCAATCAGCTTCTCTCTCTCTGTCTCTCTCTGTCTCTCTCTCTTTCCGAAAACCAATATCCTCAAGATAAACTTAGGTTGAATCTGGGCTAAAATTCCTTCAAAGCATATTCCAATTCTCCTGAAAGTGAAGTTCAGGAAGAATGACTACATGGTTAAACTTAGTCTGGCCAAAATATAGGTGGAGTAGATGAAAGTGATGCAGATCTGAGGCATCTAATTTGTAAAAATTCTGCTATGGAGATCCACCCCACTCCCCACAAAAAGGATCTGGGAGGTAGTATGCTATAGCAGAATGAGCACTGAACTGGAAGTCAAGAGATCAAATTCTATTCTAATTTTCACCAATGCTGTTTCACCTCAGACAAGTCACTTGTCCTCAGAATCTATGTGTTCGCCAAGGAGATCAAACAAAACGGACCCATATGGCCCCTCACAACTGTAAAAACCTCTGATTCCAACTGATGTCAGCAAAAGTAAAGAGCCATTATGCTTTCTTCTACTGCTGAAAAAGATTAAAACAGAAAGGCTAAAGGACAGAAGATAGGGAGCTTTAGTTATGCTAGACAGACTGTTTGAAGTGCTATGCAAAGAATAGGCAACTAAATGCCATTACAGACCTGTGAGAGTCCTACATCACCACAGAAGCCCTAGAGTTCAGTTGTCCCGCTATTCCTGTGTATAAACATAGGTCTGTCCATTCTGAATGCCAAAAAGCCTTGGCTTGCATTTGATTAAAGAAGTTCAATTCCTTCATCTTCTCACAGAGTATCAATGTTCACATGTTAAGTATTTCTAGTGGGCAGTGGACAGATAAAGGGAGCCAGAATCCTAGTTAATTATCATTTAGCTACAGTGTTTAAAGTTTCAACTGTAAGAAGCATGTCTACTGATTCTCTTCTCTGATAAGCTGTTATATAAGTTGGAGTGTGCTAGCAAGACATTTCAAGGCTCAGGGCAACTTTATAATGCACATTATAGAAAATGTATCTGTCCTAACATCACAGTATTATCATGAATGTAACACCAGCTTAGGATGGGTGGTGAAACTAGCACAAATATTTACATAGTATGACAATGATGCCGGATGAGGTAAGTGTAGAAAACCTGGGTCCCTCACCTCAAGGAACTTATCTGCACAACTTGACCTCTTTCCCAAGAAGAACACATTTACTATTATTTTTTAACCATCTCAAAAGGATTTTTGGATGCTTCTCTTAAGTTTTACATAAGACAAAATATGGAGGTCAAGAGTATCCTTACTTTAAGTGCACTAAACTATTTGAATAAAGAGCAAAAAAAAGTAGAAAACAAATATGAAAGCTAATAGTTTGCTAACAAGAGCACAAACATCATAAAGATTGCAAAAACATCATAAAGATTGCAAAAACATCATAAAGATTGCAAAAAAAAAAAAAGAAACCTGTCCTTGAGAGATTACTCTTGAGTAATTATTCCATCAGTAGATTCTTGTTCTCAAAGCAGCAGCAGTGAAGACACTTCACACTCTACGTCTCCATCCCACTCCCTCAAAAGAGTGTTAACCGGCATGCAAAGGGTGAGTTTTATTTCCCTTTTGGATTTTTAAAATTGCTCTTCAGAAGTTGTCTAGCAAGACGGCATATTTCTACCAGAATTCCTCAGGGGCGCTGATCCTCACTAGAACACCGAGGACAACCAGTCTCAAATTGCAGGTAAGTGTGAACAAGCCTACGTCCTGGCCAGTGCACAAGGATCCGCGATGAAAATACGATTAAAAGTTGTTTCAACGGGAGTGGAGCAGTTATTACAGCTGTTTACAGCTCCAGCTCCAAGGGAGAATCTGCTAGTGCTGGCATCAGCTCTGGACACGACAAAACAAGCACCGCGGGCAAAGGATCTCACCCGGAGCAGAGGGGCCAAGCAGCCGCCGTTAGTCCGCCAGAGGGGCAGCGCCGGCACCCCAGCGCCGCGGCCCGGCTGGGAGCGCCGCCAATTTTCCCGGAGGCAGCTTGTAGCCAGGGCGGCGGGCGCAGGCCGGAGCTCCCACGATCAGGGGTCCTAAGGGAGTCTGGGGAAGCTGAGCCAGGGACCGCGGACAACCTGCCCCGGGGCAACCTCTCTCCTGCTCACCCACTCCTTCCCTGGTCCTGTCCTCCAACTTGGCTCGAGGTGGCCAAGTCCTCTCCAGGGCCCGGTGGGGGAGGGCCCCCACCCTACCCGTGATGGGACGGGGCCTCGCCCGCCGCCGCCCCTCCTAGGTGACTCACCTGGTGCAAGTCCTGAGAGTCTGGAGGGAGTGTGGTTTCTCCCGGTTCTAGCGGTTGCTGCTGAAGTGACGGCTGCCCGAAGTGGCGGGCGATGGGACCGTCAGGGTCGAGGCCACCGGGGCTGCTCAGGGTGCCAGAGGTGCCAGGGGTGCTGGGGCCGCCAAGGCGGGACTCGGCTCCCCGCTCCCGCCGCAACTCTGAGCGCAACTCTAAGTAGCAGCACAACGTCAGCAGGTGGAGGGCCAGCGAGAGGCCAAAGAAGCCCAGGAAGAGCCGGCAGCTGTTCCCTTCGCCTGCCCGGGCCGGGGCCCCGCGACAGCCACAGCCTTGGCTCCCCCGCTCCCGTGGCGCTGCCGCGGGCAGAGGCTCCCTGCGCTCCACCTCGGGGTAGCCCATGGCCTCCGGAGACGCCCACTCTCTGAGGCCCGAGAGCCGCCGCGTCTGCCTCAGCCGTTCACGACCCCTGACAGGCGGCTACTGTCCTGCCATGGGTTGGGGGCTGCAGGGACCCGTTCCTGCGCGACCGAGGCTGGGCGGGACAGAGCAGGGAGCAGCCGCATGTGCAGCTCCACTCCGAGGGGTGGGAAAGGGAGGAGGAGGGGCGGGAGACGGGCGGCTCTGCCCGCCGAGGGAATGAGGGAGGAGGCCCGGGCCG
>NW_006433948.1:1956162-2006992 GCF_000325575.1 Pteropus alecto | reverse complement strand
GGGCGGGTCCTGGGGGCGTGTGGCTTTGCCTCTGCCTGGTGGCCCCACCCAGCTCTTGCCGCTTGCCCCGTTTCAGTTGGTGGTTGCCGCTGTCGTTCATGCCTGGACTCCGCCTCAATTTAACCTTTTAGCGCCAGTACGGGGAAGGGGAGGAAAGGACGGGGGAGGCCGAGAAGAATTTGGGAACCTTGCAAAGCAAAGAAAAGGAGGCAGAAGCTAGTATTAATAGAAATGTTTGCAATTAACTGCAGTTGCTAATAACCTCATCCAGTACTTATCTGTTGCTTTCAATCTTCAAAGCGGTTAACAGACGTTAAACTAATTAAAACAGTTCTGGGTTTGGAATGAGACCATGCCTGCTGTGTTTGCAATCCATTGGCGCGCCAAAAGTAAAGGAGACTCAGGAGCCAGAGAGCCAGAGTGAGAATGGGGTAGGACTGGGACAGCCTCACTCCTGGCGTGAGTCTGGGGTCTTAATCTAAGTGATGAAGAAGCCACCTGTGGCAGGTGGAACCAAACCGATGTTGCCCTAGGGTAAAGCAGTCCCCTGGGGGTTCTTGATATGTTAATTCAACAACTATGTATCTATCCCTTTCCAATGTAGAAAGTGCTATATGAGAGACTCCTCAGCCAGTGTGCTTTCTCGTCTCCTGCCATAGCTGGACTTTTGAGTGCATAACATGTACCATCAACATGAGCAAGTGGGCAAACTGAGGGCCAGAATGAGGTGGATTTTTACAAGGATGGTCCACAGAATGGCCAGACAATATTGGCATCTCTATTTGCAGGCAACTGTTCTGGGCTCTCCACCCCTCCTCTCCTCTCCCTGGAGTAGTCCCTGGGGAAGGTTCAACAAGTCAGCCAAATGTTCCAGATGTACACTGCTGCAACCACAGCATCTTCAGCAGCTGCACCAATCAGAAAAGGGTTCAGAGCAAAACAACAAAAAAGAGTGGCAAACATCCGAACAATAGACCCTGAAATGAAGGATGGAAAGGATTAGTTGAGTTACCACTGACAAGAGTCACTGGTCTGAGATAATAAAGAGCTAAATGACCATAGCAGGAGGAATATGTATGCTTCTTGGCCACTATGCACTCCCAGTCCCATGTTCTGAATAATTAGCAGTTTCCTTGACTTGAACAGGGTAGGCCTAAGACCTAGGCTGGTGGGAAAGAAGAAAAATAAGGGGAATACAAAAGAAGAGAAACAACGAAACAAACAAAGCATACGGTGAGAGGTCAGTCCAGAGAGCACAGAGGTTAAAAACCTTAAATTTATTAGCCACAGCCAACTTTTCTTCCAGACACTCTGTGGCCGGCCTCCATGCTTCAGAAACATCTTTCTATCCTCTCATTGGCTCTTACACATGAAATATCAGATTTGCAAAGAATACTGTCATCATGCAGATAAGAAATTTACAAATGTCATTTAACAGCTAATCTCAAGTACTGCTTGTTCAGTCTGAGGCTTCTAGATGCTAGGGGAACTGCCAGGCTGATTTACCTTAATTTCCATAACTCAAGACTATTAGAAAGAATGCTGGACTAGGAGTTAGTCGACCTGCCCCTGCCACTGGTTTGCTGGGTCACCCTGAGCAAGTCGCTGTGCTTTTTGAGACCTTAGTTTTTTCGACTGTAAAATGGGTAGTTTGAACGTTAACAGCTATAACATTGTGTTTTACCCATGTCATCACTGGCTGTATTGATTTGCTTGCATACACAGTTCAAAGAGGCTGCCCCTTCTCCCTCTAAAGTGAAAACGGAACAAATAGCTCTCTCGGTAGTGGTGGTGGTGCTCAGGGATCTTACTAGTCTCAGCTTACCACGTTCTATCAGGCTTTTAACAGCTGACTGAGAAAAGCTGTTGCACCATTATCCTCAGAAGGCCTTACAAGTTGCATTTGGTTCCCCAGAGGAAAAATACATGGCTTTGTATGCAGTAGAAATATTAGAATGGGACAATTCAGTGAGGGGTGTATGTGGTGATTTTTAAAGCATTTTGGAGAAAAAAAAGTGTTTTCAAGTGTTACTTCAGTTACCTTCTGTGAGTGCATAAGTACCTCATCCTCTACAGAACGGGTCTCAAAATGATAGCCCACGACTATATCCAGCAAACAGATATGAGTTTGGTGAAATGTTGCCTACAACTTTGAGTTAAAAAATTAATTGCCAGCATTTAGAAATCAGGAGATTTCACATTAAAAAATCTATATTTCCTGCTTCTCTATTAAAAAATCAGAAAACCTGGTAACACTGGATTCACATTCCCATACAGGCAGCTAGAATTGCTCCCTTGAGAAAAGCAGGAGCAATCACGTTCCCACAGTCATCTCCTCTTCTAGATTCCATTATTGTCCTTGTCACTCATTTACCTTACTTTTCTGGCCCCATGTACTCTAGGAAACAAAATGATCAGTTCTTTAGCATGACCTATAGGTGCTTAGCAAATCTTTGTTAATGGATTAAAGACTGCAGAAATAAATTTTAAGCAGGGTTTTAAAGGCAGAAATGGTCTGGGTTTGATGGTTGGCATAGAAATATCTGCAGAAATCAATGAAGCAGTGATAAGGAGATAAAAATTCTTCTTGCTGTAAGGGAGCAAGATGGCACAACATTAACAGAGAATATTCGTTTTTTTTGCAATAAGGTCTTTGGCTACTCATGGGTGGCTGAGCATATGGGGAGGCTCTCACTTCATGAAGGGGAATTTTTCATTCAAAAATAGAAAACCTCGTTGCTTTCAGAATGTCATGTGCATCTATCTCCTGCAATGTGTGTCAGCCTCACCACTCAGGCCACCAAGTAGCCGAGAAACAGGCTGCACGGACCCATTGCTATATACCACATTGGGATCACATTAAAATTGCAGATTCAGTTTTGGGCAAGAGTAAGGCTTCAAGAGAATCTTTGGCATTGAGTGTCTATAGGGTCTTACATCCTCCAACAACTATGTGTGGCAGATAGAGCGGCCATTTACCTTTATTTAACAGAGGAGGAAACTGAAGCCCAGAGAGGCATAATGGCTTATCCAAGGTCACGCAATCAGGGTACCTGACTCTTGGCCTAGGGTTCTTTTTCCTTACTAAACTGTCATATTTGTCTATCACACTTATGTTTTCTATTTGAACTAGCCAATTTATTGACTGTATCCATAAAATGCATTTCCAGGTCAGAATAGGGAACAGATTTCAGGATCTGAGCCCATGAGAGTCAGGCACTTTGGGGATCCAAACTTGGCTCTGGGAAAAGCAACCCGAGACAGGACTTGGAAGACTACAATTATAACAACTTTCCCAAATTTGCCCCAGCTACTCCCTACCCCACTCTCACTAGATTATATTGAGAGAATACAACTGGCTTTAGGTGGTTGAAGTATCCCATCCATTCAACAAATATTCTTTTCCTGCTGTTTGCCAGGTACTGTTCTAAGTGCTGGGGATACAACTGTTGACAAAACGAAGAATTAATACAATCTACAATTAGAACACCATTTTTGAAAAATAACTGTTTTTCACAAATACAGTAGAATAGCAAAGTACCTTTAAATGGCCTTATCTCTTCTCCCACTGTACCTCTGAGCTGAGCCAGACTCACTATTAGGGGTTGGGAAGTGACAGTTTCATGGTCTCCAAATATTGAACAAAAAGTACAAATGACTCCAATTCAAAGACATTCCTCTAAGTCGCTCAGGAAAACTCGTCCTGTGCTAAGAAATGCAAAGTAAACAGCCTATTGTTAGAATTTAAGCACCTCTCTTATCTGCTTAGCACTTGCTGATTAAAGTCCAGGAAAGGAATCTACAGAGTCTGGCTCCAGGAAGGTTGGGAAGCATGGAAACCTAATTCTAAGGTGAACAGTCAGTGCCTAAAGATAAGTGCCAAGTTGAGCAGTTGAACCTGAGTCTTAGGTTATCAATGTCTAATATAGATGTGTGTGTATATATGTATGTATATGCATATATGTGTGTATATATGTGTGTAGAGAAAGAGACAGAGAGAGAGAGAAAGAGAATGAGAAAGTATGGGAGGGGGCTTCTTAAAATAGAAAGTGCTACACAAATGTAAGATAATAATAGCAAACTTGCACTGAGTATCTATGTGACAGGTACTGTGCTAGGCAAAGTTATATATGTTTGTCATTTAATCTTCAGAAACCACTTTTTGAAGCAAATTGCTCATTTTCCTACATGTTAAAAAAAAGGCCCAAAGAAAAGTGACATAACATGCTCGATGTCCCGTAGCTAATAAATGGTAGTACTAGGATTCAAGTCCAGATCTGTCCTGATTGAAAAGTCCACATTCTTTCCATTATGCTATGATGAACAACTTATTTTGCATACTCACAAGCACCCCAAATAAGGAGTTTTCTGCAGTTTTCCAGCTGGAATCTATTAGATATTAGATGGTTGGTACCCTTTCCTCACCCCAATCTGATCTTACAGTCTAATAGGAAGGTATGATACCGTAGCCAAGCCAAACTAGAGTTTGAAAATTAAAAAAAAAACTAAATAAGAAAATTATAGCAACAGAAAATAGAGACTCAGGAGATTACAGGAACACCTGATTTTATTGTGCTTCACATATATTGAGGTTTTACAAATTGAAAGTTTATGGAAACCCTGCATAAACGAGTCTATCAGTACCATTTTCCAACAGTATTTGCTTACTTTGTGTTGCTGTGCCACATTTTGCTAATTGTAACAATATCTCAAACTTTTTCATCATTATTATATTTGTTATGGAGATCCTTGATCAGTGATATTTGATGTTATTATTGTTATTGTTTGGGGCTCCATGAACTGCACCCACATGAGATGGTGAACTTAAATCATAAATGCGTGCATGCTGACTGCTTCACCAACTGGTCATTTCCAGCTTACTCCCTCTCATTGGGCCTCCCCATTCCCTGAAACACAACACTATTGCAATTAGGCCAATTAATAACTCTACAATGGCCTCTAAGTGTTCAAATGGAAGGAAAAGTCACACATTTCTCACTTGAACTCACCGATTAGGCTTAGTGAGGAAGGTATGCCAAAAGTTGAGACAGGCCAAAAACTGGGCTTCTTGTGAATGCAAAGGGAAAGTTCTTGAAGGAAATTAAAAGTGCTATTTCAGTGAATACACAGTTGAGAAGAAAGTAAAACAGTCTCATTGCTGATATGGAGAAAATTTTAATGGTTTGGATAGATCAAACCAGCCACAACACTCCCTTAAGCCAAAGCCTAATCCAGGGCGAGGACCTAACTCTCTTCAATTCTGTGAGGGCTGGAGAGGTGAGGAAGCTGCAGAAGGAAAGTTTGAAGCTGGCAGAGGTTTAAGGAAAGAAGCCGTCTCCATAACAGAAAAGTGCAAGATGAAGCAGCAAGTGATGTAGCAGCTGCAGCAAGTTATCCAGAAGATCTAGCTAAGAATGGAGGTGGCTGCACTAAAGAACAGACTTCCAATAGAGGCAAAACAGCCTTACATTGGCAGTAGATGCCATCCAAGACCTTGACAGCTACAGAGGAGAAGTCAATGCCTGCCTTCAAAGCTTCAAAGGACAGGCTGACTCTTCTCAGGGGCTAGTGCAGCTGGCGACTTTAAATTGAAGCCAGTGCTCATTTACCATTCTGAAAATCCTAGGGCCCTTAAGAATTATGCTAAAGCTACTTGCCTGTGCTCTATAAATGAAACATTAATGCCTGGGTGATATGTTTTGTAAACATATGTTTACAAAATGGTATATTCAATATGTAAGCCTACTGTTGAAACATACTGCTCAGGAAAAAAGATTCCTTTCAAAATATGACTGCTCTTTGACAAGGTACCTGGCCACCCAAGAGCTCTTTTGATGATAGACAACGAGATAAATGTTGTTTTCATGCCCGCTAACACAGCGTCCATTCTGTAGCCCAAGGATGAAGGAGTGATTTCAAGTCTTATTATCTAAGAAACACACTTTATAAGGCTGTAGCCTCCTGGAAAGGATTCCCCATTCTGGATGCCATTAAGAACACTAATGATTCATGGGAAGAGGTCAAAATATGAACATTAACAGGAGTTCAGAGAAGTTGATTCCAACCTTCATGGATGATTTTGAGGGGTTCAAGACTTCAGTGGAGGAAGTAACTGCAGATGTGGTGGAAAGAGCAAATTTATTCAGATATACCAGTTTTACTTGGATTTAGTCATGTGTGTGTGTGTATGCTTGTCTATTTACTTCTATGCAATTTTATCACATGTGTAGGTACTTGCATCTGCCACTGAAGTCAAGATAAAGAACATTTCCATCACTGCAAGGATCTCTCATGATGCCCCATTAAAATTATACACCCCATCTTCTCCACAAACACCCTCCCCAACCCATCCAAAATCCCTGGCAATCACAAATCTGTTCTCCATATTTTGTCGTTTAAAGAATATTATATAAATGAAATCGGAAAGCATGTAACCTTCTGGGGTTGGCTTTTCACTGAGGATAATTACTGGAGATTTGCCCAAATTGTTGTTTGTATCAATAGTTCACTCCTTTTTATTGCTGAATAGTATTCCATAGTATGGATTATCACAGTTTGTTTAATTTTTCACATGAATGCTCTCTGGATGTTGAAGGCTGAGTTGTTTCCAGTTTCTGTTATAAATAAAGCTTCTGTGAACATTCATGTACAGGGTTTTTTTTTTAATTGAGATAAAATTGACGAAAATTGTATTAGCTTTTAGTGGACAACATAATGACTTGATATATGTATGATTGCAAAATTATTACCATAATAAGTTTAGTTCACATCCATCACCACACATAGTTCATAGTTATTATTATTTTCTTATGATGAGAACTTCTAAGATCTACTTTCCTAGCAACTTGCAAATACATAATATAGCATTGGTAACTATAGTCGCCATGCCATGTACAGACTTTTGTGTAAACATAAATTTCATTTCTCTGGGAAAAAAATTGCCCAAGAGTGCAATTGCTGGGTTGTATTGTACTCACATGTTCAGTTTTATAAGAAATGCCAAACTGTTTTCTAGAGTGAATTCTACCATTTTATATTTCTACCAGCAACATATGGGTAACCCAGTTTCTCTGAATCCTCGTCAGCATTTGGTATTGTCACATTTTTTTAAATTTTAGCCATTCTGATAGGTGTGTAGTGATCTCTCATACAAACAATTTTTATTGTCCTAATGGCTAGTGATATTGACATACTTTCATGAGCTTATTTGCCATCTGTATGTCTTTTAACCATTTTCTAATTGGATTTTTTTACTGTTAAGTTTTGAGAGTTCTTTATATATTCAAGATACAAGTCCTTTTTTCAAATATGTGATTCGCAAATATTTTCTCCCAGTCCGTAGCTTGTGTTTTCATCCTCAACACAGTTTTTCACAGAGCAAATATTTTTTTCTAACTTCGATAAAGTCCAATTTATAAATATTTCCTTTTACAGATCATGCTTTCAGTGTAAAGTTTAAGGACTCTAACTAGTCATATATTCTGGAGATTTTCTCTATCCTCCCCCCAATTTTGTAGGAATTAGTTTTAATTAGTTAAATTAATAAAATTTAATTTTACATTTTACATTTAAGCTTGTGATCTACCTTGAGTTAATTTTGTAAAAGGTATGAGGTTTAGATAGAGGTTAATTTTCCTGTCTATGGAAAATTAACTGCTCTAGCATCATTTGTGAAAAAAGATTATGCTTCCTCAACTGAATTGTTTTTGTCTCTTTGTCAAAAATCAGTTGGGTATATTTAAGTGGCTCTATTTCTAGGTTCTTAATTCTCTTCTATGGATATATGTGTCAATTCTTCCATTATGACACTATTTTGATTATTGTGGCTATTTAGTAGGCCTTAATACTGAGTAGAGTGATTCCTTCCATTTTATTCTTCTTTTTCAAAATTGCTTTAGTTAATCTAGGTCTTGTGCCTTTCTATATAAATTTTAGAATAAGCTTGTTTACATCTAAAACAATCCTGTTGGGATTATTTAACAGCTTTGTTTAGATATAATTGCCATATAACAAAATTGCACATATTTAAAGTATACAATTTAATAAGATTTGATATATATACACACCACCACGATTAAGGTATAGAACATATACATCACCCTTCAAAGTTTCCTAATGCTCCTTTGTAATCCCTCTCCATTCACATTTGTCTCAAGACAACTACTGATCTAATTTCTGTCATTATACAACAGCTTGCACTTCTTAGAGTTTTGCATAAATGGAATCATATGGGATAGTTTATTTCTTTTTAATCTGGAGAGGTATTCTATTGTATGGACATATCATAGTTTGTTTATCTATTCCCTAATTGAAGGACATTTGAGTTGTTTTCAATTATTGGCCAGTACAAATAAAGCTGCTATGAATATTCATGTACAAGTATTTATTTTGACACATGCTTTAATTTCGCTTGGGTAAAAACTTAAGAGTGGCAAATGTATGTTTAACTTTTTACGAACCTGCCAAACTGTTTTCCAAAATAGTTGTATCACTTACCTTCATTCCTATCAGAATTCCAGTTTCTCCACATTCTTGCCAACTCTTGGTATGGTCAGAATTTTAACTTTAGCCATTCTAATAGTGTGTATCTCATTACAGTTTTATTTACATTTCTCCAATGACTAATGATGTTGAGCATCTTTTCATATGCTTTATTGCTATCCACATATTTTCTTTGGTAAAAAGTCTGTTCATGTCTTTTGTACATTTTTAATTGGGTTGTTCATTTCTTAGTGATAAGATTTAATGGTTCTTTATATATTCTGGGTGCAAATCCTTTATCAGATATAAGCTTTGCCCATATGTTCTCTCATTCTGTGGGCTGTCTTCCCATTTTCTTTGCCATGTCTTTTGAAGAACAGAAGTTTTCCCTTTTTATCAAGTCCAATTTATTAATTTTTTCATGAATTTTGTTTTTGGTGTCATATCTAAGAAATTTTTGCTCAACCCAGTTTCACAAAGGTTTTTTTTTCTGCTTTAGAAGTTTTATATGTAGGTCTATCTATGATCCATTTTGAGTTAATCTTTTTATAGGTGCAAGGTAGGGATGGAATTTTTTTTTTTTGCATAAAGATATCCATCCAATTGTTCTAACATTATTTATTGAAAAGATTATTCTTTCTTCATTAAATTTCCTATTCAACCTTTGTCAAAAATTGGTTGTCCATATATGTTTAAGTCTATATCTAGACTTTTGATCTTGTTCCATTGATTTATTTATCTATTTTGCACAAATAGCACTATGTTTATATTACTATAGCTTTAAAAGAAGTCTTGAGTCAGGCAATATTAGCCCTACAACTTTTTTCTTCTTCAAAGTTGGTTTAGGTATTGTACGTTCTTCGCATTTCCATATAAAGTTTAGAATCAGCTTCTCAATTTCCACAAGAGCTTTTAAGGATTTTGATTGGGATTGCATTTAAATCTATCAATTAATTTAGAGAGAGTTTACATCTTAATGTTGAGTCTTCTGTCCCATTAACATGTATCTCCCCAATTATCTGGGTCTTCTTCAGTTTCTACTAGAAATGTTCTGTAGTTTTCAGAGTTCAGATCTATCTCATCTTTTGTCAGATTTATCTCTAAGTATTTTGGATTAGTTATTGAATTGGTTATCAGTAAGTATTTTGTTGCTATTGAAAATGGTATTGCTTTCTTAATTTAGATTATCAATTTTTCACTGCTAGTATATAGAAACATAATTTTAATATATTGATCTTGTACCTTGCAGTCTTGATAAACACACTTAATTGTTTAAGGAGATTTTCTGAAAGTCCCATCAGAATTTATACTTAGATGATTATGTCTGTGAATAAAGACAATCTTACTTTTTCCTTTCCAATCAATGTCTTTTATTTCATTTTTTTTAAGGGGAGGCAACCCTTGGTTGACTTCATAAATTGCAAGGACCTTGTCAGTTTACGATCCCTTATTTTTTATTTTTTACGCCTACAGCACTTGGACTTCCTAAGTGGTCTCCCATTCAAGTACTAACCAGGCCTGATCCTGGCTTAGCTTCCGAGATCAGACGGGATCGGTCTTGTTCAGGATGGCATGGCTGTAGACTGATGTCTTTTATTTCTCTGTCTTGCCTGATTGCACTGGCTAGAATGTCTAGTATAATGTTGAATAGAAGGGTAAAGTGGTCATTCTTTTTCCCATTCTTGATCTTTCATCAATAACTGTGATACTAGCTGTAGGTTTTTTGTAGATACTTTTCATGAGGTTGAGGGAAGCTCCCTTTTCTTCATGCTTTGCTGGGAATTTTTATCAGAAATGGATATTGAATTTTTTCAAATGTTTTTTTTTTGTATTTGTTAAAATGACCATATGGTTTTTCCTTTTTAGTGTGTTAATGTAATGAAATACATTGACTGATTTTGAAATGTTAAACCATCTCTGTCTTTCTAGGATAAATGCAACTTCATCATTATATATTATTAGCCTCTTTATATATTGATATTGTTGGATTCAATTTACTAAAATTTTTTTAGAAAACTTTTGTATAAAGGTAATGTTGGTCTCTTAGAAAATATTTTGTTATCAGTTGTTATGAGCTGGGAAATAGTATAGAATTGTTATTGTTTCTTCATGAAAGTTTTGGTAGAATTCACCAGTGAAATCATTTGAGTTCTGGTATTTTTTTGTGGGAAGGTTTTCTATCCTTTTAAAAACTCTTTTCTTTCTTTTTTTTTTTTTTTATTAATTTTCCTTTTTGTTAAAATTCTTTTGTAGGAAGGTTTTTAACTACCAATTCAATTTCATTAATGTGGGGCTATTCAGGTTATCTAATTTTCCTTATATGAGCTTTAGCAGTTTGTTTTTTTCAATGATTTTATCCATTTCATCTAAATTGTCAAATTTATGGGCATACAGTTGTTCATAATACTCCATTATTATTTTAACATTTTGGGGCATCTGTATGATGTTACCTCTCTTATTTCTGATATTAGTAAATGAATGTTTTCTCTTTTAATTAATTAATTAATTAATTTTTAATTGAAAAAATGATTTAAATTTTTCCCCTATCTCCCCCTTCCCTCGTTTTGTTTTCTTTATCAGTCTGCTTAGACATTTATCAATTTTATTGATCTTTTCAAAGAACTAGCTTTTAGTTTCATTGATTTTTCTTTATTGTTTCCCTGTTTTCTGCAATTGATTTTCACTCAGATATTTTTTATGATTTCCTTTCTTCTGCTTATTTTGGGTTTAATTTGCTCTTCTTTTTCTAGTTTCTTAAAGTTGAAGCTGAGGTCATTGATTTTAGAACTTTTGCTCTTTTTAATTAAAAATTATTGGGGTGGCATTGATTAATATATTAAATGTTTCAAGTGTACGGTTCAATAGTATGTCATATATATATATATTGCATTGAGTATTCACCACTCAAAGTTAGATTTCCTTCCATCAGCAAATATTTGACCCCTTCTACCTTTATCTACCCTCTCCTCTCCTTCCCTCTGATAACCACTAATCCATAGTCCATGTCTATGGGTCTCTGTCATGTTTGTTTGTTCTTTTCTAATAGAAGTGTTTTAGTACTATAAATTTCCTCATTCTTACTGCTTTAATACTATTCCACAAATTCTCATATGTTCTGTTTTCATTTTCATTAAGATTAAAATATATTTTAATTACTCTTCAGATTTATTTTTTGACTCATGGATTATTTAGAAAGGTGTTATTTTGTTTTCAAGTATTTGGAAG
The DNA here is from genome assembly GCF_000325575.1 of Pteropus alecto. Taxonomy (NCBI): domain Eukaryota; kingdom Metazoa; phylum Chordata; class Mammalia; order Chiroptera; family Pteropodidae; genus Pteropus; species Pteropus alecto. The sequence goes on along the minus strand of NW_006433948.1, from coordinate 1,995,286 downwards.
TTTTTCCAGATGTCTTTGTTATTGATTTCTAATTTAATTTCATTGTGGTAAGAGCACATATTTTGTATGAATTGAATCTTTTAAGTTTTCTTAAGGTTTCTGTTATTGCCTTGAATATGTCTGGCTTGATGAATGTTCCATGTACAGTTGAAAAAAATGAGTATTCTTCTGTCATTGGGTGGAGTGTTCTATAAGTATCAATTAGGTAAAGCTGGTTTATAGTGTTCCTTAAATTTTCTATACCCTTACTGATTTTTCACTTATCTCAATGTTGAGGAAGGGGTATTAAAATCTCTAAACAAAGTCATGGAATTGTCTATTTCTCTTTGTAGTTCTAACATTTTTTGCTTCATGTATTTTGAAGCTCTTTTATTAGATGCATAAACATTTAGGAATGTTATTTCTTGATGACTTGAACCCTTTGTCATTATAAAATAAACTTCATTATTCTTAGTAATATCTTTTGCTTTAAAATCTATTTTTATCTGATATTAATAGACACACCATAAACCTTTAGACTAGGGTCACCATGGTATACTTTTTTCTGTGTTTTTGTTTATAATCTATTCATATTTTTATACTTAAAAGTGTGTTTCTTATAGGCAGCAAATATTGCTTTTTTAAAATCCAATTTGTCAATCTCTGCCTTTTCACTCATGTTGAGGTCCTTTTTATTTAATGTAATTTTATATATGCATAGATTTAAATCTGTCATCTTGCTATTTGTTTTCTATTTGCTCCATCTGATTTTTGTTTCCTCTTTCCTCTTTTTCTGCCTTCCTTTGGACTGTTAAAATAATTTTTATTATTCCATTTTGTTTTTTTAAGATTATTGGCAATAACTCTGTGCTTTGCCATTTTAATGGTGGCTGGCTTTTCAGACATTATAATGAAGAAATACTACAAACAACTTTATGTCCATAAAATGACTCCTTAGATAAAATGGACCAATTTCTTGAAAGATACAAATTATCAAATGCATTTAAAAATAAGTAGATAACCTGAATATTCTAATATCTGCTATGGAAATTTAATTTGTATTAAAATCCTTCCAGGTCCAGATGGTTTCACTCACAAATTCTATTAAACTTTTAAGGAAAAAAATAATATCGAACACATACAATCTCTTCCAAAAAATAAAAGAGGGGTGAGAATTTCCCAACTTATAATATGAGGTCAGTGTTACCCTAATACCAAAGCCAAGCAAAGATACTACATGGAAAGAAAATTACAGACCAATATTTCTCATGAACATAAAATGAGAATGGTCAGCATGATTGTGTGTTTTTTCCAAATTCAATTATACAGTTGCATAATAGGTGGAGAGTTGGATTTAACCAGACTTGAAGTTTAGCCATTTGAATAAGAAGTGAGAGAGGGGTAAAAGAATTGAGAGCATATGTAGAAGCATTACTATAATGATTGACCATGGAATTTATCCTGAGTAGGGAGGAAAATGAGGACATAAAGAAGAATGAATAGTAGATTCGATGCATAGGGCCAGAGTATTGTTAGAGTGGGAGAATAATAAAGAATGAGTTAGAAAAAAGGAGGTGGCAGTTGAAAAATGAGATGCTTGAATTAAAAGAAAAATAGTAGATTTTTAGTAATTATAAGGTCAATGGTATGGCCATGTGGGTTAGCGCATAAAGTAGGGTTGAGGATAAGATCATTAAAGGAGAAGTCAAGGAACTGAGAGCACAGACTATTATAAAGGTCATTTATATGAATACCAAAATAACCAAGAATTATGACAGGAATAGTGTTAGAGGGAACAACAGTGAGTCAGATGCTAAAATCTTCAAGGACTAAGTGTGAATGATCCAGGGGTCAGTGTCCTGAGGTCAGATAGTGGGTGATATAATCTGATGACATGAGATTATATCAAAGGGAAGAGAATGTCCTAGAAGTGACAATGTGAAGGACATCTCCTCTATCTCCAGGTATTGTGATCACAGAGGTATGGGTGAGAAGACAGCACCATTTAAGAGGATTTCAGGGAGAATAAAGACCTTAGAAAAGAGTTTTATTTCAGTTAAGTGAGAAGATGAAGGGAATTTAGTGATGATTGTCCACAAATTCCAGGGAGCATAGTGGAAGGATTTCAGAAGTTGGGGTAAGGGAGGAGATAGGATCATAAAAATGATACAACTGTGTACACTCAAACTGAGGGATGATTTAGGAAACTTGGGGTGACTGACATTAGAAAGCAGAACCAGTAGAACGTATGCATGTGTATGTCTGTGGGGATGTGGAGAGAGGGAGAAGGAGAAGAAAAGAGGGAGAGAGAGAAAGAACAAAGAACTGGTCATACAATTGTGAAGTTATGTAAGGACTGACTAAGCAGATCCAAAATTCATAGGGTAGGCAGTCAGAACAGGAAGATTGCAGGAAGATTAGAACCATTGGAACAGACTGAAACTTGTCAGGAAGATCATGAGCATGATGGAACTCTACAGTCATACCAGCCAAAGGTGTGATCCACAGGTGGAAATTGTTCTCAATCCCAGGGAAATCTCAGGTCTGCTTTTGTGCTCTTTCAATGAATTCAGTTAGTTCTATCCAGATAATCCAGGAAAAATTCCCTTACTTGAAATCAACTGATTAGGGGTTTTAGTTTCACTTGCAAAATATCTTCACTGCAACATCTACACTAGTGTTCAAATAACTGTAGACTATAACTTAGCCAAATTGACACATCAAAAAAGTTATCACAATATTAATTCTTTCAATCCACAAAGATAGGATATCTTTCCATTAATTTGTGTCTTCTTCAATTTTTTCATCAATATCTTATAATTTTCAGTGTACATATCTTTCACTTCCTTGGTTAAATATATTCCTAAGTATTTTATTCTTTTTGATGCTATTGTAAATGGGATTTTTTTTCTTAATTTCTTTTTCCGATAGTTCTTCATTAGTGTATAAAAATACAACTGATTATTGTATGTTGATTTTGTATCCTGCAAGTTTACTTAATTCATTTGTTGGTTCTAACAGTTTTTTTTTTTTTGGTGGAGTGTTTGGGTTTATATATGTAAGATAACATCATGTGCAAATAGAGACAATTTCACTTTTTCCTTTCTGATATCGATGCCTTCAGAGTCAATACAGTCCCTATCAAAATTCTAATGGTATTTTTCACGGAAATAGAAAAAACAATCCAAAAATTTGGATGGAATTACAAAAGACCATAGGTAGCCAAAGCAATCTTAATAAAGAAGAACAAAGATGAAAGCATCATATTTCTGACTTCAAATTATACTACAAAGCTATAATAATCAAAACGGTATTGCACTAGCTTAAAAACAGACACATAGACCAATAGAACAGAATTAAGAGCCCATAAATAAACCCACACATATATATGGTCAACTACACTTTGACAAGAGTGCCAACAATATACAATGAGGAAAGGGTAGGTCTCTTCAATAGATGGTACTGGGAAAACAATATCTACATGCCAAAGAATGAAATTAGACCCTTATCTTACAGCATATACAAAAATTAACTTAAAATGGATAAAGACTTAAATATAAGACTTGAAACCATAAAACTCCTAGAAGAAAACATAGGGGAAAGCTCTTTGACATTGGTCTTGGAACTGATTTTTTGGTAATAGCATCAAAAGCACAGGCAAAAAAAAGCAAAAATAATCAAGTGGGACTATATCAAACTGAGAAGTTTCTGTACAGCAAAACAAAATGAAAAGGCAACTTACAGAATAGGAGAAAATATTTGCAAATCATATATCTGATAAGGGGTATATATCCAAGATATATAAGAAATTCCTACAACTTAACACAAAAAAATAATCAATCCAACTTAAAAAATTGGTAGAAGACTTGAATAGACATTTCTGTGAAGAGGACATACAGATTGCCAAAAGACAGGGAAAGATGTTCAACATCACTAATCATCAGGGAAATGTAAATCAAATCGCCAATGAGATATCACTGCAGATCTGTTAGGGTAACTATTATCAAAAAGACAAGATATTAACAAGTGTTGGTGAAGATGTGGATAAAAGGGAACCTTTGTACACTGTTGGTAGAAATGTAAATTGGTACAGCCATGATAGAAAAACAGTATGGAGATTCCTCAAGAAATTAAAAATAGAGCTACCATATGACTCAGCAATTCCACTTCTAGGTGTACATCCAAAAGAAATAAAACCACTCTCTTGAAGATAAATTTGCTCTCCCATGTTCATTATAGCATTATTCACAATAGCCATGACATGGAAACAACATTGTGTTTGTCAGTAGATGAGCTGATAGAGAAAATGTTTTATATATAATGGAATAGTATTAAGCCATAGAAAGAAGGAAACCCTGCCATTTGCAACAACATGGATGAACTGGAGGACATTATGCTAAGTGAAATAAGCCAGACACAGAAATACAAATAGCCTTTCTTTTTCCACTTATATGTCGAATCTGAAAAAGTCAAACTAATAGAAGCAGAGAGTAGAATGTTGGTTGGCAGGAGCTGGGGGAGGGGGAAATGGGGAGATGTTGGTCAAAGGGTACAGTTTCAGTTATAAGATAAATATGTTCTGGGCATCTAATGGATAGCATGGTGACTATAGTTAATAATAATGTATACTTGAAATTTGCTAAAAGAGTAAATACTAAGTGTTCTCATCATCAAAAAAGTAACTTTGCAATGTGATAGATCTATTAATTAGGTTGATTGTGATCATTTCACAGTGTATATATACATCAAATCATCGTGTTGCATACCTTAAATATATACTTTTATTTGTCAAAAATTTTGTTAAGAAATTAGATTTCATGTTGTGTTCTTACCACAAATGAGTTTATAAAAAATAAATGAGAGCCCTAAAAGTTAAAAATAATAATAAAAAATCATAATAAGCAATCATTTTAAACATGTCAAAAATATAATAAAGAATAGCATTGTTTAGAAAAAATCGATATTAAAAATAGTAATCATGATTGGGTTTTGCTACTTTATCCAATCTTTCTCTGCCTTGTTATTAGAGTGCTTCAACCATTCACATATAATGTGACTAAATACCGAGACAGTTAGCCTTAAATCTAGCATCTTATTTTCTATTTGTTCCATTTAGTTTTTGTTCCTACGTTTTTTCCTGCCTTCTTTTGGACTATTTTTTATGATTCCATTTTACCTCTTTTGCTAGTTTGCTTATTAGCTAGAACTCTTTGTTTTGTTACTTTATAGGTTGTTTTAGAGTTTATAGTGTACTTCTTTAACTTATCACAATCAACCTTTAAGTGATGTTATACTACCTCACAGATACTATAAGAACCTTAAAATAATATATTTTTATTTCTCTCCTTTTGGCCTTTGTGTTATTGTTATACATTTTACTTTTAAGTATATTATAAATCCCTCAATACATTATTTTTATTTTTGTTTGCTGAATTATCTTTTCACTAGAATTAAATCATAAGTAAAATATTATATATTAATCCATGTAATTACTATTTTCTGTGCTATTCATCCCTTGTGGTTCATTCCATTTGGTTCATTCTATATTTCTACTTCATACCATTTTCCTTCTTCCTAAAATATTTTTAAAAATATTTCTTACAGTGCAAATCAGTTATGAATTAGTTTGACATTTGTATGTCTGAAAAGGCTACCTCATCTTCACTTTGGAAAGATATTTTTATTGGACAAAGATTTCTAGATTGACAGATTTCTTTTCTTTCAATCCTTAAAAGATGTTACTTGACTATCTACTTGCTTGCATATTTATGATAACAAGTCTGTTTTCATTGTTTGTTCCTTTAAATGTAATGTGTCTTTTTTTCCTTTGGCCGTTAACATTTTTTTCTGCATTTAATGTATTTATTTTTTCCCATCTGGCTGCTTTTAATATTTTCTCTTTATCACTTGTTTTGAGAAAGTTGACTAGTGCATTGGTATATTTCATATTTCTTAAGGCTCTTTGAGCTTCTGAATCTGGGGGTTTATATTTTCCATCAAATTTGGAAAATTTTGGCCATTATTTTTTCAAAAATTTTCTGGGCCCATCCTTCACTTTCAAGAACTCCAATTATATATGTATTATATTACTTAAAGTTGTCCTAGAGTTCACTCTTTCTCTTTTAACTTTTTAAATTCTCTTTTCTCGATGTATTTAATTTTAGATGATTTCTATTGTTGTGCCTTCAAGTTTACTAATCTTTTTTCCTCCAGTGTCTAATTTATTGTTAATCCATCCAATGTAGTTTTAATCTCATACATTGTAGTTTTCATCTCTAGAAGTTCAATTTGGGTCTTTTTAAAAAAATCTTCCATATCTCTAGTAAATTCTTTGATCATATGTAATAATAGTTATAATATTTTTTTCATATGTCTTTCTCTGTTAATTGTAACATATGTATCAGTTCTGGGATGGTTTCAATCAACTGATTATTCTCCTCATTATGGGTTGTTTTCTTGCTTATTTGCGTGCTCAGTAGGTTTTGATTGGATGCCAGATTTTGAATTTCACCTTGTTGGATGCTGCATATATTTGTATTCCTGTAAATGTACTTGAAGTTTGCTCTGGGATGCAGTTGTTATTTGGAAAAAGTTTGACTCCTAGAGGTCTTGCTTTTATTTTTTATGTAAGTCTAGAATAGTACTCAATCTCGGTGTAATTATTTCCCATTGCCTAGATAAGACCTTCCTAAGTACTCTATCCAATGCCTTGTGAATTATGAGTTATCTCCTTCTGTCTGGTAGAAACAAGCACTATTAGTGGCCCCATATTAATGTTCCAGTCCATTTAATCTTTTTGTATTCTACATAGAAAACATGGAAATTTAACCAAGTTAAGTTTATCCAAAGTCACACTACTAGAAAGTAACAAAATTCAAAACCAGGTTTTCCTGGGAAAAAAGACACGTTTATTTACTGTTGTCAAAACAGTAGATTGATACAATTATTTTTAAGTAGCAATTTGGCAGTATAGGGTCACATTTTTAAATGTGCACACCTATAATCCAACAGTTTCACATCTAGGAATTTAACCTAAATACTATGACTTCTACCAAAATATGTGTACCAGGATGTTTATTGCAAATTCATTGTAATAAAACAATTCAAACAAATAAATGGGCATTAGTTGGGGACTGTATATCCATACAATGTAATACTATGCAATTACAAACAATGTGATAGAGAAATGTTCAATAAATAGCAGGATTTTATGGACAGTATAATCCCATTTGTGAGGGAAAAGAAGAAATACATATATGCTTATATATGTACAGAAAATTACTTGAACACACAAAAATATTACTATATGTGAAAAATGGGAATGAAAGGAGAGTACTTTTATTTTTTACTTCTCTGTACTGTTTTAAGTTTTGATCATGAGTTTGTATGACTCCTATAAATTTAAAAAGTTATTTAACAATACCAGGTATTCTGATTCCAAATGCAGTGTTCTTTCTCATACATCATAAATTTATTTCCATCTTTGTATCTGCCACCAAGGTCTAGCATTCTGCCTTACATATAATAAGCACTGAAATAATTGCTGAAAAGCATTCAGGGAAAAAAAAAGATTTTTTCCTTTAAGAAAAGACTAATTGGTACCATAAAGCAGGTTATAAAAATGGTTGAGAAACTTGTCTCAGGAAAGAAAACTCATTCAAGTGTAATAAAAGTTGATAAGAAAGGGATTAGAGTAAGTTAGACATGGGAAGTTTGGTTGCCAGAGCAACCTCTCCCTGGTTAGAAGGAACCTTCACTGGAGAGGAGCTGCTGATGCAGACACTGCTGCCTCCATTGTCTTTGTTTTCATTTAGCTTTGATCATCAGGCAATGAGTAAGCAAGCTAGAAGCACTTCTGGACTCGGTGTCATAACCACAGCAACAGACATTCTGGGACCTTAGCAAGTAGAAAGGACAGAGTAGATTGGCAGGCAGTGACAGGAGAAGGGAACCTCTGGAGTACAGGGTCCAACATGAAGAAGGGAGATGACTAAAAGTCCAAGTCTCAGGGTCCAAGAGGATGGGGTTAATTAAGATCTTATTTGCACTGGTTTTGAGAGCCAATTTCGAGTCAGGGGACCAGGAACAGTAGAATTTTCATAGTGGTAATAAGCATAGAAATTTGAGTAGAAGTTTCTGGATTCCAGGGATTGGTCTGGTTTGAGGAGGATCCAAACCCACAGTTGGAAATTATGACATGATCCAGTTCCTTTTTTAACCTAGGGAGACAGATTAGGTAAGGTCTAAGTTGGTGAGGGTGGCAGAGTTCAAATTAGCAAATGCCATAGAAGCTACTAGAAGCTCCAAAAGAGTTTGGGGTCTCTCTTATTCATTGCTATATCCCCAGTGCCTAGAATAATTCTTGATATAGGTATGTATTCCTTAAATATGTATCAAATGAAGGAAGCCAAGTTCTTTAAGGTAAGGATTTCCTCAGACATATCAGATCATGTCCTTAGAGAAGCAGTCTAATTCTGAACTACAGCCACCAGTGAGAAGAAGCTCCTTATGTATTTTCAGGCTTGGCAGGAGCTGAAAGAGGCTGATTGTGAAGGCTAAAGAGTCTTCATGTTTCTTCAGTTTCTACAAATGGGCAGGTGTCTAGCAGGCAGGCTGGCAGCTTGAGCTATGAGTTCTCCTTTAATATTATCTCAACTCAAATGTTACTTTCTCAGAAAGTCCTTCTCTGACAACTATAGCTAAAATGTCCTTCAATATTTACCAAGTCTTTTCTATCTCATTACTTGGTTTTAGTTTCTTCGTCATCTGAAAATATGTGAGATATTTGTGGGGTTAGTATCTGTGTCCTTCCACTAGAATATGAACTCCACAAAAGCAAGGACTTTTGTCTCATTCATTACTGTATTTCTGAAACCTGGAACAGTGCTCAACACATAATAGGTATTCAACAAATATTTGTTGAAACTCAGGCTAGAGGAACCAGTCTAATAAATAGTTAAATGTGAATGTAAGAATCACTTCTCACTTTTTCTCAGAGGAGAAAGAAAAGTTCAATTTACACAGTGATTAAGCAATTGAGTCTAGTGAAAAAAATATGAGTTTATTCTGGTGTATCTATTTCTTTCATTTTAACTCTAGCCAGTGTATAACTATCTCTCATGTATTGCTTATAGGGAGGAGGTATATTCTATTTTAACAGTTTCTTTTGAACCAGAAAAAAAACTGCCAAAGGAGCTCACATGCTACTTTATGTCTTTCCATGAAGGAAGTACTATCTTCTGTCTATAGTCAAACCTAAGCGTAATCCTAAAGATAATGCTTCTCAAGGAAGGTCTAAGGGCTTCCAACATCAGAATCACTTATCAAAAATGCATAGTATTGGGCCTAATTCTAGAACCATTAAATCATAATCTGAGAGAAAACCCAGGAACTTACATTTTAAACAAGCTCTCTAGGTGATTCTTGTCAAGAACTATGAAGGGTATGAGATTTTACTCAGCTTGCAAGTTAGCAAGCTAGTCTGGCATGTTTTCATGAATGCTGGCGGAAAACATGAAATTCCTGGGTCAGAAACAGGGATGATGATGACGATGATGACGATAATGATGATGATGATGATGATGATGATGATTTTTATAGATATTATTATTACTTAGGAATACCAGTAGTCAGAGTATTAGTATGTGTGTCAGTTTCCCATTTCCTAATTCTCACAGGATGACATGAAGAGGGCAAAGTGATGCAAACACATGCAATAAGTTGTGTTACAGAAAAACAGCAAGTTTAGGGAAACTAAATATTTTATAATGGGCAGTAAGCATGCCTGATCTTTGCTCTAGAAGGAAAGATTATCTTTATTCTATGAGACGGAAATAAACCTATCTTTTTTGCTAAAAGGAGATACTATATCTTCTACGTGTGTTTGCTGTGCAAACACCCTTGAAAAGAGTCTGGAGTATAGGCAGTCAAGTCCTCTACTCACAAGACATGCAGAGTCCCATGGAGAATTATTTCCGAAAAATTGTCATGGCTACTCAAGTTTTGGAATTATTGCCACAGAAATACTTAGCTATGGAAAGAGTTACCTTTATATATACTCAAGTCTGTTAGGTACTGGTAAATGTTCTACCCTTCTTTGCTCTTCCCAGCGTGATACAGCGTCTCTCCTCTAGCCATGTTTCCTTAGGTAATAGTATTATTCCATTGAAAGTAACCCTTTGCTATGTAAAATAGATGCACAAGCTGGCTCAGAGACACTTGTGACTCCCACTAAAGGATGTGTTTGAAAAAGTTGGAAATACCTAGAAAGAGAGCACCGTAACAGTGAGAAAAGGGTTTAAGCATTTATTTGTTGGCTAAACAAATATTTATTGAATGCCTGTTCAAATATTTATTGAACACTGTGCTAGGCACTGAGGCTATTAAGATTCATTCATTCAATACATGTTTTGGAAGTGACTGCTATGTGCCAGGTACAAGTTAGAGTAAATTTTAAAGGAATGAAAATACTATCATTCCACTCAAGTAGGTTAATAAAGGAGACAGCTGTGAAAAAGAAAATCATATGATGGTGTGATAAATGCTACAATGGAAGTAATGTACAAAGTGCATGGGTGACACAGAATAGAATAGCCAATTCTGCTTAAAGAGAGTAAAGGAGGGCAGGGAAGGGTGAGGCATGGCAGAGAAGGGAAGGGAGGGAAAGCTTCACCACAGAGAAGATGATTGCATTGAGTATTGAAGTATATGTATGAGTCTTTCAGGTGGATAGGGGATTCTAATGAGGAGGAAGAACATGGCCAAAATTGCAGTGGCATGGAACAGAATGGTGTGTTTAGGAAAATCCAGGTAGTTTGGTCTATGTGGCATGTGAGGCGTAAAGGGAAAAATAAAATGATACCAGAAAGATAGGTAGGGTTTTACCTACTGTACCGAGAAAGCTGGGTATATCTTAGAGGTAATGGGGCCTCACTGAAAGGCAAACCAGGAATTATAAAATTATATTTCCACTTTAGCAAAACACAGCATGGCAAAAAAAAAAAAAAAAAAAAAAACCCCACCAACTAAAAAAAAAAACCCAACCAACTGATTAACAGGAGTTTACCAAGTACCTTCAGCAGAGAGTAATGAGAGTGGTCCTTGGAGAGAATAGCAAGTGAAAAGTGACAGAGGTGTAAATATGGTGTATTTTGGGAACAACGAGTAGCTTGATATGACCAAAATGTCAATGTTTGGATGGTGATGAGAGAATGATAAGGCTACAAAGGTCATCAGGATGGCAGAAGATGAAGAGTATTGTAGGAAGGCAATGTCATGAGGTGACTTAAGGCCATGGATGCTGGAGCCACACAGCCAGCATTTGAATCCCATTTCTTCAGTTTACCAGCTGTGTGGCCTTAGGAAAATTATTGAACCTCCGTCGTCTCAGTTTCCTCATGTGTAAAATAAGGATAATTACAACTACCTCAAAGGTTTGAAGCGGAAATCATTCAATGTATAAAAATAAATTAGAATGTTCTCAGTATTTGGTAAGTATCATATAAATGTTAGCCACTCTTAATATCGTAGACCATATTAAGAAGTTTGAACCTAAATTTTTCTGTTGTTGCAATCGGGAGGTCTCCAGTGGCCTTTGAATAGAGAGAGTATACACAAAGTGGTGTTTGAGGAAAACTGACTCAGTGGCAGTGTGGGGAAGATGGCCAGTATGGGAAAGAAACTAAAGGCATGGAGCTCTGTTAGGAGAATATTTCAGAAATCCAGGAGAAAAATGAGAGCTTGACTAAAGGCAGTGACAATAAGATAGAGAGAAAGGGACACACGTGAGAAAGAATTTGGAGGCAAATTGACAAAACTTTGCAAGAGCTCAGTAAGGTGAATGAAAGGAAGGTTCATTTTCAGTTAGGGGTCCCAGGTCAATTCCATGTTTGGGTGTGACATATCATCTTTTCCCAACTTATGCCATCTCTTACTGGTCTTGTACAGAGTGACTGCCCCACTATTATACTCCCTTGCTTTTCTAAAAGTGTCTCCAGCTTCAGGCCCTTCAGCATGAAAGAGGAGTTAAAAATACACCATCTAAGATTTCCTGGGAACGCTGATATAATAAAGCTGACCTACAGACTCTTACTCAATCCCTTACCATGGCTGCCAAATACCTAACAAAATAAACAAAGATAAAACATAATTTAAAAATTAACAATTTCAACAGCAGCAACCAAAGAAGAAAAAGAGTAAAACTTCAAAATAAAATTTCAAAAAGTGGCAGCCAAGGAAGGAAATTGATCTTGGGACAGTGCTACAAGGCTCCCAACTCTGTTCCCATCCCCAGAAACAACACTTAGGGAAAAATGCAAGTCAACAAAATCCTATAAGTTATCACTAAACCCCATTTGGAGAGTAATCAACAGGGATTTGGAATGGGCAGGAGGAGGAGGAGTTAAGGAACAGAGCATTTGGGTCAGAGTCCAGAAAATATCTTCAAGAGGAGAAGCCTCAACATACTACTGTAGGATTTCAGTCAAGACAATGGGTACTGTCAGGGCTTGCCGTTTTCTGGAGGTTCCCTACAGTCCTATTTCTTAAGACTGTTGAGCCAAAGCTTTGGGAGTGGAATATACCTCTGGCAGGTAGAGATGGGCCACACACAGATATTTAAAAAAACATTGGGAGGCAGAAATCAGAGTCCAGGTCCCTCAGCAAGAGAAGCTCAGCTTTAACTGAGTTTCCCCTTCCCAGAATTTACCTGAAGCCTACAGAATAGTAAGTTTAACAGAACATTATATTTTCAAACAAGACCTTGGGGGAGGGGTATGAAAAGTTCCTAGATACACTGGAAGGGTGTCATGGAGAATTCATCCAAATTATGTCAAAGCTAATAGAAGCTCTGACCTGCCCATGTTGAGCACAAGCAAGGGAAAAAGAAATGGCACAGATGTCATGCCAACATACCACCACAGCCAAAGGAGAGGAGGGAAGAAACTAGCATGCAAACAAGAGATTAAATCCACATGGAGCAGCAATTGCAGTCTTGGGCATTTATCCCAGAGAAATGAAAAATTTATATTTACACAAAAACCTGTGCATGAATGTTCCAAAGCAACTTCTCTCATACTAGCCTCAAACTATAAACAACCCAGATGTCCTTCAGGAGGTGAATGATTAAGCAGACTGTGGTACATCCATACCATGGAATACTATGTAGCAATAAAAGGAAGGAAGTGTTGACACACACAATAACTTAGATTGAGCTCCAGGAAATTAGGCTGAGTGAAAAAAGTCAACCCCCAAAGGTCACATACTGTGTAATTCAATTTCTATAACATGCAAAAAATGACAATTATAGAGATGGAGACCAAATTAGTGACTTCCAGGAGTTAGGGATGGTTAGGATCAGACAGGAGGGTGGTTATAAAAAGGCAACACAAGGGATCCTTGTGGTGCTGGAATTGTTCTGTATCCTGATTATGATGTTATACACACAAACCTGTACATATGATAACTTGCATAAAAGTAAATCCACAGACACAAATGAGTATAAGTAAAACTGGGAAAATCTGAATAAAATGGATGAATCATGCTGATGTCAATATCTTGGCTGTAATTTGTACTACACAGTCATATGTCACTTAATGATGGGGATATGTTCTGAGAAATAGGTTATTAGGTGATTTTGTCATTGTGTGAACATCATAGAATGTTCTTAAATAAACGTTGATGATATAGTTTACTACACACCTAGGCTATATGATGTAGCTTATTGCTCCTGGGCTACAAGCTTGAACAACATGTTTATGTATTAAATACTATACGTAATTTTAACACAGTGGTAAGTATTTGTGTATCTAAACATAGAAAAGATATAGTAAAAACAGTACAAAAGATAAGCACAGTAGGTTTGTGTATACCAGCATCACCATAAACACATGAGTAACACATCGCATTACAGTGTCAAGATGACGATGATGTCACTAGATGATAGGAACTTTTCACCTCCATTAAAACTTTATGGAACCACTGTTGGATATGTGGTCTGTCATTGACTGAAACAGTCATTATGGGGTACATGATGTTACTTTTGGGGACACTGAGTAAAGAGTGCATGGGACCTACCTGTATTATTTGTTACAACCGCATGTGAGGCTATAATGATCTTAATAAAAAGTTCAATTAAAAGAAAAATATATAGAAGAATACATAAACCAAGAACACCGAAAAATTCTGAGTGTTTTACATGTTAGAACTCCATAAAATATGAATTCAATAAAGAAGAATGCAAAGACAAGATAATAAACAATAGAATGAAGATGTGGCAGAACTAAAGAAACAGAGTAAGAACCAAAATAATACTGTTTCAAAAGCAATAAATTAATTAAAAATGATGTGGCTCAAAATAGCCATGACCGAAAAGAGAATCATTGACATGAAAGAAAATATTGTGATAATTGTAGTGAATCCAAGTAAAGAATGATATTACTTTAATCATAGACAGTATAATAGTCATGGAAAAGGAGAAAAGTCTCACAAGGCTTTCTGGGGTTCCTAAAGTCTATGAAGAATCCGACAAATTGTGCAGAAAACATAGAAACATAATAGAGAAAATTATCCCTGAAATGAAAGAACCAAATATGTGGACAGAAAGGATATACAGTGCTCCACAAAAAATTAAAAAATGTGACTGATATTGACACCTATTGTAAGTAAGCTTTTGAACATCAAGGATAAAGAAATGATTCTTCAGGTATAAAGATGGAGAAAGCCAGCTGTTTACATGAAGGAAAAATCAGCCTGGCTCCAGATTTCACAGTAATATTCAAAACGAGAAGTTGATGGGGCAGATCTATAACATGTTGAGAGAATGTTTAAGTGAGACTCAAAGATATCATACCCAGCCAACTACTTTTTCAAATAAAAAGGCTACGGACAGAACTCAGGGAATACAGCATTCATAAAATCTACAAAGTCCAGCCAACCAAGAGAAAAATCAAATTTAAAAATCTAAGAGTAGATAAATTATGATAAAAGAATACAGGTAGAACATCAAGTTCATTTAAGTAAAAACATATTTCTACTACATATACACCCCCTAAATAACTGAGTTGATGCTGGTGGCAAAGCAGTATGTAGCATTTCGCAACATTGAGAAAGTAATAATATAACTAATAAAAATCTAGAGGTTGGAGGAGAGGAGATACAACAGTGTAATCTTATCTTCCATAGTGTGAAGCCAGTATCTCTTGAGGTAAAATAATATTTATCCAATGGGTAGAAATTCCTTTGATTTCATTTTAGTCTTCTGTAAATTCAAGTAAAATTAGATTGAATATTTTTTAATAAAACTGGCCTGTACATGATGATCTTATTTTCATAAAATCATTTTTTATCTAGACATTCATCCATCTTTTTTCTAAGTAAGTACATAGAGAGATGTCTGAAATTATGTTCACTAAATATTAACACAAATTATTTCTGGATGATAGGATTTGGGGTGATCTGTTATTTTTTTATTTTTATAAAAACAGTAACATCATTTTCTTTTTTTTTTTCCAGAAGAAAGAATGCTATATTTGTTCTTTGATTTTACTGGAATCAAATTTCATCTGACACGACATTGCATTAATGGATCATGTGAGAAGAACCTTGTATGTCCTTAGTTCACACAGAAACATTCTTTATGATATGGAATGATATCTCCCTATTATGGGAAAATTTGCATTGGTCAATTAAATATGCAATTAGCATCCACTGTGGGTCCAACTCTGTGCTAGGCCCTGTAGGAGGCACATGACTTCCACTCTCGAAAGAACTTCCAATTCAGTTAAAAATAGAAATTCATTTTAGGGAGAAGTTTCTCCACCAAAGATAGATATGTCAACGTAAACTACTTTTAAAAAATGAAATGGGTATCTACACACCAAGAATTATTTTAGGTATAGGAAATACAAATGCATTAGGTGCATTCTCTGCACTCAAGGAATTTATAATCCAGTTGAAGATACAAAATATAAACATGTAATTTTACTATAATATGATAATTGTTATAATACAAGTATGCCGGTGGTGTAATGTGAACAAAAATGTGAATAAGAGACATAGTACTGAATCAGTAAATACAGCAATTGATGAGTTGGGCATGGCCTGTGTTTAATTCTGAAAGTGGTTTCATGCCAGCTTCCTCTTTGTTTCCTACATTTTATACCATGTCAGTGTAATTGAGCCTTTGCCTTATATCATCTCCCAGTGAACCCACAGTTCTTGACAGTTCAACTTGGCAAGCATTTAAGGCCCATTGTGTGCCGAGCCCTATGTTGGAGATTCAAAAATAAATAGATAATGCACAGTTTCTTTCTCAAAGAAGGGGAAGAGAGAGGCAACTAATATTTGTCAAAGGCCTGCTTATGCCAGGCAATGTGGTAGGAGATTTCTTACATTATCTCATTTGATCCTTGCAACAACCCTATGAGATAAATAATGTTATGCTTCTAAAGAAGGAGACACTGAAGCCTAGAGAAGTTAAGTAATTAGCTGGAAGTCACAAAGCTAATAAGTGGCAGGGTAGATATTTGAATCTATATCTGTACTCAAGGCAGTGACCATCTAACAGGAAGAAAATGGATTTTTAGGAATACACAGTTACTATAATGTCATTAAAATAATGATCTGAAAATGTTGACTGCTCTCCACCAGGAATTTGAGCAGGAAAAAAAGTAAATGTGATTTTATTAGCTATATTATATCCATTAAATTACTTAAAAATATAATTAACTGCAATTATTATAAAGTTCTGGTTATTTTCTACCTGTTTGTATCTCACAGCTAGTCACATTTTTTTCCCCAGAGTAAGGTCTTGAAAACATTAATTTATACTTTGACTTCTCCTGAGGACAAAGCCAGGGGATATTAATCCCAGTGACTGCCAAGGCAGAATGAGGACTTTCTGTGCCAAGTCATCTTGACACCCATCATCCTAGCTGGGAGTTTTCTTGAGTGGCCAATCACTCCCCACCTCTGGGTCTATAGAAAACTCAAGATAATCTCATTCAGTCAAGTGGTCAAAGAGAGTGCTACTACCTTAAATTCTTGGAAGAATTTCAAGAATTTCTACTGCAACCTTCTACCCCAACCTTCTACTGCAGACCTTTCCAAAGTGTTTTGAGCTCTCTAGGTGTCTCTTTTCATTTCCCCCAGATTTTGAAAAGTTCCCAAAGCAAGCATATCCATTCACCCACCTAGCCATCCATTCACTCATCCAAGTCAACATCTATACCCATCCATCATCTCACCCACCTACAATCAACAAATATTCATTGAAAATTCATGTTCCAGGTCTAATGCTAGACATCTGTGATAGGAATAAGAAACAGGCCCTATTCTAGAGTGACCAACTGTCCTGGATTGCCCAGGACTGGGTGTAGGGGGAGGGTCTCCTTGGATATGATGCTCTTAGTGCGAAATCCAGGAAAGCCCTGGTAAAACCACGACAAGTTGGCTGCCTTACCCTTCTTTCAAGGGAATGGGGATACAGGCAATTGTGCTAAAACAAAAGGACAATGTTTCATTTATCACTAACTACAGTATATAAAAGAATATCTAGCAATTAAGGTGGGCTAAATATCTGCTGACTGATCAACCACATGAATGACTGAGAAAAGTGCTATAAGAGATGATGCTTTGGGAAGGCAGATGCATTCATTCAACAAATACTTATCAAAGGCCTACTATGTGACAGGCACAGTGCTAATCACTAGAGATACAATGATGAGTAAAACCAGACATGGTCTCTACCATTATGGTACTTACAGTAAAAAGAAAGATAGACATTTAAGATACAACAAAAACTGGATACTATAGGACCACATAGCAGGACAACCTCTCTTAGTCTATTTATCAGGTAGGACTCTCTAGAGGAAATGATGTCTAAACCAAGACTTTCAGGATGAGTAGGAAACAAGAAGGTGGATAGGGAGTGGGGGAAAGTTAAATGATATAAGTTAAATGAGTTCTGGAAAGAGACTTTCCAGGTGAAAAGGTAGGACTGAAATAGCAACCCCAACTTCCTTCTCTGGAGTTTCATTTTTCCCACAGTAGTATTTCACTCTAATTCTCAACATCTCCTTCTCTTTCGATATTCCGCTCAAGGGTCATTTCCTCTATGAAGTCTATCCTGCCCTTTCCAGGGGCAGTCTAGCTACGTACTCACCAAACCCCATTTTAAAATATTCTCCTCAGTATATCATTGGACTGTATCTCTCGGCCCTCTTGTATCTATATGGAGTCACATGACCACATGCTGTGTCACTTCTGGGACAAAATGGTTATGAGAAGGCACATCTTCTCCATTCTGGTTCTCCCTGTATGTCAGCTAGGTGATACTTAGTAATCTTTATTGAAAGATGTAACAGGCCTAGATCTCTAAATGATTTTGTGGAGCAGAGCCTCCCTTAGCAAGCTGACCCACCATAAGCTTGGATGTAAGCAAGAAATAGATTTTTATTGTATTAAGTCCCTTACAGTTGGGAGGTCGTATATTATAGCAACTAGCCTTACTTAACTTAACTATTACAGCATCATCTACCCTGATTATATTACTATCTCAGCACCATTTCTAACCATTTGGTACACCTACTTCTTTACATGAAAGTCTTGTCTATTAGAATCTAACTTCCTTGATGTGTCTTAGTCCTCTTTGAATTTTCAGTACCTATCACAGTCAAGTACTTAATGACTTGACGAATGAATGAATGAATACATGGTGCCTAAATCTAGGGTTTTCCACTCTCCCTTTAAATATCAGGCCCACACTGGGGAAAAAAAAGTTCTATTTTCTGGTTTTCCTTAGTGTATTTTAAAATCTCAAAAGGAATTTTATGAAATCCAAACACAAATAGAAAATAATTATAGAAAGTAGTAACAGCACAGAGTCAGCTTCCTACACTACAGGTTTTGAATTCCATGATCCCAGTAAGAGCAGTGAAAAGTTTCTTTAGTGAGTCTCCAAACTCTTTCCTTTGAGATGGATTTACTGTTTATGTCAGTGGTTGTCAGAGCTTTCCCTCTGCCTCCACACCTTTCCTATGTACAGCACACTCCACTCAATAATAGTTCTCCTTACACCCTAGTAACTGAGATGCTCTGATGAGCTGATGTGACTTGGCAGCTATTGTCACCTGATTTTCCTTTTCCTCCACCCCTCGCTCTGCCTGTTGCTTGGTCATGAGGCCCTCTGGATGTCTCAGCCCCCAAACTCGCTCACCTCCGCCTCCCTACTCACAGCTATCAGCTGCTAAAAACCTTGCTGAGCTGCTTCAAATTTCCTAGGACTTGAAAGGGTCCACACTTTCCATTCAGGCATTGGGC
Source organism: Pteropus alecto (assembly GCF_000325575.1). Classification (NCBI taxonomy): domain Eukaryota; kingdom Metazoa; phylum Chordata; class Mammalia; order Chiroptera; family Pteropodidae; genus Pteropus; species Pteropus alecto. The sequence continues at coordinate 1,975,990 of NW_006433948.1, read as the reverse complement.
CTGCAACGATTATGTATTTCATAGCCAGTTTTCTGGAGAGGAATGATTGCCAACATTGATTGCCCAGAACTGGCCCCGGAGCCTTCTATAAGGGTTCAGGTGAGACCTCTTTATCCCTTACTTCAGGTCTGCAACATAACAATATCTTCATCACACAATACCCAGAATAGTCCTGCAGTGAGTATAAGAACCACTACACAATAGAAAGATGAGGGGTGCAGTGTAAATAAGAGGTGGACAAAAAACAAGCTCTGAATAGTTGCTTTGTGAGGATAAGGATGCTAGATCATGCTGACTATGCTTATATGACTTAGGAATTTTTATAAAAGCAAGCAGCTCTTTTTTCTGTTCTCACTGGGCCAGTAAACACAACATAAGCTAAGGTAAAAAAAATTGAGCCAGGTCACAATATGCAGACCCTTACCGCATGTTAGTGCCTTAAAGTCAAAGTCAAATCTGGGCATTGCACATGCTCTGGAGATAAAGACAGCCATACTTACTTTCAACATGGAGCCCAAATCTTGGCTCCACCCCTTTGGTTCAACACGAAGAAGTCTGTGGCTGAGTGAACAATCATGTATGCTATATGGAATCCCTAGGGACTAGTTTTAGTTATTAGCATATAGTACATACTCAGTCAATGTCTCACCAGTGGATAAGTTCTCAGCAAATATTCTTTCTCTCGTTAACACCATATCCTTTAGGAGCTGAGAGTGATCAATTCACGGAAAGTTGCCAATAATTCATGAGACACCATCCTCACATCCAGGAGTTCAGATGGTAAGGGAGAGGTGAAAGCAAAAAGGAATAGTCTATGCCAGGAGGACAACCATAAGGCACACGTACAACTCTTTTCTCCTTCATCTATAGCAGACATTGCTAATCAATCATAGCACTCTGTCAGCGAGTCTACTTGCAGACTGAGACTTTCTCAATGTATCACTCTAAGCAATCCCTACCATTCAGCTGGAATGCAGCATCAAATATACCTACCATCCTGAATCCAGGCTCCTTTACTTATGAAGAGCCTGAATCCAGGCTCCTTTACTTGTGAATACAGGTCTAACAGGAAACTAATACACCTTTATAGTAAATTAGACTTTTGTTTTTTTCATATACTCCTGACTAAGATTTATTACAAGAATTTATTACAGATACACAGCCAGATAAGGAGAAAAGACACAGGTGGAATCTGCAGGAGTCCATGGGCAAAGGCCATGACTTTTTTGTTTTTGAACCTTTGAATGTGCTCTTTATTCTTGAAATGAAATTTCCCTCCCTGCCTTCCTGGTGAACTCCTAGTCATCTTTTACGATTTAGCTCAAGTCTGACTTCCTTTCGGAAGCATTGTCTCTCTTTTTCTCCCCATTCCCAAAAGGGTTAATTATCTCTAGCTTAGTCGCAGTCTGCTTTCATTCATTCGGCAACATTTATTATGTATTTACTATGAGGCAGATTCTGTGCTCCTATTTCCTGCCTCATTCCTTACAGACAGCGATTCGTCAAGGCTCTGTCCTCAATCCCTTTCCTGATTTCTCTCTATACACTCTCCTTGGTCCATCCTGTTCACCTGCATGACTTCAATGATCAACCCTCTTCAGTCGACACTACCTTTCTCTTTTCCTCTCTCCCTCTCCCTCTCTCCCTGTGTCTCTGCCTCTCTCTCTCTGCCTCTCTCTCTCTTATTCTTTCTCCCCTGATCTTAAGCTCTTTGCACATCTAGAAATCTGTTAGATGTTTTGCAGACACTTTAAAATCAACATGTCAAAACTCAATTCACTGTTTTCTTACACCCTGACCCAGCACCACCTCCAGTGCTCTCTATCCTAGTGCACATAGTATTGCTATCCACCTAGGTGCCTAGAAATCCAGGAACTCTGACTCCTTCATTCTCCTCAGCTCCCACATCTGATCAATCACCAAGCAAATCCTGTCGATCCTACCACCTAAATGTCTCTTGTGTTGCTCTAACCTGCCCCATCCACATTGCCAACAATCTATCTGAGTCATCATATTTCCTCATCTGGATCCCTGCATGGGCCTCCCAACTGGCCTCCTTGCATCTAATTCTTGCTTTCATCCAATCTGTTCCCTATAAAATAGTTGAAAAGATTTTTAAAAAAAAATACAGATGCGATATGTAAGTCTCGAAAACTCTTCAGTGGCTTTCCAATTTTCCTGGAATTAAAGCCAAAATATAGCTTTGAATATGGACCAGTACAATCAGGCGGCTGCCTCTCTGTGCTGCCTCATTTTGCATTGCCCGCCCCTCACCAGCTACCCCCTTACACTCTACACTCTTGCTACGCTAAAGTTTTTCAATCCATCCAGAATAGATGCCATTCCCTCTGCTTGGAAAAAATTTCGCCACCTTCCCTAATTTCTATTCATCCTTTTAGCCTTAGCTTAGATATCACCCCCTCTGTGGTATCATCTCCTTGGGGAAGCCTCTCTTGACTACACCTACTCTGTGAATAGGTGTAGTCAAGAGAGTACTACCCCTTCATTTGCTCCCACAAATCTTTGGGCTTTCTTTTAATGGTACCTTAATACTAAACTTGAATTGCTTATTTACTTGTCTGACTCCTCTACTAGCCTATGAGCTCTCTGAGCCAGAGACCAGGATGTCTTATTCTCATCCATACCCATAGTGCTTAACACAGTACCTGGTATATAGCAGGTGCTCAATAGATAGCAGTTTATTGAAATTTCTCAATAGAGAAATTTCACCCAGACTGGGCATAAATTTGGAAGGCTGATAAACAACCCCCTTTGAAGTAGTGCTTCTCTATAAATGTGGTTGTTTGCAAATGTTAATGTATGACTGGCAAGAGATTGACTGGAAGCAGAACAATAGGTGAGAAACAAATTGTTCCCTGGTGTGTGTAGGGCAAGAAATGAGTCAGGAAATAGTGAAAGAATCAGGATTGAATTAGCTAAAACAAAAGATGAGCATGAAATAGCCTGCAGGAAGCTGGAGAGTGAGCAAGGAAGGAACAGACTGAGTGAATTGTTAGTTAAGAATAACTAGAACAGATTATGGCAATTTGTTTTTAAAGCCCTTCATATACACTGTCCACTGAATCATCACAATACCCTGCTAATGTAACTATTATGAATAAATGCTCCCTTCTTAATTTTGGTGTAAGAAGAAACTGAGGCTCAGAAGATAGAACAAACTGGCAAAGTCATCAGCAAACTAATGAGAAAGCCAGGGCTCCAATTCAAGTGCATTAACTGCTATGCCTGTACTATGCCCTAAACCAGCAGTCCCCAACCTTTGTGGCACCAGGGACCAGTGCTCCTATGAGAATCTAAGCCTCATGATCTGAGGTGGAGCTAAGGCGGTGATGCTGGCGCTGGGGAGCAGCTGCAAATACAGATGAAGCTTTGCTTGCTCACCTGCTGCTGTGCAGCCTGGTTCCTAACAGGTCACAGATCGGTACTGGTACTGATCTATGGCCCAGGAGTTGGGGACTCCTGATCTAGAGCATCTTGTAGCAGGGAGAATTAGAGAGAGTGAGATAGTGATTCTATTTAAGGCACTTCTTACATTCCTGACCACCTGAACATACCTCCCATCTGGGTTAGGGGTCCCTCTTCTAACATCTTAGGATTCCTAGTATTATACTCAGTACACCGCATTGGAATCATGCTTATGATTCTTTCGCCCCTGCTATTATTTATATCTCTATCTCTATATCATCTATCTCTATCTATATCTCTATATCTACATCTATATATAACTCCATCCCCAGCACTGCAGCCTTAATGCATTGCCATATAGTGGGCTATTGGGCTATGCCTAAGAAGTGTGTACTAACAGGAAGGAGCTGATTCAGGAAGGTAGGGTGTGGGACTCAGGCAGGAGCAGAAAGCTCCAGGGCAGCAATTGTCTAGCCTCCAGAGAAACAAAGCATTCAGCCTTTCAAAGGCCTGCCCCAGTGAGGCCCAGATCTGTACAACTAAAGAAAGAAAATCTCTCATAAAAAATGCTAGAATTCCTAGGCCACTGGTGCTCAGGTCCCTGCAGTGGCAATTCAAATGAATAGCAGACAGCAAAAAGACCATAAATACATACAGAAGAGACACAAACAAATTACATGAAGCTTGAATGGCATCGTTTCTCAGGCAGAAGTTAATAAGGCACAGGGCTTAAGGGGAATTAAAGGAGAAAACACCTTGGAGTGCGTAGTAGGCTGAAAATGGCCCTAAAGGTTATCCATATCTGAATCCTCTGCACCTGCAAATACTAACTTATGTGGCAGAAAAGGACATCTGATTAAGTTAAGGCTCTTGGAATGGGGAAATCATCCTGGATTATTTGTGTGGGCCCTAAATGTCATCACATGTATCCTTATAATAGGGAGTCAGAGAGAAAATTGACAAGACAATGCAACCAAAGAGGCTGAGATTGGAGTGATGCAGCCACAAGCCAAAAAATGCTGGCAGCCACCAGAAAAGCTGGAAGAAGAAAGAACTGGATTCTCCCTTAGAGCCTCCAGAGGGAGCATGGCCCTACTGATACCTTGATTGTAGCCCAGGGAGACTGATTCTGGATTTCTGACCTACAGACTTGTGGAGAAGTAAATGTGTGTTGTTTTAAGTCACCAAGTTTGTGGTAATTCATTACAGCAGCCACAGGAAACTAATACAGAGTACAAAACACATTCAGACATTTTTACTTATTGTAGATGCTCTGTCACCAATGTAGATTATGCACACTGAAGAGAGATACCCAGCCTCTTCCTACTACCTTATCATCTCCCCATTAGATGAAAAATCTGGGGTCACTTGTCTTACTAATGGTTTTTGTTCCAGAAAGATAGAGAGTGTACAAACTGGCGGGTTCTCTTTTCTGAAATGTTTCAGAAGCAAGATTTGGGTTTGGTGGGACCTGACTGGGCAAAGCTTAGGTGAAAGTGGGCAGGCGGGATCTGTCCTAACTGACAAGCTTTGTTGCTTGTTAATCATTCTATAGCAGACAGTGGGCCTGGATGTCAAAGACAGAAGTGAGCATGTGAGATGTCTAGCAGAAGCCATTTTTCATTGAGGAGGGTCGGCTGTAAAATTCATATGTCAGAAACCCAAACACAAGGTGTTAGAACATCTGAGCAGAGTCCAGTCACTGGGAGCCTGGTTTTAGAAAGTCAGAGCTGGACTGGTGATAAAGCATACCCCATGTTGTACCTTCTCTTCCCCACCTAAGGTCAACTTTTGTCCCTCAGAATGAGGCTGGATCATAACCTACAAATAACAACAAAATTAGCTAATTCTTCATAGCACTTACTGTGCGCCAGGCATTGTGCTAAAGTGGTTTACACTTGTTAGCTTTTTTAATCCTCAGCAAAACCATATCGGGTAGATACCATTAGTTGCTTCCATTTCAAAGATAAGGGCAGTGATGTCTAGAGAGATTATATAACTACTCCAAGATCACATACTTAGTGGAGCGGACAAAATTCAATCTGGAATTTGAAATCAGGGCTGCCTAACTTCAGGGCCCATTTGTCAGTGGACCTCAATCCTAGGCACAAATTTTAGTCTTTAAAAAAATAATCTAGAGATTTTACCTTAATTGGTTAGGTGTGGGACCTGGGCACTAATTTTTAAAAAAATCTCCCCAGGTGAATCTAATAGCAGCCAGAATTGAGAACCACTGAACTAGGCTATATTGACTCTTGAATGACTGCTAGTTCCTCCTTCAAATTCTTTCAGAAGTGTTTGCTTGTTATTGAAACAAATCTCCTATGAATGGAATTTCTGGCCAAGTTGAAGACATAATAATAACTATAATGATGATGATGATGATGATGATGATGATAACTCTTTATAGCTGTATAAGCTTGGTCATTTACAAAGGGCTTTCATATGCATTCTCTTCCACTTAATCCTCACAATAATCCTATAAATTAAAGATTGTTAGCTCCATTTTACGGATTATAAAACTGAGGCTCAGAGAGATCAGTAAATTTATCCAAAAGATCACAGAGTCAGTAAGCAGCAGAACTTCAGTCTTCTGATTTCAAATTCTCTCCTCTCTTGATTCCAGCCTAGGTACAACCTGCCCAGGTCACAGATTTGGAGAAGTGGAAGCAGGTAGACAATAAGCACATACATCTCTAAACTCAACCCTTCTTTGCCATGCCAGCAGCCTCAGCCTCAGCCTTCCTTTACCTTGGCACCATCATTTCATGGTGATTCCCATCTTTGGCAGATTTTCAAGGTTGTGGTTCAGTTTGTCTCCCACCTATTAACTTTACTTTTTCCTTCTTAATGATATAAATGACATCAACATAAATCAAAATTTTAAATAAACACTTCACTAGTAATTCTGCCACCCCAATGAGCCACTTGTTTTCATTTTTTATGTTCCCCTCTGCAAAGTTTGGCCATATGCATACATCATTTTTACATACTTATAATCAGAGGGTAGATGCAATTTTATATTCTGCTGTGTCACTTAGCATTATATCATAATCATTTGCTCTGTATCTACAGTGTCTTTGTAATTATTATTTTAATGGCCACATAATATTCCATTGAATGTATGCATCATCATTTACTTATTTCCAGTTTTTCACTATTATAGATAATACTGCAATAACCATCCCTATACATAGAGCTTTTTCCTTCTTTTGGATGGTTTCCTAAACTGTGTATCACCTTAAATACACCTCTTCCTCTCATTCAGTCATCCATTCATCCACTCATCATTCAGTCTACAAAGATCATTGAGGCATTAGGGCACATGCTCAGAACAATCAGATGAGAGACATGTGCTCAGTCTGATGGTAAGACAAGCACCTCAGTAAATAATTGCGATATGCTGTAAGTGCTATCAGAGTCCAGTGGAAGGACAAATTCTGTCTTTTTCCTGCAATAGCTTTCCATGGTCATCTTACTGGAACTTTGTCTCCTGACACCTCCAGCTAACCTCATTTCTCCAGTCTCTTCTTTCTTTCTTGGCTGGCCTTTCAATGTCCCTAACTCAAAATCCCCTTCTTCTGAGTAATCTGTCTTAACTTGACCCAGGAATACACACTCCCGACAACTTACAAGTTTTATCTTTCTTCATTCAAAAATTCTGACTGCTACCTCCTCTTCAGAAGCCTTCTCTAAGGTAAGAAAGTATGGCCCTTAGGCCAAATTGGGCCTGCAGTTTTGTTTGCTGGGCACAGTGTTTTCAAAGGTTGCAATTGGAGAGCCCATGGCATGGCTCTTTGTTTCCCTCCAGGTCTGTTAATCCATATGGTCTCAGATAGGTCAGAGCCACTCAGATTTTCCCTGCCTGATTTGAACTGGCAAGGCAAACTAGGCTCCCCTCAACTAAACCTGTAACTTTCATTATCTTCTCTCATTTCCTTACCCCTCTAACATAAGAATTTAATTTTTATCTTCCAACATTTACACATGTTGCTGTTTTGTTAATGTATATCAGTTTACTTTATTCATTTATTCAGTCAATCAATTGTTCTCAGATGGAATCCTTACTGTGTCTGGTCTCCTGTGGAAGGCTGGACATACAGAAACAAATGACAAGTGATTTTTTTACTGGTGGTACTCATGGTGCGCTGTAAACACGTCCTTCATTGATTTGGATTGTAACCTTCTTTCAAGGAAGAATTGAAGGCAAAAAATTCCAGTTGGTTAAAACACTTTATGTAGGGTCTTGCATAGAAAATGACTTATTCAGTGCTCTCTGCTGAAGACTTTGTCAAACTAAGGGCTATTTAAGGGCCATTCTCCTTCATCATATCATGCCCCATTGATGTTTAGATCTGCAGGAGCAGCAGCTGACAAAATTCATATCCCTCGCCTCCCCAAAAAATCCTAGTCATCTGGAAGAGACTGAATGATTATCCTAAGATTTCTCATTAGTAAGAACCTTGTCCGCTCCTCTTGTTTGGTCCTTGCCTTTGTCTAAACGAGCTTCTGTTTTGTTCATATACTCCCAGGCTTTTGCATAAGCACAGGTCCTAGGATTTATACCCTCCTGCCTTCTAGGGACCACTGTGAAGACGTCTCTTTATGAAGACATAAGAAAAAAAGAGAAGGAAAGAAGAAAGGTGGTCCTAATCATACATGGCTTGTCCAGGGCATTTGACGCCTGTTTTGGAACACTCTCTTGATATGCTCTTATTTTCCATGTATCTGCCCTAGCTCATACTCCGGATTACTTTTCCTTTACAGTTCCCTCTGAGGGTCATTTTTTTCCTCTGCTTATCTTTAAAAAAATTAGTAACAGTTTTATTGAGTTATAATTCATGTACCATACAACTCATTCATTTAAAATATACAATTCAATGGTTTTTAGTGTATACATCAAGTTGTGTAACTTTCATCATCATCTAATTCCAGAACATTTTCATTATTCCCAGAAGAAACCTCATACTCCTTGGCTATCACCCTCCCCCTTAATTTCTCAATCTTTACCAGCCCTAGGCAACCACTATTTTCTGTTACTCTGGATTTGTCTGTTCTAGACATTTCATATCAATGGAATTATACAATACATGTCTTTTGTGTCTGGCTTCTTTCACTTAGCATGATTGTTAAAATAAATTCATATTATAGCATGAATCAGTAAACATCATTCCCTTTTATGGTTGAATAACATTCCATTATATGCATATACCACAATTACTTTATCCCTTCATCCATTGATGAACATTTAAGTTGTTCCTAATTTTTGGTTATTGTGAATAGTGCCACTAAGAACACTCATGTACAAGTTTTTGTGTGGACACATGTTTTCATTTCTCTTGAGTATATACCTAGGAGCAGAATTGCTGGGTCAAATGATAACTTTATGCTTAACCTTTTGAATAAGTACCAGACTGTCTTCCAAGGGCCTCTGTCCACCTTTAAAAAAAGTTTTCTTAAGTATAGTTGCATAAAATAGTATATTAGTTTCTACAAACTAATAGTATATTAGTTTGTTGAATCACAACAGTGATTCAACAAACTCTGTCCACCTTTTAATGTTGCTGCTTGTCTTCTCCTTTTAACTATTGCTATTTTCTAAATATCCATTTCCAGTTCAGATTTCTCTATGAGCTGCCTATGAACATCTCCACCTGGACATCCCACAGGCTCTGCAACCTAATGTTTCAATGGAATCCATCATCTCCTCCCTGCCCCATACTGTGTTCCTTCTTTCTCCCATGTTGCCTATCCCAGTGCATGTTCTCATCATAATCTACCCAGTTGCCCAAACACCAGACAAATACTAGACTCCTCTTCTCCCTCATTCTCCACATCCAATTCGTTACCAAGTTCTAAAGGTTCTGCCTGTTCAAAAATCCTCCCATTCATCTCCTCCTCTTCACCCCCCTTTTCCAATACTCCAATTAAGGTTCTATCTTGCCCCCAATCATAGCCTTTCTTCTAACCTCTGCCCATTTTTTTTCATTATACCTTTAAATCATCCTAAATATCACTGCTAATGTGATAAGCCACTTTTCTGCTCAAAATTATTCAGTAACATGCCCCAGATTATAAGATTAAATCATCTTCTTTTCCTGATATGGTAACAGATATTGCTTTGGCAATACTGAATTAGGTTTGCTCTCTCATACATCTGTGCTTTGCACACGCTGTTTCCTCTGTCTTGAAGACTCTCCCCATGCTTGTCCACTAAGCAAATTCCTACTCATCGTTCAGAGCCCAGATTAAATGCTATCTCGTCTGTGAAGCCCTCCGTGAATTCCTCAGGTGGACTTTGGTCTCACTTCTCCCATATTCCCACTGAGCCTATACCTTTGGTAGAGATGTCATTGTAAATGACGTTTCCTTAATTATCATTTCTAGACTGCAAGATACTTGAGGACAGGGACTGTATAATTTCATATTTGAATACTCAGCCCCTAGCAGAGTGTCCAGTGTGTGGCACAAAGATACACACACACACACACACACACACACACACACACACACACACTGAAGTAAGGGGGAAAAGTATACTTTATTGACTTTATTGTGTCTTTAACAATCTGCTCTGGGCCAAGAATGTTAAACACTTTGTATATTATCTCATTTAATCCTCACAGCATACCTACCTGATATCTCATTTAATCATCATTACTTATCTTATTTAACTGTCACAGGATATCAACCTGGTATCTCCATCTTAAAATGAGAAAATTTGGTCTCTCTGAGATCTGGTAATATGCACAATTTCACATTCGAGGCAGAGGCAAAGGTGAGAGAGAGAGAGAATTAAACCTTCCCAGGGTAGTCTTTCCTGAAAAGTGCCCCAACCTGAATCCTCACCAGGTCCATCTTGCCTTCAAACCCAAAGCCCTCAAAGAGTGTCCTATCTACAGACCACAGTCACTTGCACTCCCTCTTCATGAGATGAAAGTCTAGGAAGGACCTTTAACTCTCATAGAAACACAACCTCTCTATCATCTTCTCATCTGATGACTTCGAATGGCCCATTACAGCTGCCTTCATTCTTCCCTTTTGGGAGCGTGATAATCTTCCTACCTCTATTGACACATCTGTAGTAGCCAAATGCCTTTTTTCTCGAATTGCTCTGAGACAAGATGTGAGTTTTCAAAAGGAACATTTCTCAGAAGCTAAAAAGAACACAATTGTTTTATTACAAAACCCTAGAAATGAATGAGTTTACAGAAGATTGATTCCTTTTCCTAATGGAACTCAGATCTTTCCACTGATGGGCTTGGCTGGCACAGTTTACAGGGCACTCAATCCCCATTCCTAGTCTTGGACTCAATCCTGTCTCAGTTGGATGCTCAACCACTGCTACTCAGACTCATTGCCTGGAAAGTTTGGGTTGGTGCCACCATTAGGGCTGGTGGGATTCTCTATCCTTTCCAAAAGATGCCTTATTAATTAAGCATTGGTGGGGGACATTTCCAGATTACCTCTTTGTCCTGGGAAACTCTGTATACGTTCTGACAGAAGCACCCTGATTTCTAGTCCCATGAGTGATGAAAAAACTTCCTCATCTAGACCGAGAAGGGCCCCCCCCCTTTTTTTTTGTAAATCAGGAGGCCTCACACATATTTCTGTAACTCCTCTTAGAGGTTTCGATGGCATTGACCTCTGACAAGCTGACCTTCACCACAGCCTGTTTTTCTTGGTCCTTTTTGGTTTTTCTGAAACATACCTGAGGTAGACACTTCTTGGGGTGGTGCTTTGGCTCACAGCAACACCCCTGTGACAGTCACCCTTTACTGTTTATCTACTAGCTATTTCCCCAATCTTTCTGCTAACGGATAGAAATATGCTGAGTCCTTGATAATGGATTAACCAATCCCGGAACTCCATATCCATGGACATGACATTTACAATGAATTTCCCTCATAGCTTAAGCCAGGAATCCTCAACCCCTGGGCTGTGGACCAATACCAGTCCATGGCCTGTTAGGAACTGGGCCACACAGTGGGAGGTGAGCGGCCAGCAGGTGAGTGAAGCTTCTCTGTGTTTGCAGCTGCTCCCCAGTGCCAGGCCTCAGGTCATTAGATTCTCATAGGAGCACCGGTCCTTGGCGCCACAAAGGTTGGGGATCACTGGTGTAAGCCAGTTATTGATTGTTTTCTACTAACTGAAGCTGAAAGCAGCTCTGGGAATGCCCCAATTCACAGACACAATGGTCAAGTCTGCCCTATAGTATATGACCCTCTCCCCCATCTATCACTTATTGTTCCAGGGTTTAAAAATCTGTTCCAAGTTTGTCCAATCAACTTCACTGTCTGGGGAATTTAAAACTGGTAATGTGAGACACAAAGCATGGGAGCCAGTCATTGGAGCAGACTCCCACAAGTGGCAGTGCTCTAATGAGGAAAGGTCAAGTAGACTATTAACAATGAGTTAAGTACACTTAAACTACTGTTGAAGCCTACAGAGCTGTTCTGGTTCATGCCTTTACTGAGGGCAACTCTTCTGTTACTTGCTACCAAAAGAGCCTTAGATAATGAGATCTAACCAATTAGACATTAGGACTACTTCTACCCTTTTGTGACACACAGCTATTTATTCTAGGCCTGACATTGCTTTCATTTCCATGTCAATGCTGATATATTGGTAGTAGCTGCCTAGAGTACTCAGTTAAAAAAGAACTTGATGTAGAGTCGGTACTGAAGTTGGGGTGCAGTGACCAATCAGCAATGTCCACCATAAGCACAGGAGTGGTTAAGTGGCACCAAGTACTTGCAGACTCTATCTAGGCTAATACCTGTGGCTATTCTGTCTACTGGCCTATGTGACCTCTTTCTAAAGCCTGTTCATCTGCCTAGTTCACTAATACAACTTTGTGACCTTGGAGAAATCACTTTCCCTCTCTGAACTCCAGTTCCTTAAGTGTAAAGTAAAGATGTTGGATCAGATGATCACAGGCCATTTCTAATTCTATGACTCGGGTCATGCACCTTCTAGAGTCAGTAGCAGACTCTGTCTCTTCCTGTTTCAAAACTCACTCCCCTTTCTCTATTACAGTACTCACTGAATTTCAGTGTCTTATCTGAGGAATGCCTCCAGTTCTCAGTCTATTGGCGGAGGAGAGAGGATTGGCAAGTCTTGAGCCTAATGAATCATCAAGCCTTTTCCAGTTCAGGTTACGAACTCCACCCACTTCCCTAGGGTTTCTTTGATGATTCATTCAGGTGCCCCTCTCCTATCATTGGGAATGACCTTTCAGAATTTTATCTCTCCACTTTTGCAGTAGAAAAATATTTCACATGCTGAGTTATGATAATAGACCATATTCATCAACAGTAAAAGGGTTGTTCTCTCATGCCCTCCCTCCTCTGCCCCCCTCTATCATTCACACCATGTGCCAACCCAGTCAGGGCCTCATTTCACCCCTTAGCTGCCACTGCACTTCCCTTCCTCTCTCCCTTCAGACACAGTCCTGCATTCCTAAGGATTTCCTTTCTTTTACCCCAACTGCATGCACCTCTCCCCTTTCCCCACACTAGGCTCTGGCATTCAGTGGCAACCCGGGCTTTACCTTCTCCACACCCTGCCACCCCCACCCGTCTCATTGCCCCCCTCACAGGGCCTCTCTCTCTGCAGCTGCTGCAGTCTGGATAAGCACAACAAAAAAATTACCACATGTATTTAAGTGAAACTCTTGTTGGACAACTGCACATTTCCCTGGGCAGGATTTCAGTTTGATTTTCTCAGGGTTCCTATGGAGCCTGAGTTCCTGCCCAGACCCACCCTGCCCCCACCCCAGATGTCTGGGCCTGTAGGGAACCAGAGACCTGGCCAGTCTTGGAAGATCAGTCCCCCAGAGCTTCCTTGTCAACCAGTATGTGGCCAAAGGAACAGAGAGGGCATGAGAAAGTCAGCCAAATGGGGCAAGGAGCAGGCAGTTTGCCCTGTAGGGAAGTTTAACTCAGAACTGGGGGCCTGGGGGCAGGGAGCCAAGCTCCCCTCACGGAAGCAGAAACCAATCTTGCAAATAAACACATAAATAGATTACCAGTGAGTCAGGAAGGGCTGCTAAGGGGCTGGGCAGCTAATCTGTCCCCAGTCCCACCCCTGGCATTTCCCCCGAAAGCTTAGGCCGCAGCTTTGCCCATGAGGGATCGAGTCTCTAAAGCCTAGGCCCCACCCAGCCTCTCAATTGCTGAGGGAAGTCCTGAGCTTGTCCAGGCCTGGGCTTCTCTCCTCCGTTGCCCCTTTCTCCTTGGCTTCTCCACCCAGAATCCCACTCCAGTTCTTTTGGCTTCTGAAACCTGGGCTCTTGTCCATCTCCCTTGGGCACTTCTGCCACCTCTTGCCAGTTTTTCACTGCTCCCAGCCACTTTCCCAATACCCTTCAAGCACATTTACCACCATGTGCCTCCCTCTCTGGGCCTCCTTTCAAACACCCACTATGGACCTTGAAAACGATCCTAGATAACACTCATTTCACCCCTCCTCCCACTCTTACTCTTTCAAAAGCCCAGGCAGAACTTTCAGTTTAAGTTGTTTGGGCCTCAGTCTGTCCCAAGTTGCTGAGAGGCCTGCCCAACCTCCACAAGCATCCCTGAGGAATGTCTACATGCTATGGAACAGAATTGCAGTGCCAGGCTCTGGGCCTCAGACAGATTTTCCTAGAGTATGCTTTTCTGTCAATGCCATTTTCTGCCATCCCCATCCATTAGGACAGTGGTCCCCAAATTTTTTGGCAGCAGGCACTGGGGCTCCTATGAGAATCTAGTGCCTGATGATCTGAGGCGGAGCTGAGGTGGTGATGCTGGTGCTGGGGAGCGGCTGCAGATACAGATCAAGCTTCGCTCCCTCACCAGCTGCTCCTTTCCTGCTGTGCAGCCCGGTTCCTAACGGGCCACCGTCCAGTATCATTCTATGGCCCGGGATCTGGGGATCCCTGAATTAGGAAATGGCACCAAACATTTAGATGCTAGGGCCTAAGGGTATTCTGTAACAGGTGAGAATGCATGCCTCCAGATTTGGCCAGAGCGAGGGATTATTGCCCCTAGTCTAGGCTGGAACTTCCATAGCTCTGTCTATACTTTTTACTGTATTCTCAAGGGCTAGAACATAGGAGGCACTCAACAAATATGTGGAAAAGTGCATACATAAATATCTAAGTAAATAAAGCTTATGGCAACAAACTTCTAGGGCCTGAGATGGTCCCTCTTCATATGACTAAAGTCCCAAGGCCTCTGTATTAGTTTTCTATGACTACCATAAAACATTAACACAAATTTAGCAGCATAAAGCAACGGCTATTTATTAACTCACAGTTTTGTAGTCAGAGGAATGAATGGGCTCCACTGGGTTCTCTGCTCAGGGTCTCATAAGATCAAGATCAAAGTTTCAGCTGGCCTGGGCTCTTATCTGGAAGCTTGGAGTAAGAAGCCACTTCCACATTGATTTGGGTTGTTGGCAGAATCCACTTACTTGTGGATGTAGGTCTAAGGCCTTATTTCCTTGCTGGCTGTCAGCTAGGGGCATGCTCTCTGCTTTGAGAGAAGTCATCAGTGTGTTTTTTTAATGTGCCCCTCTTTGTCTTCAAACTAGTAATAGTGACTTTCCCTTCTACCCTCCTCTACTGTCACCAGCTGGAGACAGTTCTCTGCTTTTAAGGGCTCATGTTATTAGATTAGGCCCAACCACAGCTCGCGCTCGCGCTCTCTCATCTCTCATCTCTCGTCTCTCTCTTCTCTCTCTCTCTCTGTCAAATATAGTGAGAAGGCAGCCGTCCACAAGCCAGAAAGAGAGCCCTTTCCAGGAACCAAATCAGCTGACACCCTGATCTTGGACCTCCCAGACTCCAGAACTGTGGGAAAATCAAATTCTGTGGTTTAAGTCACTCAATCTGTGGTATTTTGTTATGGCAGCCTGAGTAGACTAATATAGTGATCATGATATGCAACAGCATAAATCAAGATGGAAAGAAAGCTTCCAGTTCACATGTGCAATCCTACTCTATGTCTTTGACCATTCTGGCAATCACTGAGAGCCAGCCCGAGTATCCTGCCAGCCCCAGTTCTGGGGCCTAGAAGGAAGGCGGGAAAGGGCCCATTTTTGAGGTTTAGGCTAGTTGGATGCAGCTGCCTGTGAACTGGATAGGGCTGCTCAAGCAGGCGAGGCCCTGGGTACAAAGCCATCTTCCCAAGCAGGTCCAGGAAGGCTGTATGAAGAAGTAGCTACAGCTGAAAATCTGCTGCAAGAAGCAGGGCAAGTGCATAGTGCCATTAGTGTACAATTGATTTGTGATTCTGAACAGCATATTTGGGATATGACAGCCGACTGCAGGGTCAAGCAGCCAGCCGAGCTGTGTTGGTTTGGAGGCAGTTCAAGTCTCTGAACTGAAAAACCATATTTTTTTTTTTGGAAAAACCATAAGCATCTGTTTCAATTCTGTGACTGGCTCCTCCCCACTGATGTGGCTAGTGTCTTTTGTCAGAATGTGTAGGCTCCAACTGTGGCCCCTGGAAAAAAAGCTCCCAGTTGTTCAATAGCATGTCATCCTTTGGGCTGTGCCTTAGTTATCTATTGTTATGTAACAAATTACTACAAACTTAGTGATGTAAAACAATACAAATTTATTATCTTATGGTTTCCATACATCAGAAGTCCAGGCAGAGTTTAGCTGGGTCCTCTGCTCAGGGTGTCACTAGGTTGAAATCCAGGTGTGTTCACAGGGCTACTATCTCATCTGAAGCTTGGGGTTCTCTACCAAGCTCATTGGTTGTTGGCAGAATTCAATTCCTTGCAATTGTAGAACTTAAGTCCTCATTTTCTTGCTGGCTGTTGGCCAGGGATTATTCTCAGCTCCTAGAGAGGCCACTCTCAGATCCTTGCCACATGACCCTTTCCATATATCTGCTGTGGTTCTCTCTCTCTCCCTCTCTCCTTTTTATTTTGAAATAATTGCAGAAAGTTGTAAAGATAGTACAGAGAGATCCCAGTGTTCTCCAATGCTTACACCTTATATAATTATAGTACAATATCCAATTCAGCCAATTGGCATTGGTACAATGTGTGCATATAGTTCTATGCCATTTTATCATATGTATAGATTTGTGTAACCACCACTGCAGTCAAGAATCAGAACTGTTTCTTCACTTCAAAAGTCTCCCTTCTGGTGCTTCTTTATAGTTACGCCCACACCTTCTCCTCCCACTGTCTCTAACCCCTGGCAACTACTAATCTGCTGCCCAACTCTGTAATTTTGTCATTTTGAGAATGTTATATAAAATGCAATATGTGACCTTTGGAGACTGGCTTTTTTTCACTCACCATAATGCTCTTGAGATCTATCCAAGCTTTTGCATGTACCAGTAGTTCATTCCTTTTTTATTGCTGAGTAGTATTCTGTGGTATGGATGTACCACAGTTTGTTTAACTTTTACTTTTTGAGGGACATTTTGCTTATTTTCAGTTCTAGCTATCACAAATAAAGCTGTTATGAACAACTATGCGCGGAGTGAACGTAGGTTTTTATTTTTCAGGGATAAATGTATAAATTCAATCATTAAGTTATATGGCAAGTGTATATATAGTTTTTAAAGAAAGTGCTGTACTCCTTTCCAGTGTGGCTGTAACATTTTACTTTCCCTCCATCAATGTATGAATGATCTAGTTTCTCCCATCATAACTGGCATTTGGTGTTGTCAATATATATATTTTTGGCCTGTTTTAGCCATTTGGATACGTGGTTTCAATTAGCAATTGCCTAATGACTAATGATGTTAAACATCTTTTCAAGTGCTTACTTTCTATATATTCTCTTCAGTGAAATGTCTCTTCATACCTTTTGCTTCCTTTCTAATTAGGTTGTTTTTCACCATTGAGTTTCGAGAGTTCTTTATACATTCTAAATGCCTTTCCTTTATCAGATACGTTTGCAAAGATTTTTCTCCCAGTCTATAGCTTGTCTTTCCTTCCTCTTAACAGGTCTTTCACACAGCACAGCAAAAGTTTTTAATATTGAGGATTCAAATTCATTATTATTTTTTTTTTTACGGATCATGCTTTCCATGTTAAATCTAAGAACTCTTCACCAATTCCTAGGTCACGAAGATTTTCTCCTATGTTTTCCTCTAAAAGTTTCAGAGTTTTGCATTTTATATTTAAATCTATGATCTACTTTGAGTTAATTTTTATGTAACGTGCAAGGTTTAGGTCAAGTTTATTTATTTATTTATTTTTGCCTGTGAATATTCAAATGCAACAGCATTATTTGTTGAAAGCAGTTCTTGTCTCTTTTAAGGACTCACCTGATTATGTCAGGTCCGCCTAAGATAATCTCCTTTTTGATTAACTCAGAGTCAGCTGATTATGGATTAACTACACCTGAAACATCCATTTTTTATATAGTAGCATAATCGTGGGAGTGGTAGCCCATCATATTTAATGTCCCCACTCACACTCAAGAACAGAGTATTATATAAGGGCACGGATGTTTGGGGGGTCTTTCATCCTAGAATTCTAACACATACTAGGAACATCCATTCTCTTTTGAATGAACATCCATTCATTTTTCCTCCCCTGGATTTGAGAAAGACTGCCTAGCCCTATGGTCTAGGACTGGCTGGTTTGGAAAGTTCTAGGGAGTTGAGGGTAGGTATAAGTACATGTGTTTATGCTAAGTCCCAAGCAAAATATGATTTGGTTGTTCCTTCCCAGAGTTAGGGTTGGGTGGTCTTACTCTGGACTAAATAGCTCTGATGGTGAGGTGAAGCATGGGGTAGGGGAAGGGCACTATTATACAAATGTTTTCTTTGAAAATAGAGCTTGGATTAGCCAACTCAATAGCAGCAACTAGTGTTGGGCCCAATTTACAAAGGGAATGCCCATTTGCTTGCAGTCTATTTCCTAACCTTCACCAGAGTCAGTATTCTGTTACTGACATTCAGCTAATAAGCAGTGTTTGGGCCTCAAAGGTAGAACTTCCTTTAGCTGCAATTTCTTTTAGCCATGGGACTCCTTTTGTCCTCCTGTGCTTCCCTTAGAGAATTCTATCATGTCTCTTCAGCCTGAAAGAATCAGGTTTGCAGAAGAGAATAACCAACTGGAGCCTTAAATACCCCAACCACCTCTCTGACACTGCAGAGCCCCTATGTTAGAGAACCTGGATTGACTCCGACTTTTGAATGGAAGATGACATGGTGAAATCAAATCATAATAGTGTGCTTTCAAGCTGGAGCCCACCAAGAAATTGTAAGTAAGTAGCCATGAAGGCTGAGAAAATTTCAGAGAAAAAGTGAATTTAGAAATATAAAGGGAAGACCATTAGAAGACACCCACCTAAAATGAATGGGGTCCAAACCTGTTTGTCCATCAGTCCTTCTTGAAGCCAAAGAAAAACCAGAAGCAAGAAGAGTGAGAAGAAGCACTGAAGTTTCATATGGCCACAAACTTCATTTTATTCTTTCACTCCCACACTACTCTGGAGTTTCCTCTTCACCAGCCCCATCATTCCCAATGTGAATGGCACCACTGGAGCTGTGCAGTATGACAGCCCTGGTTCCAATGTGCGCTCTGGAAATGCCACTCTAAGGTAAGCAAACCTCTCTACACTCTCAACCTCTTCTCTGAGTGCAGCCTGTACCTCTTGCACTGACTCCTAAAATCGGGCTCTTCGTGGGCATAATACTTCCTCTATAATCCAGCTCCTTCTCCAACATCCCACTACCATATTGCCTCAAAGTAGAATCAGCATCACCTACATAACTGCAAGTGCTTCCAGACCACTGATTTCCACTATTAAATAAAACCCCTTCCTCTTTCCATCCTCTTTCCATCTGATATTATCACCCTCTATCTTCCTCTCCCTAGTATCACTCATTCATTTTCCTACAATCTTAGAGGATTTTGATCTCCCCTGGTTTATATATTCCTTTTCCATTCCAACTTCTATCATTATACTGGCTGATTTCAACATCCATGTGGATGATTCCACCTATTTTTGTGGCCTAGTGTTTCTCGGCCTGCAATCATTTGGAAAACGTAAAAAATACTGATGCCCGGAATCAACTCAAACCAATCGAATCTAAATATCTGGGGATGTGGCTTTAGCATAGATTTTTTTTTAAAGCTTACAGGTGATTCTAGTGTGCCAGGATTGTGGTGCAGGTTTTTCACATTTCCATTGCAAGTCAGGATTGAGAATTGCTGTTCTGGTCTCAAAGATCCTTGACACCCTCAACTCTAACAACTTTTACTTCCACTACACTTTAGAAAACCAACTTCATTATCCTATCCTGACTTTGATACCACCGAGAATCTTGCTACTTCTGAATTCTGTCATCCCAAGAGTCCCACTACAATCTTGCACTTCCCTACTGTCGTACCTCTTTCATCTCATTATAACTTCAGACCCTGACCACAATTTTCT
>NW_006433948.1:1954993-1956077 GCF_000325575.1 Pteropus alecto | reverse complement strand
ATTCTCACTAGTATAACTTCACCACCCAAGGTCTTTTGCCTATCTATTGCACTTACCTTACAAATCCCACACCCTGAACCAACTGGAAAATTTGCCTCCTCTGTTCTTCTGCCAGGACTTCTGGAGAAAAATTGGATGCCAGTCAGATGGGTACCACTACAAATGTATGACTTCTAATTTTAGTTGTTTATTAAGCACTGTCGATCCTTCAATTTCTATTCAAACCTCTGTCCCATTTCCTTTAGCCACTATTCTAAAATTTTGCTCCTTTTTGAATAGAGGCCGTGGGTGTGAGCTTCCCTTCCACAGCTATAAGTTTATTTGCATCTCCTAGTGTCCTTTCCTCTTTCCTTTTGCTCTGAGAAGGGTGTTCCTTCTCCTGCACAGAGCTAATTATTTTGTGTTCTGGATCCTGTTATCATGACGCCTTTATCGAATCTTCAACCTCTGCTGGTTTCTTCTCCTGAGACTACACACGTGTGTGCACGCGCGCGCGCACACACACACACACACACACACACACACACACACCAAGTCTCATTTTTCTAAAAACTCTCTCAAGCTTGTATTTTCTATCAGCTACCATCTTTATTTGTTTGATCTCAGCTAAGCTTCTTGAATGAGTAGTCTAATTCAGTGTTTCCATTCCTCAAATTTCAGTTACTTCTCAGACAACAGCTACCAGCTCCCACGGCTCTACTAACTTCACGGACAATGGTCAGGGCAGAATCCATAGGGACATTTCCAGATCATTCTTATATTGGAACTCTTCTCCGCGTTATCTGTGCTAACAACTCCTGCCTTTTGAAACCCTACTTTGGCTCTGAGGATTCTCCCCTACCATGGCTCACCTCCTACCTCTCAGACTGACTGCTTCTCCATCTTCATTGCTGCATCATATAGTCTTTAATGTGTATTTTAAAAGTTGGCAGATTTGAAGGTTCTCTCCTTAGCCCTCATTTGTTTCTTTCTAGTATGTACCTTCTCCTAGATAGCCAAGCGTCTTGGTTGAGCTCTAAACCTAAATATCCAACGGTCTATTGGATCTTCCCTTCCTTTTCCCTCTTCCCTCTTCCCTCTTCCC
>NW_006433948.1:1923159-1954880 GCF_000325575.1 Pteropus alecto | reverse complement strand
CCGAAGCAAGCTCATTATCTTCCTAAATTCTCTTCCATCAAACTATGAAACCAGAGCCCAGCATTTTTGTCTTTATTGGTGACAGCATTATCCACTCAGTCTCTTAAAACAGAACCTGGATGTAATTATCCAGAGTGTCCTCTCTTCATCAACCCCCACATCGGATTAATCAGGTCCTATCGACTCTACTTAAATTGTTCTCCAATGTGTCTACTTCTCTCTATTGCTACTGCCTTCATTCAGGTTTTTATCTCTTGCCACAACTAGCGGTACAGACTCCTAACTTGTCTCCCTGTCTGCACTCTTGCTACTCAATGATTGCTTCACCCAGCAGCCAGAGCGATGAAAAGCTTAACAGTACTTGGAACATAGTAAGTATTCAGTAAAGTTCTGTTGAACGAATGGATGTCCAAACGCTCTCTGAAGTGACATATGAACAGGTCATCTGATTCCAAGTTTGAATTCTCTTTCAACTATAGCCCAGCTGCTTCTCTTTAGGCTTCATTTTATGAAAGTCTTAGAAATCTTCCACTTTTGGGCATTTAGATGCTGTTTCAACCGCAGGCAAAGAAGACAGACAACATGACCTCCCCTTATCACTTTCCATGAAGGAATGCTAAGATGGTAGACCCGCAAGGGAAAGAAAAAGGTAGATTTTGTAGAGGTCTAAAGCATGAATTCAGATCATAATTACTGCATTCATTAATTCATTTATTTACTCAACATTTACTTTGTGCCAGCCTCTGTGCCAGGCCTTGAGGGTATGATAGTGGTCTCCACTGCCTTCAGAAGTATTGATGGATAGTCACAGGAGCTTTCGAAAAAAATGGAAATAGAAAGGGCTAAGCTTGTGGAGCATGACCTTGGTAGAGGTAGAGAGAGAGCATCTCCCGTGTCCAGGGAAAATGGTCAAAAACTTCCCTAGGACATGTCCTGGCCCACTGCAGTGCTGGGGAAATGGGACGTCATGAGATAGTAGGCAGAGAAGGAGTCCTGAGTCTGGAGCAAAACCTTATTTCTTTAGCCTCTCATTCAGCTCTAACCACTCCTTAGAGCAACAATTATTCCCATCTCCCTGAATACCTTAGATGTGGCCAAGTCAATCTTCTTAGCAGTGCCCAAGATGGTGGCAACATTAACTCTCAGGGAAGATGTTATTGTGTGGAATGGAACATATTCATGAAAAGTTGCCCTGAGTTCTCCTCAATCTGAGTTTCCCCTCATAAGCCTCTAGCTTACTCAGGTGCCCCCCAAAGATGGTGTTTCATCCAGAACCTAGAGCTTATCTGACATTATTTGAAAACCAGTTTACATACCAGAAAATTGCTTTCAACATTGTTGGTGACGGGTTGGCTCCTCACATAGTCACTGACATGTGAGCCCTAGGACAGGCAGCAGGGATCAAGGCTGCAAAGCTTAGCTGGTGGAGGAATGTCTGTACTGTGAACATGTGCCTTCTCTCTAGGGGTCTGACCCCTAGGCTGCCCTCCTCTGTGCCCCTCCCCTTGCCACCCCCCTTTCTGGGCAAAGCTGTACCAGACCAAGAAGACACTGCCTCAAGGGCTCATAACCTGAGTGAGACAGTCCAATTATCTTCAATTTATGGAGCTCAATTGGAGTGAGTTCAGAAAAGAGCAACCTGAACAATTAAGGGACCAGAGGGCTCAGCTTCTGGGGCAAGATAAAAGGCAAGAGGTCTGAGGTTGCAGTAGTAGTTTCAGGGGGAGTGGTGACTAAGGGGGAGGGCCCACAAGAATGTCTGCCAGAAAGCGGGTGTTAAAGGGGGTGAACGCCTGGGAGGGAGGGGTGAAATGAGCTAGAACAAGGCAAGATATGTGAGCCCCCAGGAAAGGCAGGCAAGAGGTTCAGACCCAGCCTTTAGGAGTCAAGCCACGTTAAGAAAGTAATGAATTTTGGCTGTTTAGCCAAGGCTCTAGCTTGAAGGAATCCCAGGAAGCCCTAGAGAACAGAGCAAGCAGGAGGGTGGTACTTCTGACACAAAGAAGCCTAGGCCCCATAAGAAGGTCATGTGATAGAAGAAATGGTGGTTTGCTGGGCTGGTGGAGCTCCAAAGTATCCTGGGGTATGTGTTCCAGCCCTGCTAAGATCCCATGGGGCAGGATGCTCATAAGTCAACTAAATTCTTAATTAAGATTTTGTATTCATACTTAAGATGTATAGTGGGCATGGCCTAGTGTTGTTTGGCAGGGTCCCTAATTCTGGACCAGGCTCTACTTCTGATAGGCTATGTGATCTTGGGAAAGTTGTTTCTTTTCTCTGAGTCTGGTTTGTCCTCTGTCAAACAAGTAGAACCTTTTAAAGCAGCCAAACCCTACTCCTTTTGATGAAATCTTATAGAGAACTCTACTATATAAAACAGATAAAAGCAGTGTTTTGTTAATAGAAATGTGTTTGTTGAGTTTAAATTTATGTCATTTACCTTATTATCAAGTGACTTAATCAGAACTATGGGGCAATTTTGATCAAATCGATGGTTTGAAATGAAGGGTTACAGCTCTTGGTTGCCTCCTGAAATCTGCCAACACATCCAATGTTTGCAGAAGTCCTGAAACTCTTCAATAAAGCCCAAGGGCCCCATAGAATTCTGGTTGAAAGCCATCCCCTCAGTTATCTATCCAGATTCCTCCCAACCCAGGCTATTTCAGAATCTAGACTGTTTCCCTAGAAGTCAGGCACTCTGTGTCCTTTACCTTGCATCTCCGTCAACTTGGAACATTTACACCTGGTTCAAGGCTTTGGAGTGTTAAAAAAATTGTTTTAAAAGTCTGTTGTATTGATTTGTGGACCTTTGGTCAGATAAAGGAGGTGGGCCTTGGTTGGGAGCGTGCCCTCCCTAGATGCAAAGGCTCTGCCTATTTTGGAGCTCCTCCACAGATGACTAGGAGAAGCACTTTTGAGGAGAGGTTAAGTCCTGGTCTTCAGGTACATCAGTCTTGGCAAAGCTCCTTTTAATTTCAGCCGATATTTCCAGAAGTGTTCACTTCTGGGTGCCAAAGAGGCAGCCCAAACCAGGATTCTTTAGAGTTTGAGTAAAACCAAGCTGACTGGAGTAGAGGAGGTGGCCTGAAGGACCAGAGTGAAACTGATTTAAATGCATTTGGACATGGAATGATGACTGTGGAAAAAACTTTGCAAAGCAGCTTACTAAGCAAGTGTTGGGGTGCTACAGGTGCCAGGTTGTTTCTCATGCAGCTATCCTTGACTGCCAGGTGATTTCAGGTTATCTCTTGAGTGTCTTTGAAGTTAGTTTTATTTGTTTGTTTGTTGTATTTTTTCTTTTGTATCTACTGCAGAATTTCTTAAAATGAGATCTATTTTTTATTAGCTTCATGATGCAAAATTTAAAAAGAATAAAAAAGATATATAATGAAAACAGTATGTCTCCTTCCTTCCCCAGTCATACTATTCCTTTTCCCAGAGACAACCATGGTCACCAGTTCCTTGATATATCCTTCCACATATATTTTATGCCTATATTATATTCATATATCCTCCCAGAGATAGTCTATACAAATATAATTAAATGTAAACGTATATGCATATTATTTCTCTTTCTCATTTTTCCTCCCACAGAAATGAAAGTATTCTGTACACACTGCTCTGCATGTTCTTTTTAATGGCTACATGGTATTCCATTCTGTGTATGCATCAAAATTTATTTAACCAGTCTTTTATCAAGGGCATTTGGGTTGCTTCTAATCATATCTATTATTCACAATGCTGCAATAACTATTCTTGAACATAAATAATTTGGCATATGTGTGGACATGTCTTACTACCTTTGAGCCAGATTTTAAACCCAACTATAGGCTATACGAAGGAATGCTCTGGAATGTCGTGGCTTAATTTTGCTTTCTTTTACCACTTTTCTTCTTTCCTTGACCTTCATGGTGGTGCATCGAAGTGCCATTCTGGAACATTAAACAAAAGACAAGCAAAGGTGTGGCAGGGGTCTAACGCTAATTGCCTAACGATGTCCCTATTGGCCAACAATTCCTACTTGGTGACATTTTTTTGCCCCTTGAGCCATTTAAGCCAGCTGCATGTAAGATGATAAATGGCAACTAATGCCGACCTTCTGTGTCAGGGACAAAATGGGGAGTTGTGGGGCTGAGGCTTACTAGGAGAGAGCATACTTCATCTAAAGAGGACAGATTCGTCAGTCAGTCAAGACAGCAAAGGAGGTTAACACTGTGCTCACTTCCTCTCATGACCACATTAAAATTATAACCAAACTACAGAACAGCCATAATTGGGACCACCTGAAGTCTAGCTGAACAGAAGTCTTCAACCTGAGGATATAAAGAAGAAGCTGTGTCCAGACTGGTAGGAGGGGCGAAGATGCAGAACAGGCTGTGAAAACCAGTGGAGAGTGGCTGAGTGACTTGGGGATGGCTGGAACCCCAGACGTTCCTCTTAAAGGGCCCACACGTGAACTTACCCATTGATAGACTCACTCTAAGCTCCAGTTCTGGGACAGCAGCTTGAAAGGTGCCAGGGACACATGGGCAGGAACCGAATTGTCTGCCTTCAGGGTGAGGTCTGGATAGGAGGCTTTCTCCAGACAAGTGCTGGCAGGAGCCATTGTTCTTTTGTTGAGCCCTTGCCCTATCTGGTTTGCAGACACAGGTGCCATATCTGAATCTCTATCAACCTGGCTAACACCATTTGCCCTGCCTTCATTATTCCTTGAGACCCCACCTCACCCAACCCGCTTCAAGTAGTTTTTCCTTACAATCAGCCTGTCTTAGCTCCTGCTGCAGAGTTTCCTAAAATCTCTCAAAGGTTTGCAAACCACAAACAAGCAGCATCTGGCCTCAGTGTGCCCCGTACCTCTTGCTGAGCAGCTTCAAGTCTGGCACTAGCGACAGCTGGCCTTCGTTCGCAGCTTAGCTTCTCCCAGGTGCCTCCAAGCCCAGCACAAGTGGCAACCATCTGCAGATCGCTTTGTAGCTCATACCAAGTGGCCTCCGGCAGGGCACAGGCAGCAGTTGACTTGGGCCTGTACCAGGGCCCCTCCCAAAGGCCCCAGAGCCAACACACCTTGTGTTCAGCTTCAGACCACAACAGAGCACCATCCACCACCTCCACAAATGACACTGGACAAGCATCAGAGCCCCGCTAAAGTGAATCCTGCTCTGTAGGGTCAGCCCCTGCACAGCAGCTCCTCCACTGTTCTCACGGCCAGTCTTCACAACCAGCCTGAGGGTCAGTCCTTCCCACTGCTGTGCAAATAGCAATCAAGGCTCAACAACAACAAGAGAGCAGACACAATCCACACAAGGGGTACACCTGGAGCACCCAGCTCAGGTGACCAGGGAGTCTGTGCCACTGGGCCCCACAGGACAACTACTGCATAAGGCTGTCCTGCCAACACTGGAAGATGTACCAGTTCTATTTAATACATTGGAACAAATACAGGGAGGCAGCCAAAATGGAGAGGCAAAGAAACATGTCCCACATTAAAGAACAAAACAAAGCTCCAAAGAAAGAACTCAACAAAATGGAGGCAAGCAATCTACTAGATGCAGAGTTCAAAACGCTGGTTATAAGGATGCTCAATGATCTGAGTGAGAACTTCAACAGAGATAGGAAACATGAAAATGGAGATGGAAAACATAAAAAAAACAAACCAGTCAGAAACAAAGAATAACTAAAATGAAGTATACATTGGAGGGAATCAACAGTAGTTTAAAGTAGAGATCTGAATCAGCAATGTGGAAGAGAAGGTAGCAGAAAACGCCTAACCAGAACGGCAAAAAGAAAATAATAATTTTAAAAAATGAGGATACTTTAAGGAATCTCTGGGACATCGAACATACCAACATTCGCATATTATTCGCATAATACCAGAAGGACAGGAGATAGAGCAAGGAATTGAAAATCTACTTACACAAATAATGATGAAAAACTTCCCTTCCCTGGTGAAGGAAACAGATATATAAGCCCAGGAAGTGCAAAGAGTCCCAAACAAAATGAACCCAAAGAGGGCCACACCAAGACACATCATAATTAAAATACCAAAGGTTAAAGACAAAGAGAGAATTTTAAAAGCAGCAAGAGAAACGCAGCTAGTTACCTATAAGGAAGCTCCCATAAGACCGTCAGCTGATTTCTCAACGGAAACTTCACAGGTCAGAAGGGATTGGCAGGAAATATTTAAAGTGAGGAAAAGCAAGCACCTATAACCAAGATGACTCTACCCAGCAAGGCTATCATTTAGAAGGACAGATAGCTTCCCAGACAAGTAAAAGCCAAACCAGTGTTACAGAAAATGTTGGAGGGACTTCTTTAAGAAGAAGAAAAAATATGTATCAAATATGTAAATAATAAAATGGTAATAACTACACATCTATCAACCATTACTTTGAATGTAAATAAATTAGGTGTTCCAATCAAAAGACATAAGGTGGCTGAATGGATAAGAAAACAAGACCCTTACATATGCTACCTACAGGAGACTCATTTCAGATTGAAAGACACACAGACTGAAATTAAAGGGTGGAAAAACTTATTTCATGAAAATAGAAACCAAAAAAGCTAGGGGTAGCAATACTTATATCAGATAAAATAGACTTTAATACAAAGGCTATAACAAGAGACAAAGAAAGACCCACTGATCCCACTTCTGAGTGTTTACCTGAAGAAACCTAAAACACTACCTTGAAGGGACACGTACATTCACATGTTCATTCCAGCATTATTTACAGTAGCCAAGATATGGAGGCAGCCTGGGTGTCCATCAATGGATGAATGGATAAAGAAGAGGTGGTACGAATACACAATGGAATATGTCAGCTATAAAAAGAATGAAATCTTGCCATCCACAACAACATGGGTTGACCTAGGGAGTATTTTGCTAAGTGAGACAGACATAGACAAATGTCATATAATTTCATTTATATATGGAACCTAAAGAATAGGATAAATGAACAAACAAAACGGAAACAACTTCATAGATATAGGAGCATTTTGATGGTTTCCTGATAGAGGAGGGATGGGGGGATGTGTGAAGAGTAGAAGAGGAATAAGAAGTACAAATTGGTATTTACAAAATAGTCATGGTGAGATAGAGTACACCATAGGGAATATAGTCAGTAGTATTATAATAGCTATGTATGGTGCCAGATGAGTACTAGACTTATTGGGGGGGAATCACTTGGTAAGTTATATAAATGTCTAACCACTGTGTTTACACTTGAAACTAATAATATTGTATGTCAACTGTAATTGAAAGCTAAAAAATTATTTTAAGAAATGGACAGATTCAATTCCAGCTGGTGATGGGGACCCAGTACTGTCAAATCTTCTGAACTTTTTAGAAGCTAGAAATATGGACTATAAGTAAACTCTCCCCAGTTTATATATAGTAATAATAGCAAAAGTACCCATACAGTACTTACTATATGTCAGGCACTGTTCTAAGTGCTTTAGATATCATAACTTAATATTCATTGTAACTCTGTGAGGTAGAGTACTATTGTTTACCTCCATTTTACAGATTAGCAAAGTGAGGCACAGAGAGTTTAAGTAATCTTCCCGGAATCATACAGAATGGGTAGCAGACTCAGGATGAAAACCCAGGCAATGTTGTTAATGACTATACTCTTACCAAACTTTTATTAAACACTTACACTTTTATTAAATATCTTATTAAGGAAACCTAAGTCAAATTTAGGCACTGCAGAGACCAACAATGCCAAGCCAAACAAAATGCCTATGCAAGCCTCTGGTTGGAGACCTCAGCTTTAGAAGGTGTCTGGCTTGAGGCCAGCTGTTGCTCTGCTGGTCCTACAAGTCCCCCTGCCATCATTCAGACTCAGGCCAGGTGTCAGAACAGCCCGAGATCCAAGAAAAAGCCCTTTCTGCTGCTTCAGTCATACTGCCTGTGTTTGTATTCACTCTTGAGAAAAGAGTGAGGGTACAGGGTGGGGCCACTTAGCCTAGCTTTGTGTCCTCAATAGGTCACAAAACTGTGGGGGAAAAATGCTGACAATGATTTTAGAGTTAGAATTCTTGGCTTCTAGTCCTGGATTTTTGCTTTGCATTTTTTTTCCCTTCAGTTTCTTCATCTGTAAACCCAAACTAATAATCCATACTGTACAGGGTTATTAGGAGCAGCAATACACTGTGTACATATGTGGTGAACATGGACAGGGATATTCTTAGTAGTAGTGCTTGGGGTTACAGGAAGATGTCATTTCCCAGAGGAAGCTATCCCAATATGGAACCAGGGAAAATGAGCTGTCACCTCTTAGTCCACCCTTGTCATGATTACGTTTTTGACCTGAAGCTGTTTGGTCTACTAGCCACTTCTATGACCATGAACGAGCCATACCTAACTCTGGGCACGGATTCCTGGAGTCTAAGGGCACAGGGCAGCCTGAAATCAACCAATAGTGCATTGTTTGCCAATAAATCTGCCTTTGCCAATTATCCTGTTCACTCGTTAGGCTTTCCGTGTTAATTTACATGTTTGTGTGCTGGATTCAACAAGGCTGAATTCAATATAGGTGTTTCCAACCTTTCCTTACGAAGAGCTACCTATACCTATAGTCTTAGCAGCTGTGAATATTAGCTTCCTCAAGGAAAAAAGTACTGAAGCTGAAACTTAACATTATAGAGAAACCTGGTCATGCATGTCATCAATCACTTTGTGAAAAGATGCTGTGTCCTTGTTGAGAAAAAGGTTCATGCACCAGCAAGAGGATCATGGGGGAATGGATAACATGAATGGGAAGGAAGACAGACTGCAGGAGAACAGAACAGATCCAGGGGACAGGGAGATAAAAAGAGGGGACAAAAGAATAAACATGGATGTGCTCCCATGCTCTAGTGGAGGTAGGCGCTGTGTTCTATGCATCTCCGCATTTTGTGACAGTGCAATCATGAGTTAAAGCTGTTCAAATAGAAGCCTATGGAGCCTTGTACAGAGTCCCCCAAGCCATGCACTGTGTTAAGTTCCTGTTCTAGCTCCTCTTCTACTCAGGGCAATGTACCAGGGTAAGCCTTTTACCCTAGATGTGAGTAGAGGTGAGGCCAAAATGGTGAGGTCAGAGTGTGGAGGGTCTTGAACAACAACTTTTGATTTTTCCAAGTAATTGGAGTCATTCCAGGGATAGGACGCCAGGCCAGTTTTCCAGGAGACTCCTAGCACTGCGAGAGGAAGTCTGGGCTGCAAGGACAGGAGGCTGGAAGCTGGAGGCAGAGAGGACAGTTGAGGGGTAATGAGGATTTGGGCAGACAATAGCAGTGACGGCGGAGGGATCAGTTTAGGATATAGAATATACATGGATCATATAGTAGAGGCGTGGAAGGGACCAAGGGAGGAGTCACAGATAACTGGCTTCTTGCTCTAGAGGCCAAGAGGAAAGACAGGGCTATTAACATAAAGGGCAAGTTGGCCCCTTAATAACTACTGCCCCGGGCTCCATTTCATCAAAAGGCCTCCCCTGCAGCCATGATCTTGCTTTAGTTCGGGCCTGGCTGGACTGGGGGTCGGTGTGGCTCAGGTTTGAGGCTGCTGAAGCTCTGTCTCATCCTTGGGGTCCAGAGAGGCTGAAAAGAGAGGGCGCCACCTGGCTCCTGCTGCTCCAGCGTCCCACCCAGCCCTGCCTCTGAACCAACTTTGGCCTGGCGGGTCGTAAAGGCAAGGACAGGCGGAGGAGGAGGAGGAGGAGGAGGAAGAGGAGGAGGGAAGCTAGCCTGGGTGGGAGTGAGGGCGGAGGCGTGGCGGGAACTGGCCTGGACGCCAAGGCCGCGCAGAAGTGGGAGAAAGCGGCAGACTAGTAAGAGCCCGATCAACAGGCGCCGTCGGACCCCCGCGCCAGGCCAGGTTCAGCGGCTGCGCCTCCGCCTGCCTGGCGCCTCCAGGCCGGGTAGGAGGAGCCACAGCACCACCCAGCGGCAGGTGGCAGGGAACGGCAGTCAGGGCTCTGGTGTGATTCCAGAAGAGTCGGGGAGCTGAATGGAGCAGAGCTGTGCAGACAAGCGAGTGCGAAGGTGTGCGAAGGTGGGGCACATAGTGGTCGATGGACTTTTAAACCAGACGCTCCATTCATTTCATCCAGCAATCTATCCGGCACGTGGCACTAGATAAATCTTACTCCAGGTCAACTGATAATGTTCTTAAACTCAATAATCCCCATGGCTCCCAGTGGGTCTCTACATAAAGCCTAAATTCCCTAGCTTGACCTTAAAGGCCTTTCATGTTTTGACTTCATCTCTCACCACCCACTCCACACATCCTACCATCACACACTCCTGCTCAAATAAAGCACTACTCATCCTCATCCACATCCATTCGCTCAGTGAACTTTTACTAAGGCACTGGGGAGACAGGGAACACACACATCCTTGTCTGTTCAGAGCTTACATTCAACTAAAGAGAGAGGCAATGAACAAGAAAACCAATGTATAAACAAGATCATTTCAAATAGTTACCAGGTCATATAAAAAGCAAGGTGATGTGATAAGAGTCTCTGGGGCAAGAAGGGCAGTATCATACCTTGAGTAGTCAGGAAAGATCTATTCTAAGGAAGTGACACATGAGTGAGATATGATGAGAAGGAGTCAGCCTTGCAAAAATCTGGAGGAAGAACATTTCAGGCTGTGGAAGGGCATGTACAAAGGTCTTCACACAGGAACAAACTTGCTATATCAGAGGAAGATACTGAAAGGAGTGTACTGGGTAACTGGAGAAGTAGTCAAGTGATAGGTCATGTAGGACCCTGTGGGCCATGGTAAGGAGTTTGGATTTTATTCCAAATGAGATGGGAAACTAGGATTTTAGCAAAGGAAAGACATAATCTGATTTGCTTTTTTTTAAAGATCACTCTGGGTGGACTCTGTGTATGTGGCAAGATTGGAATCAGGGAGACCAGTTAGGAGGCCATTGCAGTGATCCAGGAGAGGGTTGATGGTGGTCTGGTCCAGATGGTGACAATGGAATTGGGGGAAATTGTCTGATACTAGAAGTATTTTCAGCAATTTCTGTTAATAGGTTTTTTTCCCAACCAACCCAGGCACTTCTTGAAGGCAGATTCTCTGTCTGAGTAATCTTTGGATTCTATACCCCCACACATTAGTCTAATAGGTGCTCAGTTTTTAGTGAACCTCCACAGAGAATATGGCAAGGAGGAATGGCAGTAACACAGAAACTTTAGCTTGGGGCAGAAGTTCTGGATCTTGTTTCCACTTACTCCAATGTACTTCTTTCTTTTCTTCTTTGTCTTTCAGTATCTTTTAAAAGAGTATGAAAATGTTTTTGGAGGGAAAGAAAAGCAGGAATTATTAGTTCCTCCTCTGTGCCAAGAACTGTGCTTAACACTTTCACATATATTACTTCATTTAAGTTAATTTATTTATTCTTTATAACAATGTCTAATCCTATCTCTATATTTTAGAGGTAAGCAAATTAAAAACTCCAAACGAAAAGGAACTTTATAAAACGCAAAGTTATCTACTACAAAATATTTACTATTTTGCGTCCTACATAAGTCCCTCCCCCCATTTCACACCTTAATACTATTCATCTATACCCATTATCTAAGGTCTTTTTCAGCCTCTTGTTAATTGTTAGTATTGCACAATGCAAATAAATTTCAGAGTGAAACTGTTGGTTTTAAAAAAGATTCATGGTTTCGTGAAGTCAATGCAAGTGATGTTAAAGACCAACTGTAATGTCATGTAAAGTCCTTGATAAATGAGGATTTGGCAGAGATGGATCAGTTACCATTGGCAGAAAGGAAAATTGACGGGTAATGACAGGATCGTGGCTTCAAAGAGAATGATTCAACTCTCAAAGGATTGCAAGAGGTCCTTGGGATAACTGAAGAAGTTCTCTAGTTTTGGAAAAACGGAACAAGACTCTGTTTATGATTGAATTACAACTGACACCACAAAAATGCAAAGAATCATTAAAGAATACTACGAACAACTACATATGCCAACAAATTCGACAATCTAGAAGAAAAGAGTAAACTTCTAGAAGCATATAATCTTTCAAGCCTGAACCAAGAAGAAATAGAAAATCTAAACAGATGGATTACTAGCAAAGTAATTGAAGCACTAATCAATTATTGTGATTATGTGATTGTGATTGTATGGCAAAAGTCAATGTTGTGTTCTCATGCACTTTGGTCAGGAAAATTATGTTATTCCTCCAATGCTTGATTCATTTTTGTTCATTCTAGAATCAGTGCATATTTGCAATTATTTACAAATTTTAAATTTAAACGAAAATATTTTTCACATTTTCAATTTTTTTTCAAAGCAAAGTCCCAATCAGACCCCTTTCCCCTTTTCCACCACTCTACTGTGAAATATTGGTCCCCACTTTAAATGAATTAATTGTGACCTTTTTCTAGCACCACTTATTCTCAAATAACAAGGACTTCATGTACTTCCAGCCTTCTCTTCATCCCATGGTTGTCAACCCTGGCCGCACATTAGAATCACTTGTGGAGTTTGTTAAACAATACTAAAGCTGGGATCTCAACCTAGACTAATTCAATCTGAATCTCTGCTGGTGGGGCCATAGTGAAATCTCTCCAAGTGACTGCTGCATTGCCAGGTCATGAGCCAATGACACCACACCTCCTCACAAATTCTGAGGCTGGAAAAGACTGAAGCTGTCTGCAGTCTGACTGAACTGAAGGGAGAAAACCAGGGCCTGGGCCCTGGTCGAAGGGGCCACTCAGAGGGGTAGATGCAAGGCAATATCCAGGAGTCAAAGGACAATGTGTGGCTGGTAGGGCTACCGCCTTGCCAGAGCCATTGTGCCCTTTACCCGCTTAGCACCATGAGTACGTAGTCTCCTCCAATCCCTTCCCTTTCTTTCCTATGCCTAAGACCAAGAGAGCCTAGCTCTCCTCCTGGACATGTGGTGAGACAAAAACTCGAATGATATAGTAAACACATTTAGGTTGCTGAACACATAACATCATGTTATCTCGTGAATCTATAATGTGTCTGTATTTTACTGCTGTATTCCCAGCACCCAGCACAGTGCTTCACATAGAGTAGTAATTGCTCCATCGGCATGCTTTGATTGAATGAATAAGTTGATACAGGTAGGATATAATTAAGGTACAAAGTGTTACAGAAGTACAGAAGAGTATGAGATAGTTTTCAGCTTGGAAGAAAGGGAATGTGAAAGTCTTCATAGCAGAGGTGGCATTGGAGCTGGACTTTGAAAACTGGGTAAGACAGTAATAGGCAGACTCGGAGAGAGGGCGTTGCAGTCAAAGGAAACAATGTAAACAAAGGGCAAGAGATGAGAAGATACAGAGCTCATTCAGTGAATAACCACCAGTAAAACATGGCTGGGACATGAGTGTCTCATAGCCTGTGGTGGACCATCAGGCTGGTAGGATAGGACTGGAATACAAACAGCCTTGAAAGTCATGGTAAGAAGTTTACAGTTGGTTCTACAGGCAATGTGGGGCCATCTAACGTTTTTGATCACAGATATATGTTCACTTTAAGCAGATGTGTACTTTACAGCAGCAGTTCTTTCAACAAAATATTTATGGAGTGTCTCCTAAGTGCCTAAGTTCAATGTACTAGGGAGAAGGTGGATTGGAGCCAGAGTAATTGAATAAGAGATTAGTTGGTAGGCCATTGCAATAGTCCAAGCAAGAGCTACTGACGGCCTAAGTGGCTGAATGGGAGTGGAGGTGAAAGAGAAAGAATGAGTTAGAGACATAGTACAGAGGTACAACTGAAAGAACTTGGGGACCATTATAGGTGGTGGTAAAGGAAAGAGAAGAAAGACCAAGTGACGCATGACAATAATAATGATCTATACCTGAGCAGCTCCTTTGTGCCAGCTCTTGTGCAAAGTGCTCTGTGTACATCATCTAATTCTCAGTAACCATTTTGATAGATGAGGTCATTAAGACTTAAAGAAGTTAAGAAACTTGTGTAAATCATACAAGTATGAGATGGTGGTGTTAACCTTTGAACTCATAGTCTGGTTCTGGAGACCATGCCGTAACCTCCATGCCATGATGACTTTGGGGAAGTTGGGAGACTTGTGTTTTCCTGGCAAAGGAATTCAGCAGCTCAGTGAGCATACCAGATTCCCTCCTACTTTACCCTCTCCCTTCCCCCATTTATGTGAAATGGTGGTAGTTGTGGAGGACTTTGCCAGCAGTTATTCCTGAGCTCCTTTCACTCCTATGGTGAGAATATGGGCCTGCCGAAGCAGTGTAGAAGATGAGACTAGAACCAAAGGCTATGACAAACATGCAAAACCAGTCATCCCCAGGCTATGTGGGGCCTGCAGATTTGTTTAGTCCACACAGAGCTTTGTTTGGTTGGGTTTTTTGACTTGAGACAACATTTAGAAATTAGAGGGCTTCATATAAAACCCTCGAGTCCTCACTTTCCTCGAAGAATGAGAAGATCTGGCAACATGGGGCCCACATTCCCAGAAGACATCCCTGGACTTGAGCTGTCCCCTGTAGACTACACGTGCCCTGCACTTCTCACCACTCATATGGCTGGAGTCCGTACCTCACCTCTGCCCAGCTCACTTGCTCACTCACTCACTCACTCACTCAGTTACACTTAACTGCTTGATCCCTGCAGGAGGCTGATTTTTTGATTCCTTGTCTAAAATGGCCTACTACAGAGTTTCCCCTTTCTCTGAGACCTGAGCCAACAAGGAGTGAGGCATGAGATCAGCATCTTCTGGTCCCACCTCCTCCCGAAGCCATAGACTTTTTACTCGGGCAGTGTTTGACTCCACAGAACAAAACGATGAAGGGAAGGTTATCATCAAGTCTTACCATTTATTTCTTTATGGGGTTTAAACAAGAGCAGAGAGACCTCTGCCCCACAATGCAACAAAACAGAAAGCAGTACACACACAGAGACTCTCACCGAAACACAGAGGCAGGGGAAGGGGGAAAACTGAATCATAGCCAGGTGAGGGAGGAAGGGACGGGGGACTACTAGGAATCCAGCTTGGAGACTCAGTCATAGGAACTAGTGCAAGAAAGTCCTACTCATGAAGCACAGTGTAGAAAATGGCATAAGAAAGCTGCCAAGCTCTGCTGCCTGTGGCAGAAGGCAGGGCAGATTGAGGGGTGGTAGGAGATCTGGGTAGTGGGGTGGATAGGGACAGTCAAATGACTTTGAGGTGGAGTGAGGTGCCCCTTACCCCTGCCACTGGGCAAGGCCCTGGGCTGGTCTGAGCCAGGGGTCTCCTGGGCACTTGGTGAGGGGGAAGAGAGGATGGGAGTCTCCAAGGGTCCATTCCCTGGGGCTGCAAGGTCCCCCTTTACTTCCCAGTCCCTTTTCCCCTCCTGAGGATGCAGGAGTTAGAAGGCAGTACCTAGGGTCTTTCACATCTACATAAGCATCTCTGGAAAGGAGCCAGCACCTCTTTTCCTCCCCAGCTGAAAAGAGCACTCTAGGCATGGGGTATGTGGCTAGGCCCAAAGTGCTGAAGGCCAAACAGGGGCGGGGTACGTGGGCAGGGCACATGGGTGGAGGAAGAGGACACGCTGTGAGAAATGAGAAAACTGGCAGGGAAGGACTCCTCAGTCACACAAAGTCCATTTGGGACCCAGCTGAGGCTATTGAATGATTCTCTCTCCACAAGAAAAGTCTCTCATTTATCCTCCAGCCAACCAATTTCAGGTGTCCCCTCCCCATCTCCTCCTTGGTTTCACCTAATGTGGTTCCAGGACCTCATATCCCCTTACCTCACTGGCATCACATCCTAAGACAGCCCTTTCTGGCACCATAAGCGCCTCGACCTATCCCAGGAACATAGTTCTGGCTCTCTTGTCTGCTCCCATTGGCTTTGAAATTTCCCAAGCAATGTAGCCTCCCGCTCCCAGGAGATCAGCACAAGGCTAATGTCCCCCAAAGGGGTTTCGATAATTCTTCTCTCATTCAACTCTCTAGCTTGACTAAACATTTCAAGTCTCTCAGCCAAGGGACAACAGTACATTCTCTTTATTCAGCAGTTCCTCTTGCCAGTTTCTATGTTCTCCAGCAAGGGGCAGGGGGGCTGGATCAGGGGATCCACTACAGGGCGAGAAGGAGTCTGGTTGTTCCACAATTGGGATAGCAACCCATGGGGGTCAGGGATGGGAAGGGATAAATACTCTTTGGTAGGCTGGGGATGGGAACAGGGTGGGAATGGGGGAGGCTCATCTCTGGAAAGCC
This sequence comes from Pteropus alecto, assembly GCF_000325575.1. Lineage (NCBI taxonomy): Eukaryota > Metazoa > Chordata > Mammalia > Chiroptera > Pteropodidae > Pteropus > Pteropus alecto. The sequence continues at coordinate 1,938,674 of NW_006433948.1, read as the reverse complement.
CTGGGGCAATGCCACCAGATTCTCCTTCATGGAGGCCTGGGCTAGGACAAGATGGGGGAGTATGGGGACCCAGGCCAGGCCTGACCCACTTGGGTTGAAGTCCCTCCTCTTCATGGAGATCAGAAATGGAAATGTCTTTGGCCCCAAGGCCAAGATCTCCAGGGCAAGAGTGGCCCTTGGGAGAATGTGCACCTTCTGTAAGATATGGCCCTTCAGACAGTGGCAGTCCAACCATGTGCCCTCACCCTTCCGTTTTGAGGCCCAACACCCCCGTTCCTGCAGTCCTTCCCCAGAGGGCTTCTTATGCAACCCTTCCTGATTTGGGGAGCTGTCCTCAAGCCTGGTTCAACACTGATCATCCACCTCCCCAAAGCCGGGTGGCAAAAGTTCATTTAGCCATCTCTCTAAGCCCTCTGCCCACGACTCTCTTCTCCTTGCCTTCCCTCTCTACACTCTCTCTGTACCTCATTCCTACTCCTCATTGCCTAGGGTGCTGGACCACAGTTTAACTGGGGTCCCCAACCTAGCTACAACTGCACGTACCTCATTTCCCAGCCTGGCACTTCCCTGGCAAGGTGCGCTGGAGGAGGGCCGTCTGCCATTGCCTGTAGAGTATGGGCAGGAGAGAATTAAGGATCTTGGCAACAGAAGGAATGTGGAGGGGGGAGAGCGTCTCCCCTCTGGGCTCCCCAACATTCCCTGCAGGGCCAAGGCTGGGTGGGCAGCCTCCCTCCCTGGGGTCAGGGCTCTCAGCAGGGGTGGGCATTTCCAGCCCCTACTCTCCCCCGTTTCGTTTGCTAAGCCCCATAGATGGGAGCCTGGGAGGGGGCGCCTGCTGCTCCTGCCTCTTTCTCCTAGATGAGTTTGGCAGCTCCCTGGGGCCCTCTGGCCGTTCTGTTGGAGCTGTTTCTGGGGTGGGGGTAGCTTGGGGACGATGTGTGGTCCCCATTTCCCCCGCCCCCCACCTGTCCTATATCTCCCATGGGAGGAGCCCCCTCCCCCTCCCCCTGGGGGAGCTAGAGCTGATGTCAATGTATGGTGGAGGTCTGTCCTCCCTCCTTGCTGTCACTCTTCCCGAGTCAGGCCCTCATCTAGGGCAGGCAGTGCCTCCAGCCCCAGTCCCCCACCACCCTGGTTGCTGGAGAAGGACACCATGGTATGGAGGAGCATGAGAACAAGGACATAGAGCCGGATCCTGCTGGGGCTGAGGCGGGAGCCCGCAGACACCGGCAGCAGAGAGGGCTTGTGGCTGATGCGGCCTGGGGGATCGTGGAGGGGGTGGTAGTGGCGGTACTGTTGGTGGTAGTGGTGGAAATAGGAATGGTGGAATTGCTGGTAGTGGGTTTTGGGGGCCTCAGACTCCTTGAACTTCTTCTTCTCCGATTCACAGGAGACCCACTGCATGTCACAGCATTTGGTTTCCGGGCGCTTTGGCGAAGTGTCCAGCAACCCTGTCAATGGATAAGGAAGCTGTGGTGGGTGCTAAGTGGGCTGAAAGCTATGCCTTTCCTAGAGAGATTTTCAAAACTGGGACTGCTCTGGTGGCCCTGCCCAAGACTTTTCTTTGTTCCTACCCCTTTACCAACTTCCCTTTCCATTCACGTCTCTCCCAGGGACCCTAGACAGTTTCTGTGGGATGACTCCCTGGGTGGACATGTTGTGGATAAAGATGGACACTGCCCTCTACCCATTCCACTTGGCCCTATCCCAGCCTTGGGACCTTACTGCCCACTTCTCCAGCCACTAACATTCTTCTAACCTGACTTCCCTGTTGTCCTCCCTGCTACCACACCCCAGACCTGGGGCCTACCCTGGGACCCAGCCTCCTCCCTCCTCCCCACTGCCCTGCCTTTACCTGTACAGATAAAGCCAGGCAGCCCTCCGTACACCATTTCCTCATTGTCAGGGAGTATAAAGGGGCACCGGGTCTGCACCTCCAGGCAGTATTGCTTGCAGGGCACCCAGCGCTGGCATTCTTGCTGGGTCACGCTGAAGTATTCTGAGCACAGCCAGGCCTTGTAGACAGCCTGTGGGGAGAGGAAAGAGCATCAGCCAGGTGTCAGCCCCTTCCCACCTCAGAAGAAAGTGATGAGGGGTGTACTTTAGTCTAGCAGGGGAGGTGTGCTCATCAACCCAACCCCAGGATCCAGGAAGTGAAGAAGAAAGGTTTGAGTCAAGACCACTACATCCTACCCTAAGATCTCCTACCTCATAGCCAGGACTCCCAAGTCCCCCAGTCTGCAACCATCCAAGACTTAGAGTTTGTTCATTGGTAAAATCATAAAATTACTCCTATGTCTGAGCTGGAAAGATCCTTACCAATCAACCCAACCAACCCTACCATTTCACAAATGGCCTGAAGAGGTGACCTGACTTGTCTAAGGTTACCCATAATGGAGTAAATTTCAGTTCTATTCAATTCAGTCAACATTTCTTTGGTTGATGGTGTTAAGTTTCTCAATTCAAGAAAGGGATAGAATAATCCTTGCTCTACCTCATTAGGATGTTGTTTGGATCAAATAATATGACACATACAAAAATGTTTTGTAAACTCTAACGTTCAATACCAATGTGAGGGGTTATTTTTAATAAAAACAGGAATCTGCCTTACGAGGCACCACATGTGCCTTTAAGCTCTACTTAATCCACGCTCTGTCCTGTTGGCTTCAGCCCTGGTGTGCAGCAGACACTATGTTTCATTTGGAAACTTTGCAGTTTCGCTTCACAGGTATATTTCCTGTCCCTCATCTAGCCCACTCCTATCCAGGTTCTGGGTACTAGCCAAGGAAGTTTCCCTGCTCTATACCCTTTGGTTATCATCAAGTCCAGAGTTTATCAACAGCAATACTACTGACGTTTTAGACTGAATAATTCATTGTAGTGGGGACTCCCCTGTGCATTGTAGGCTATTGAGCAGCATCCCTTGCCTCTACCTAGTAGTTGCCAGTTGCACTCCAACCCTAAATTGTGACAACCAAAAATATCTTCAGCCATTGCCAAATGTCCCCTGGGGGGCAAAATCATCTCCCACCGAGAATCACTGATCTAGCTCCTAGCTACTGGAAATGTGGGCCTGGACCGGCAGTATCACCGTCACTTAGAAGCTGGTGAGAAGTACAGAATTCCAGGCCCCACCCCAGACCCAAGTCAGCAACTTCATTTTAACAGGATGCCCAGACAACTCTCATGCATGGGGTTAGAGCCCTTTTGACATCCAGTCCTCATATCTTCAGGAGCACCTTCTCATAGTTGCTCCTTATAATAAGAGTTCTCAGATTTCAGTGTGCCTCAGAATCCCCTGAGTCATTGTTAAGTATGCAGACAGCCCCTCCAATTCAGCTTCAAGTGAACTGAGATGGGCTTAGGGATCCCCATTTTGAACAACGGTACATGTCATTTTGCTGCTGACAGCCTTTCAATCACACAATGAACAACATGGCTGAAGCTTCTTACACTCACTTTAAACACTTAAACTAAAATGCAAATAACTCCACTGTGAGCATGGACTTTGGGAATGCAATCTCACACAGGCCTTTCCCAAAGCCATCACCAAATGGGATTAGTAATGGGTGGTGATGGTGGGTGGTTGTGGGTTGTGATGCAACTCGACCCAACACTCTGAGGAACGAAGCATTGTTCGGGACTTTGATATCTCACCAGCATCTAAAATTTAACATGCTATAAATTTTCAAATGAAGGTCGCAAATTTTTCTACTCCAAATCTGCTCTCAACCCCAAGTCTTGCCCATTTCAGATAAGTGCTATGACCATCCACCTAGGTGCGCAAGCCAGAAACTGAGGTATAAGCCTTCATTCCTCTCTTTCCTTGTGTCCCCACAGGCGGTCCATCCACAAGGCGTGACAATTCTCATTCAACTCCACAGCCTTGTACAGGCCACTATTATTTGTCACCTGGATGACAGTCTCCTACCTGGCCTTCTTGCTTCCATTCTTGGTCTTTACAATCCACTGTTCACACAGGCATAAAAGTGATCTCTAAATACCATCGAATCATGGTACCGCTTTGCTTCAAATGCTTCAAAGCTTTTAGAATAGAACCTCAACTTTTTACTACAGACTTCAAGCCCCTCCATAACTTGACCCTCTTGGATGTCTCCAACACCATTTTCTACCTCTACCTACAAGCTCATCATGTTCCAACACAGACATTTTCTTTCTTTTCCTTGAACATGCCCTACTCATCCCACCCCAGACACATACTGTTCTCTTGGCCTGGAATGCTCTTCCCCTGCTTGCGGCAAAGCTAGGTCCTTCTCATCTTTCAGGCCTCAGTTCAAATGTCACTTCCTCAGAGAGGGTGTCTTTGACCACTCTAACTAGAGGATGCCCCCTCATCATTGTCTCTTTCTCTTAACTGTTTCTTCACTACAAGTATGACTTTGGCTGCATCCTTGTTTTGTTTTTCTCTGTCAACCCAACTAAAATGTGAGATGCATGAAAACAGGCATGGGCTTGTACTCGGCACAATATATGTAAAAAAATGTCTGTCGATTGAAGTGAACAGGACGAGTAAATGAGGGCATGTCCTGACTCTCAGAGAAATTCCAGTTTCATGGGTAGACGAATCTAACTTGAGACTCTCCCTCATATGATTTATACTATAGGAGAGGTTAAACCACTAGCCATTGGAGAGAAGTCAATAGAAAAGATGGAAATGATTTTGGTGAGGGGATAAAAGCTGAGCGAGGACGCACAGTCGGATTTTAGATGAGACAAAAGGGCATTCCAGGTTGAGGCAACAGCTTCAGTAAACCGATGGAGGTGAGTGAATGCTAATAGAACACAGAACAATTTTGTATGAATAGAGTGGAAAGGGTACTGATCTCCTGTGGATAGATATTATTTCCAAGTTTGGACTATTATAAGCAAATGTTCCGTGAATATATTTGTATACATCTCTCTTACATACCTGTGTTACATTTTATTTATATAAACCCCTAAAAGCGAAATTATTGGAATAAAAGCTACGTGCAAAGAAACAAGAAGGGGGTGAAAGGAGGGTGAAAAAGAAAAATCGAAAATAGGAGGCTGGGTAAGAGAGAGCTGTAGGGGTCAGAGAGGGGGCTGAGGGGCAGGAGAGGTTGTCAGCGGAATAAGGGGGTACAGTGGAGGATGTGGATAAGAAATAGTAGGGAGTTGGAGGGTAAGAAATGGTAGTGATAATGGGGGTAGGAAAAACAAGGTTGGGGAGAAAGAGAAGAGGAATAAGAGATGGAGGGTGTAAAGGAAGTAAAGAGGTGCAGTGACGGTGAAAGATGAAGGGTAAAAAAAAGTGGGGGTAAGAGGGAGCTGTGAAGATTAGGAGCAAGCAAGAGGAAGTAAGAAAGATAAGTACGGGTGGCTTTTGGTCAAGATGGCAGAGTAGGTAAACGCTGTGCACGCCTCCTCCCACAATCACATCAAAGTTACAACTAACCTACAGAACAACCATCACTGAGAATCCCCTGAAGTCTAGCTGATCAGAAGTCTTATAACTAAGGACACAGATTAAGCCACCTCGAAACTAGTAGGAGGGGCGAAGATACAAAATAGGCTGGTCCCACACCTCTGTGTGCCAGTTGAGAATTGAGAGGGATATCTTGGCTGCGGAGGTTCCCCCCTGAGGAGCAAGGGGTCCTGGCTCCACACTGGGGTCCACAGCCCAGGGTCCTGGTTCAGGGAAAACAAGTCCCCACAACTTCTGGCTGTGAAAGCCAGTGGAGACTGTGGCTGAGTGACACAGGGCGCCTGGAGTTGCAGACGTTCCTCTTAAAGGGCCCACACAGTCTTACCACGGACGGACTCACTCGTTTTGAGCTCCAGCACTGGGGCAGCAGCTCGAAAGGCACCAGGTACATATGGAGATGGAATGAGTTGTCAGGATGAAGACTGGAGGGACAGCTTTTTCCCAGACAGAAGTGCGGGCAGAGGACATTATTCCTTTGTTGAGCCCTCCCTTACCCGGCTTGCAGACTCAGGCAGCTGCCATACCTGAGTCTCCATCGACCTGGCTGATGGTGCTTGCCCTGCCCAGGTGCTTCCCTGAGAACCCACCCCTCCCAACGTGCACACCACCCAAGTTGCTTTCAGTGGCTTTTCCATACAAATGGCCTGTCTTGGCTCATTCTACGGACTTTTCCTAAAATTTCTCAAGGGTTCACAAATCCTAAACAGGCAGCAAGGAACTGAAAACCCACTTGAAGAAATAATGACTGAAAACTTCCCAATTCTGGCGGGAAAAAAAAAAAACAAAAACAGACATACAAGCCAAGGAAGTGCAGAGAGTCCCAAAAAAGATGAACCCAAAGAAGCCTACGCCAAGATGCATCATACTTAAAATGACAAAGATTAAAGGCAAAGAGAGAAGGTTAAAAACACCAAGAGAAGAAAGGCAGCTAGTTACCTACAAGGAAGTTCCCATAAGACTATCAGCTAACTTCTCAACAGAAACTTTGCAGACCAGAAGGTACCTGCAGGAAATATTCAAAGTAATGAAAAGCAAGGACCCACGACCAAGATGACTCTACCCAGCAAGGCTATCATTTAGAATCGAAGGACAGATAAAGAGCTTCCCAGACAAGAAAAAAATAAAGGAGTTCATCTGCATTAAACCAGTATTATAAGAAATGTGAGAAGGACTTCCTTAAGAAGAGAAAGGAAAAAGGAAAAAAGATAAAAAATATAAATAATAAAATGGCAATAACTACGTATCTATCAACAATTACTTTGAATGTAAATGGATTAAATGCTCCAATCAAAAGATATAGGGTGGCTGAATGGATAAGAAAACAAGACCCTACATATGCTGTCTACAAGAGACTCACTTCAGATCAAAAGACAGAGAGAGAGAGAAATTAAAGGGATGGAAAACGTTATTTCATGAAAATGGATACAAAAAAAAGCAATACTTAGACAAAATACACTTTAATATAAAGGCTATAACAAGAGACAAAGAGACAAAGAAGGACCCAGTGATCCCACTTCTGGGCATGTATCCAAAGAAACCCAAAACACCACTTTGAAGGGACATGTGAATCTATAGGTTCATTGCAGCATTATTTACAGTAGCCAAGATATGGAGGCAGCCTGGGTCTCCATCAGTGGGCGAATGGATAAAGAAGAGGTGGTAAATATATACAATAAAGTATTACTTGGCCATAAAAAAGAATGAAATCTCGCCATTCACAATAACATGCATGGACCTAGAGGGTATTGTGCTGAGTGAAATAAGTCAGACAGAGGAAGACAAATAAAATATGATCTCACTTATATGTGGAATCTAGAGAATAGGATAAATGAACAAAGAAAACAGAAACAACCTCATAGATACAAAGAGCATTTTGATGGTTGCTGGATGGGGGGAAGTTGGGGAGATCTGTGAAGGGGGAGGAGGTTAAGAAGTACAAATTGGTAGTTATAAAATAGTCATGGAGATGTAGAATACAGCATGGGGAATATAGTCAGTAGTATTGAAATAACTATGTTTGTATCACATCAGTACTGAATTTATCAGGGTGATCAGTTCATAAGTTATACAAATGTCTAATCACTGTTATATACCTGAAACTAATACTGTATGTCAACTGGAATTGAAAAAATAAAAGAAATATTTTAAAAAGTAAGGAATAAATGTTCTTCCTATAAAAAAAGAAAGATAAAGGTAAGAATGAATAGCAGGAGAAAGGCGGGTGAGGAAGATGGCAGTATAAGAAAGCAGGGGTAAGAAAAGTGGGATAAGAGAGCAGAAGGAATTTTAAGAGAAAGAATTAAAGTAAAGCAGGAAAGAAATGAAAATCCCCAAAGCTAAGGACCTCAGTAACTCAGAGAACCCTGCCATCTTTTGGGCCCTAGAGTGCAAAGATGAGGCTCTGGCCACTGCCTCTGCCACAATCTCTGCAGCCTAGACCCAGCGTCCACCTCAACCCTCACCCCTAACTCTGTGGAATCATCCCCTCTTCCATTGGTGGCATTCAGGGGGACCCTATGAGATTCTCCCTGGGCTCTTCCAGTTCAATATTTCTGCTCCTACATGAGGGGGCTCCATGGGAGTTTCAGCTCTCCTCCCAGGCAACTGCAGTTAGCCTAATAACAGGCTGTGGTGGCTGGGCACTTCACTCATCTGCTCTGGGAAAGAGGGAGGGAGTCCAGGGAGGGAGAGAGGGAGGTGGGCTGAGGAGAGGGGTGGCTTGACAGTGGGAGTGCGGCCTTTCTCCTTAATTAGACGACCCTCCCTCAAGCCCCACAACCCCCAGCCAGAGTCACCATGGCAACAAGTGGGCGAGCAGATTGCCTGAGGAGGACACCAGGCCTGTGGGTGGCGAGGCAGGAACAGGCAAGGAGCTAATGAGGGGAATGGAGGAAGAATGACAGGGAGCTGAGAGGTAATCCGATTCCCTGGCCCCACAGCCAGCCAGCTGAGGCCACTGCTGGCCCACCTGCTTCAGAGGTGGCCTGAGATCCTTCTCAGGTGAAAAGCCTGGCTCTCAGCGCTACCGCCTGGGCATCAAGTCTGCCTTAGTCTCTGCATGCAGCTCTCTTCCCTAGATGGGCCTAAGTTGCTTGCCCTGTCTCATCAGTGTTAGGACTGAGCCAGAGGGGGCCAGGTTGTTTGTTCAGGCACAGGAGCCTGGGCACTCATCCACAAGGATGGTGAAGAGGCAGGGGTAGGAGAGCTGTGGGGCTTGCTGGAGCTGGGGCATGCCGGAAAAAGAAAATTTCCTGACGACAGTCCTCTGGAAGACCTGCTAGCCAAGACTCAAGGCCAGAGGGTTGGAGATCTTCTGCTCTAGTTTCTCTACTCTGGCTGCATATTAGAATCACTGAGTCTTTTTAAAAATCTCTTGCTTGGCCCACATTACACTCCAGACCGACTAAGTCGGAATCCCTCTGGGTGGGGCCCACAATCTGTAGTTTTTCAAAACCCCTTAGGTAACTTTAATAAGCAGAGAATTATCAGCTTAGCCCTACTTCATCATTTTATAAATGAGGAAACTTAGGCCTAGAAAAGTGGGGAGGACTAGTCTACAGACAGAAAATAGTGGCATAGGGAGGAACTTGAAACCTGGTTTCTCAACTCCAATAGGGTTCTTCCTACTGTACGATCCTACCAGTGGCTTCCAAGTCCAAACCCAGGATGGGGCAGGACACAAGGGCATGGGTAGGGAAGGAGATTTGAGAACCAGGCCTGCTCTGGGCTTTCATGCTCTCCAAAGTCCAGCCCTGGCAGAAAAGACTTCATCATGCACTGTCCTCTGACCTTAACCATCCTGGACCCTCGAGGTAGCAGCAGAGTATGGGTGTGGTGGGAAACCTTGGCCTGGCAGTGCCCTCCCTTCCCCCACAGAACCCCCCTTTTCCACCTCAGTCAGGCCACCGCTGGGCTCAATCAAGTTCTGGCTGCTACAGCCAAGTTGCTATGGGAACTGGGAGGGGAAGGAAGGAGGGAGTAACTAGAGGGAACACCAATTAACCCAAAAAGGAAGCTGGAAAGGCTGTCCCACCCCTCCTCCTAGCTGAGCTACTAAGCCACTGTTGAAATGGGAGCAGGCAAGATGAGGGAGATCCCCACCCCTCCTGGGCCCTGCGGCTGCCAGTTTAGGGAGGAGTAGGAAGACCTGGAGAGCCTTGCCTTACCTTCCTGCTCCCTGGCTTGAAGCACTGGCCAGGCCTTTCTCATCCCTATGCTCCTCTGAAAAGAGGCGCCTGACTTCTAACCTCTAGGGTGCTGTGTAAATGCACACAAGTACATGTGTACACACAAAGCCCACAGCCAAGACTCGGGGTCAGAGGATTTAGAAAGAGGAGGCCAACCCCAATTCCTTAGTTTGGGGCTGGAAAACCCTCCAGAGAGGACAGCTTCAGTTCTTGCCAATCAGGAAGTTGGCAGTTTCCTTCTTGGATTCCAACTGACTTCCCTCCTTTAGGGCTTATTTCCCCACCAGAATCCTCCCTACAGACCTTCTCTGCATGGCTGCTTGTTTTCTTGATGTACCCCCTGGGACCTTTGGCAAAGAGCTGCAGCTGCAGAGCTTGTGGAGGCAGAACAGCAATCTGGGCTAGGCTTGGGAATGAAACCCACTGTCCACAGCACACAAATAACTACCCTAGATTTCACTTAGGGGGAACCTGAGGCCCAGAAAAGGGGATTGGTTTAGCCAAGTGAGAAGCATTCATGAAATCAACCACAAAGCCAGGATTAGAAGGGATGTACTCTGATGAGTAATCTGATGCCTCTTCGCACTATATCCGTCAGCACACCTAGAATTATGAGAGACCTCCTTGGGAAGGTTTGAAAAGAGCCTTGTGCTCCTAAGCTTGATTCTGGGCTTTCAAAGAGTTGGATCAGAGTAGGGTAAGGTCAAAGTCAGTCTCTCAAATCCATGGGAAGGAGATCATGGACATAACTCTGGTGACAGCAATAGTTCATTGGGAATGGCAGTCAGACTGGGATCAGGGCAAACTCAGGTTGATGATATAGTTTTACCTAAGTGGCTATAAAAATAAGCAACAGCTTTCCTGTTTCTGAGAATAAGCAGTCATGAGTCAAAGTGGCCTGGCTTGGAGGAAGGCAGGGGAGATGGCTGGAGAGGTGGTTGAGAACCTAGAGCCAGCGCAGTTCTAGAAGGCCCTTTCATCTCCAAGCCTCTTAGGCCATCTGGTCAAAGGCCATTGGCTGGGTGGGCCTGGCCTGGCCAGGACCAGCCTGGTTAGTGGAGAGGTAGTGTCCCTAATGCAGAGGCAGTTCTTAAGGAGCCTAGATGACCCATATCGATCAGGTAAGCAAAGGAAGCAGGTTCATGACCACTGCGAGAGGCATTGCTGACGACTGCAAGAGGACTGTGAGAGGATTCACTCCACTTTCCTACCTGCTGTTGGAATTTCCACTCCAACATCACTGCCAAACACTATCCAGCTACTGACTATAAACTTCTTGTCACAGGGCACTCAATCTCTCTTAGGGCAGCCTACATCTTCAGACAACTCTAGCAGTTAAAGAAGTTCTCCCTTCTTTTGAGCTGAAATAATGCCTCACTGTGGTTTTACTCATGGCTCCTATAGCTCGTCTGGGGCCATACAGAACGGTTGGCTTCCTGTACTCAATGAAGGTATTTGTAAACGTCCTTGAATTAGGTATGTCCATTCATTTGTCCATTCAATGACCGTTCTCTGAACATTTTCTGAGTGCCTGGTACTGTGCTGGAGAGCTACAGATCAAAGAGATGAGTAAGACAAGCTGCCTATCTTCAAGGAGCAGAAGAGAGAACCATGTGAATCAATCACTATATGTTGTGATGATAAGTATAAGAAGGCCATGCCCATATCAGGACATGCGCTGGATGCTGAGGAGGAGCTGGGCTTCATCCTATAGTCAATAAAGAGCCTCTAACAAGTTTTAAATACTTGACTTTTAAAAGATAGCTTATCACTCCCGTGACTACCTTTTCAGACTTATGTCTGAAAGTATGTATGATGGAATGCAGGCATCAAGACTGGAGGTAGGGAGACCATCTAGGAGACTACTGCAACAATTTGAATGAGAAACGATGGGACCTCAGCGAAGCAGTAGCAGCAGAGTTAAGAAATGGAGAGAATGGGGTAGATGTGAGGAGATGTCAAGGAGGTAGAATCAGCAGGATAACTTTATGGATGTGGGGAATGAGAGGAAAAAAGGGATCTGAGATGAATAGCAGATTTCTGGCTTGGGTAGCAGGATGAATAGTAATTTCCTTAAGGAAGGGAAACCAGGAGGAGTACATTTGGGGGTTAAAAAGATAAATTCAGTTTCCAATCATGTTGACTTTGAAGAATATGTGGGTCAACAAGGTAGAAACATCAAGGAGACAGTTTGACATAGTGGTCTGAGCTCATGAGCATCTAGGCTAGACACCAAGGTGCAGCAGACATCAAGAGTTAAGGGGTTAATCATTAGGAACATAGTAGGACTATACTTTCCCTATACTCTTTGAGGTTAGGCATGGTCAATGAAATGTGAGTTGAAGTGACGTGGATCACTCTTGGGGAGAAGTTCAAAAGAGCTGGTGTGTGATATGCCACATTCTCTTCCCTCCGCTGCTGACTGTGGAAGCAGTGGGGAAACGAACCCTCTCCTAGCCTGGGTCTCTTGGTGACCATCATCAGAAGGCTTGGGCTCCTTGCAGGGACTTTGATCTAAGCTGACTTGTTTTGGACATGTATTATGAGCAAGAAATAACTGTTTGTTGTGTTAAGCCTCTGATATTTGGTCGTTGTTTGTTACCACAGCATAATCTAGCTCACCCTGACTGATAAAGCAATAGCAGAAGCCAAAGAAGTGGATGTTATTGCCTAGGGAAAGTGAGCACAGAGAGAAAAAGAATCAACAGTGGATCCCTGGAAAATACTAACACTTAAGGGGCAGATGGAGGAAGGGAATCTGATGAAGATGGAGGATTGGTTTAAGAGACTGGAGGAGAAACAGAAGAGAGTGGCGTTCTGTAAATTAGGGAATGGGGAGTGGTCAGTAGATATGGACTTAAGAACATGTTGGCAGCCTCACCATGGTGACAGCAGTTTCAGTGGAGCAGTGGGGGCAGAAACCAGACTGTAGCCAATTTAAAAGGGAACATGATGGAAGAAAAATGGAGATAGCTACATGTAGACTACTCCTCCAAGAAGCCAGAGATTCTCAATTTTTCAACTATTTCATGGGATGTGGTTTCCAGTTCTCCCTCCTATCCGGTTATTCCTATTCAGATAAGTTCCTATTTAGCTGTGTCCTTTGCAACTGAACATAATCTCCAGATAGAGTTTATCAACACAGAGTCAAATAGAACTAAGCCCTCCTGTTCTGGAAGCTGCTTCTATTGATGCAGCCCAAGACCACATCTGCTCTCTGGGGGACTGTATTGTATTCTTCTGGTATTTAGTGCAGATGGAGAGGAGAAGGCCTGCCTGGAGTGCGAGATCAAAGACAGCTTAGATCAAAGTCCCTGCAAGGAGCCCAAGCCTTCTGATGAGACATCTCTGTAAATTAAACATCCTCGAGACCCTAGGCTCCCTGAGGACAGGGATTTACCTTATTTATCTGTGCATTGCTCTTAGGGTTTCACATGGAACTGGGTATAAAGAGATCCTTGCTAAGTACCTGAAATCCAAGTATTACAAACCAAGCCTCTAGCAACTAGCTCACACTGGAGCAAGGTAGAGAGCTCTGAGAAAAAGTTTCAAGTAATGGTTTGTTTAATGTGTTTGCATGAATTTTATAGTCCCGATGGAGAAATTGGGGATGTACTAGCAAAAAGTCATAGAGAACTAAGAAAACAGAAAAAAAAAAAAAAAAAGAGGCAGTTATTAACTCTGGGAAAATAAGTTGACCGAGGAAGGAAATGTAATCACAGCATTCTACACGACTCAGCTGTGAACAATATTTATAATCCTAATAATGTAAACATGAAATTCTGCTAAAATCAGAAACTGTGATATGCCGATATTGAATGTATGAGGGGAGGGGAAGAATGTGTGCACATATGGTGCTGCTGGTAGAGAGAGGGCTAAATCCTCCTCTAATAAAATAAAAAGTCAATAGATATTTAAAACAGATAATTTTTTTTAAAGAAGCAGTATTAACATGCCATTTAGAGATGTGGAGGTAAATATCAGAAGAAACAGCTAAGAGATTTGCAAGTATTTAACTCTGAAGAGTGAGGCTCAGGGGTAAAGCAGAAGGCTTCTGTTTTAATTATAAGCATTGAGATCTATATTTATTATTTAAAATAAAGGTATAAGCTACAAGGAAATAGGTGCCATATATATTAGCATATATATGCTAACGAGGATATACATAGGATAAATATACACGAGTAAATACGTATATACGTGTATCAACCTGTGTGTGTATACACACTCAAACATACATACACACAGATATTTAAAACGGGAAAGTCAAGGAATGGCAGTACTGGAATACCATTAGAAATGTAGAGATAAATATCAGAAGAAAAAGCTAAGAGAGTTTCAAGTGTTTGTTTAACTTTGAAAAGTGAGTATATATATATATATATAATCTTATACTTGTCTTTTAAAATTATGAAAATATATTAGCCCTAAAGCCCCAAAGCCCCAGGCTGTGCACTGACCAGTCCTGGATCAGTACTCCATCATCACTGTCTGGGCCACAGAGAATAAATGAGTGGTCCCATAGCCGAAGAGAGTAACTAATATGAGAGGAAGGGAACTTTGGGGGCTTCTGTGCCCAATGGCTGTGCAGGCCACCACAGGAATGACAGTGACAACCATAGCTTCCTTTGAGATGCACACAGATGTGTGTGGCATAAAATCCCACTGCCCCCTCCCAGGCATGCTCGTCTGCCACACATTGCTAGTCCTGGGCCCGGGCCCTGAAAGCAATCTCCAGTCTTCTGCAGGGATCGTCATGAAAGCAGGTTTCTATCCCTGCCTTAGTCCCTTCCTCAAACGCAGTGTCTTGCTAGACAGATGAGAGGCATGGGAGAACACAGATGTGATAAAAGGACCTGTCAGCAGTGCTTGGTCTCTGGGAATGAGGTAAATCAAGGCATTGGCCCACTTAAGCATGTCTTTGTGCCCTCACTGATGAGAATCTCTTCAGGTGCATTCTGGCTCTTAACCTTCCACTTCCATATCAGACATTTCACCTCCTGCTCCCAAATTACCCTTTGTTTCTCCTAAGCAGTCTACCCTAGCGCTGTCAAACTCAACTGGGTATCGAGCAGTCATTTGGATGAAACATATCTAATTAAGGTGAGAATAATCGTAGCTACCATTTATTAAGTGTTTACTATATACCAGGCTCTGTTTTAAGCAAATGACGTTTATTAACTCGCTGAATCCTCACAACCACCCCCTGAGGTGGAGACATATTTATAGGTGAGGATGGAGAGGACATGAGAGTTTAAATAAGTTGCCCAAGGTCACATAGCCAATAATAAGGGAGGCTACCATTTCTTGAGCACTTTCCACCTCAGAAGCACTGTGATCTTAAGAGATTAGCGTGTTATATGTCATTTAAGCTTCGTAACGACCCTTATTTCTAAGTTTCAAAGAAGAAGAAAGTAAGGTTCCAAGAGAGATGAAAGAATTTATTCAAGGTCTCAGCAACTATTTTATGGAGAAGACAGATTTTAAACTGAAACTTGAAATCAGGTTTACTTGGACTTCAGTGCCCAAGCTCTTATAGGCCATATTGCTCCCCGGATGGTTCCTGCATTTCACTATCACCATCGAAGTAATTAGCCTGTTATTCAAACAAATATTTTTTATCGAATTTCAGGTCAAGTCGGTGAGAAATTTCTACGACTGGATTTTCTAAAATCAGTGTATACAGCCCATTTTCTGTATAAGTAAGATTTTCTTGGTAAGGGGGTATGGGGGGCATTTAGGTACTAGGGGCTACAAATGACTATTTCCAATCTCCCATCAAAGCACTCCCTTCCCTCTTTCCTCTAAACACACACACACACACACACACACACACACACACACACACCCCCACACACACT
>NW_006433948.1:1920419-1923069 GCF_000325575.1 Pteropus alecto | reverse complement strand
TCTCTTTTTCAAAAGGTTTTCTTGCCCTTGGACATGAGTCCTCTCTATCCTGGGTTGTATAATTTAGGGACTTCTGGAGCTGCCTTGCCCTGGAAGACTCCAATGCCAGAGTCCAGTCCTTCAGAAAGGTCTTGGAGCAGCTACACACTCTACCTAACTGCTCTTTGCTCCCAGGTAGCTCCATAAATGTTTTTCACTGCAAATCCTTTGCTCCAGTCAGAGAGGTAGCCAGAGCTGGGTTCCAAGTCTGGTTCAGCCACTAACTAGCTGTGTAGCCTTGGATAAGTCAACTCTAAGGAGGAAGGGACTTAGCCACTAATTTTCTGTGTGACTGCGAGTAACATTCTCTCCCTCTCTGGGCCTCAATTTGGACCTAAGGAGATGGCCCTAGGGACGCAGCATGTATGGGGCGAAGACAGTGTCAAACACCTTTAAACTCAAACAGTCCTGTGGGCAAATCCTGGGTCTGCTCTTACCAGTTATGAAACCTTAAGCAAGATACTTAAATGACCTGATCTACACTTTCCTCATCTGCAAAGTGGAGATAATAAAAGCCCCTATCCATACCTTTCCATAAATGATATCTGTAAAGCAACTAGCACAAAGCTCTATCGATACTACAATTACACTGACAAAGACTGGGTAGTGTTGTTGCCTTCTGTCAATCAAATCTCTGTATTTGACCTGGATTCAAATCCCAGCTCCAATTCTCACTAGCTGGATGACCTTGAGCTAGTTACTTAACCTCTTTGAGCCTGTCTTCTCCTGTGTCAAATGGAGATAAATACACATGCACTTCACAAGGTAGATGTAAGAATCGAGATCAAATGTATGAAAAACGGCTGGGATAGTTCCTCTTTTTTCTCATTCCTTCCTTTCAGCTCTAAGATTCAAGTAACAAATGAAAAAAAAACTGCCACAAATGTGATCAGAAAAGGTTAAAACCATTAATACCTATAAAAGTGTACATACAAATCAATAAGAAAAACATAAGACATGAACAGACAATTCACAAAACAGGCATTACGAATGGGCTATAAACAAGAAAAAAAAACACAAATGTTTGACCTAAGGAATGCAAATTAGAAGCCAATGCTACAATATACTACTTTCAACTCCCAATTAGTAAAGCTTCAAAAATATGATTCTCGATACTGCAAAAGAAGGGTAAATGAGTTCCACATTTTGGTGAGGGTATAAACTAGAATAATCCTCTGCAAAGATATTGAGTAAGAAATAAATTTGCATGTCAAAGCCTTAAAAAGTTAATTCTCTGATTCTGGAAGACTAGTCCCAAATGTTCATCCTGTACAATTAATGTTTATGCTCCCATTTGTATGCACAACAAAGGAAAGAAAAACATTTCGTGTGCAAGTGTTTCCGTAAGCTCTGAGAGCCGGGCAGAAGAATACACACAAATTGTTAATATCAGTGACCTCAGGGCAGTGGGACCGGGAGGGAGGGGAATGGGAGGATTATTGATGTTTTCTTTATAAGCCTCTGTATTGTTAGTTTTGGTACAATGAGCATGCATTATTTTGTGATTGAAGAAACTCAGCAAAGTAGAAAAATAAGAAAAAATAATTGAGATAGTATTTATTTAAAAAAGGAATCACAGTCTGACAAAGATTTATGAACAAAGATATTGATCACAGCATTATTTATAATAGTAAAGCAAAGTAAATATCTAACAACAGAGGACTAGTTAACTAAATTCATGTAATAAAATATTGTACACTCATCAAGAATGACATTTATGAATATTTAATTACATGGAAAGATACTCAGTATAACTTTAACGATGGATTAAAAAGAGCTGGGTAAAAAACTATATGATTTCAACTATGTAAAAATATATAATCATATTATTAGGTTGGCCATTATAACAAAATGGAAAATAATAAGTGTTGGAGAGGATGTGGAGACATTGGAACCCTTGTGTGCTGCTGGTGAGAATGTAAAATGGTGCAGCTACGATGGAGAACAGTATGGCGGTTCCTCAAATAGTTAAGCATAGAATTTCCATATGACCTCGCAAGTCTACATCTAGGTATAGTCTCAAAAGAATTGAACAGAGGGATTCAAATACTTGTATACCAATGTTTATAACAGCACGATTCACAACAGACAAAAGGTGTAAGGAAACTAAAACAAAATTCCACAGAAAAACTTGTCCACGAATGTCCATGGCGGCTTTATTCATAATTGCCCCCAAAGTGGAAACAACCCAAGTGTCCATAGAAATGAACAGATCACAAAACGTGATCTATCCAGACAGTATAATATTATTCAACCACAAAATGGAACGAAGCGCTGATCCATGATACAACATGGATGCACCTTGAAAACATGTTAAATGAAATAAGCCAGACACAAAAGGACAAATAATGTTTGGTTCCACTTATATGAGGTACCTAGAGTAGTCGAATTCATAGAGGCAGAAAGCAGAATAGAGGTTACCAGGAGCTGAGAGAGGGTGGGAGGGGCGTTATTGCTTAATGGGTATAGAGTTTCTATTTAGGATAATAAAAATGTTTTAGAAATGGATAGTGGTGATGGTTGTACAACATTGCAAATGGCTGTAATGCCACTGATTTCTACACTTAAAGAGGTTAAAGTGGTAGAGCTTATATTATGTATATTTTACAAC
>NW_006433948.1:1915065-1920164 GCF_000325575.1 Pteropus alecto | reverse complement strand
GTCTCTGGTACCTTTTTCCTGTTATACTTCTACTTTCCAAAATTTCTCAAAGACTATTTTTTTTTGTGATTGGAAAAAAAAGGTATTTTAAAAAGATTCTGAGTATATAATAATTCTGATTAATTAACTTGTTTGGAAGTTTTAGTTGAGTTCAATACTAAACACATAGGCTCATCTTTCACAGAGAAGCCAGGTAGCCATTGCTGTCTACTGAAAACCAAACGAAAAGATAGGAAATAATGGTAACACTCAACACTAGCACGCATCCCTCTCCAGATGGAACTTGGTGAGCTGGCATTTCCTTCTACCCCCAAGAGAAGCCTAGCCATCCCAGGCCAGGGCTCACCAAAACCCTGGCGTGGGAAGTAGGTATCTAAAGCCCAGGCCAGGCCTACATAGGCCCTGAAGTGACAAGGTCTTACTGTTTCCCCTACTGCCTCTCTCAGTAGGTGCTGGGTGGGGCTCAGTCCTCCACTAGGCCTGCCTAGGGGACTTTCTCTCCATCGGCCCAGTTGGTCCTTCCAGCAGACTGAGGCTGAGACTATAATAGATGCTTCCTCACACCCATCCTCCATCGCTATCCCAAGAGGCTATAGGTGATTGGTAATGGATCTCAAGAGGATGTTAGTGGGTCCCCATTTTGGATCTGAGACACTCCAGGAACCCCTTACAAGCTACCAATAGGCTCTGCTAGAGTTCTCCTGTGGTGAGTTGAAATTCTTACCCCAGCCTCTCAGCAGCCAGCTGGGCACAGCCTCAGACAGCTGGAGATTATTGACATTTTCTTTGTACATGTGTGCACTTGGGGAAGAATGGACTGACTCGAGTTTCTATCCCACTCCTTCCACGTTCTAGCTATGTGGCCTGGATAGGTCTCTTTTCTCCCAATGAGCCTCAGTTTTCTCACTTGTAAAATGGGGATGATGATAGCACTTGACTGCTAGGACAACTTTCAGAATAAAACGAGTTCATGGACACATACAAAGACCCTGGTACCTCCCAGGTACTCCAAAGCTTGCTGTCTTCTTTCCCCTTTTCCCTTTGTTCCTCCTTTCTCCTTTGGTGCCAGCCTGCTGAGTGAAGCTTCTGGTCCAGAGACTGTGGCTCAGGTTCCAGCTCCTTTCTCCAGAGTCATTCAAGCAGGAGTTCTGGCCTTGATAGCCCCTCTCCCTCTGGAGGAAGTCCCTTTCTTCCCATGGCCAGCTGCAGCTCACCTGGCATCCTTACTCTCCCTTCTAAGCACCTGCCTGGTTAAAGATGTCAAAAATGCAGGCTTTTCTGAACCCCCTCTGATGCATATGGAGAAAAGTCTAGTTCCGCATCTGTGGTGGCCTCCACACACTCTGGTCTACATAAGTACAGGAACACAATATACCCACTCCCCAGAGACCTCCCAGGTCAGCATCAGAGAATGGTGTTGTGGAGGTTCATATCTGTCTAGATCCCTTAGAAGCTACCCCTGGTTTTCTAGCAAACACCTACAGCTGCAATCTGCATATGGCTGAGACATGAGCTGAAGGGGGGTAGGTATGATGCACAGTCTGCATGGGCACAGAGCAGATAAATGGCCTCAGAGGGTGGCAACACAAAGGAACTGCCCTGAGGGAGAAGTTTTTCTAGGGCAAACTCCCACCCTTGAGCCTGATGCGTCCTCCTACATACCCATCCACACACCATGGAAGGCCGGGTGTGCCCTTTCCCTGGGGTACCAATGCTTGGGAAGGAGACCGACATGTCTATATGGCTTAGAAGCACCCTCTCTTGCTTGTATTATGCCTGAAGATCCTTGACACTTCTTTAATTTCAGCCACACTCACTGTCTTCCCTTTCCATACCCCAACTCTACTGTGTTTAGTAGACTCTCAGAGCCACACCATGAGATTGGGTAGGAGGCTCCTGGGCTCTCTCCCTCTATTTAACCCTCCTCCCCACCTTTAGGAGATACCAGTGTATCCTTTTTGGAGGTTCCTGTTGCTATGGTTACTATAGTAGTCAGGCACCAGCCTGTGGGAAGGACGGGAAGTGGCCATGAAGAAGACTGTGTATCTATGTAAGTGTGAGTCTATGTGTCTAAGGGTGTGTACCTATACACATGTACGTGTCTACCCTGAGTGGGAAGGAGAGAAGGGAGGGAGGAGAAAAAGAGCAAAGGGGGATGGGGGAAGGGAAAAAGGGGACAGGAGAAGAGTGGACCAGAGGATGAAAGGGGACAGGAAGAAGGATGGGGATAAGGGAGGTGAAGTAGGACTGGGGTGTGAGGGATGCGATGAGTGAGGGGGCATGGAGGTGTCAAGGGCAAGAGGAGCAGTGCCAGGAGGGCTAGGGGTAAGGACTTGAAGTAAAAGTTGGGAGGGATGTGAGGCAGAGGTGAAAGATGACAGCAATAGGGAGGGATGGGAGATGGAAAGGTGTCAACTGTTCGAGAGGAGCAGGGCAAGGAGTGGGGGGAAGGGGAGGATGTATAGGGGTGGAGGTAACTTTTGGGAAGAGTGGGGGTTGGAGCAGGGTGAGTATAGGGCTATGGACTAGAGTGAGGTGTGCGGTGTGGTTTGGTAAGGGTCTAGGGTGATATAGTAGAAGACTGGGAAGGTTGTGGGGTCATTGGTATGTGGATAGAGGGTGCTGGGTGTGGGTGAAAATTTGGGAGGAATATGGGGGTGGGAGTGGGGGGTGGGTCAGGATGGGTGTCAGGGCGTCTGGAGAGGTGTGGGCAGCATGAGGCCACTTTGCCAGTCCCACATTTAACCTACTATACCCTAGTCCGAGCCATAAACGCTGCTTCTTCTCTGCACCTGCCCCCTCCAGGAAACCCTTGGCACTGAGCTGCTGAGGGTCTGGAGGCCTCTCCCTAGGGGAGGCTTTGCCAGTTCCCAGGAACCAGCTTCTTGACTACTGCCCTCTTCCTCTACCCGCAAACAGGCCAGGGCACCTTCTCTACCCGCAAGAACCCTGGGTCAGGGAGGCTGACCATGGGGCACTGCTCCCTGTCCGCGAGCTTGAATGACAACAGGGAGCACTGGCCAGTTTGGGGCTCCTGCCCTTTGTCCAGTTCCCTGAGCTCTCTGCTCACAGCACCAGCATTAGCCCAGGAGTCCCGCTTGGCAGGAAAACTGTGGCAGGTGGGAGGAAAGAAGAGGGCAGTGAGGCAGAAACAGCTGCCAGCCAGAGTGGAGAAGAGCAGGGCCCCAGTGGGTATGGCCAGAAGGCGAGGTGCTGCCTCTGGCAGCCCCTCCTGCACCATCTGCGGGTGTTAGGCCTCCCTCCCCAGCCCTTCCCATCCAGTGCTGCTGTTCAAGGGGCAGGCTCTGCTCTTGGGCCTAAATTCTGGGCAGAAACCGACCTCAGAGGTCACCTAGCCCAGCTCTTCCCATAATCTGGAGTTCGAGTTGTCTCCACAGCATTTCCTCCAGGGGTCTGCCTAAATCAGGCCAGACGTTTCCTTGAAACAGGAGCTCACCTCCTCCTAAGGCAGTCTGTCCCCTTTTTGTTAGGAAAATAAAACTGTTAACTGAGTAACACTGCTGTGCCAGGCCTAGGTACTGTGCAGACTTCTCATTAATAGCTCTGAGAGCTGAGATCCATTTCATAGATGAGAAAAGTGAGATTCCAAGGGTTGAAGTCCCTAACTCAAGGTCACACAGATAATAAAAGAGCTGAGTTTGTACTCAGGACTTTTTAACGACAAAGTCCCCCTGAAACTAAGCAGGACATGCCTCTTTTTACACCAGGACAACTCTTCCAAGGTCTGAAATCAGAGATCACAGCCTCCCGAGTCTCTCCTTCTCCAGGTGAAACAGCTCCTTCGACTCTGTCCAAGAGAACTTGGATTCTAGCCTCTCTCAATTTGCTCATCACGAGACCCAGAACCAAATACACAGTCTTCCATGTGTGTTGGGGCCAGTTCAGAACAGAGCAGACCCATCACATCCTTCCTTGGCACTGACCTTTATTAACATGGCCCTGTGGCTGGTAAGAGAGCTGAGAACTGTCCTTCTGTTGGGCTTCTATCCCCTCTTGGATCAGAGCTATGAGAGAAGAAACCAGGGTTTTGTTCCCATCCTTACCACTCCCCTCAACCAGAATGCCTTGAATTTAGAGGAGGGGAGGGGCGGAAGTGGGGGAAGAGGCAGAGACATGTCAGGGTTGGGAGGATGGAGAGCTGTGGGGAGTGAGGTGCATGTTCAGTAACCTTAGGCAGGGCCAGGAGGGCCAAAAAGAAGGGGAGGTGAAGGTTTTGGGGATGCATGCACAGGGAGATAAGGGAGAGTGAAGCGTGGCCCCAGGGGTTGTGAAAGGCCAGGGTGGGGATGGGCATCGGCCTGCCTAAGTTAACATTGCCCTGCTGTGCGAGAGGAAGTCAGTCGCACATTAAGGAAATGTTGCAGCTGGTACTAAATTGAGAGGTGTCACAGGCAGCAGTGAGGACAGGTATGATTCGTGGGGCCCTGTGTGGCCCAAAACAGGGGCAGACATTGCAAAGGGAGAGAAGAGGGTTTCTGGAGCTCGGTTAAGAAAAACTGAGACACTGAGGACAGGTCCCTGGGCACGGGGGTCACTGGGCCCAGAAGCAGGTCTCCAGGCTTGGCTTCTACAAATTGAGGAAGCCCCTCATCCTGGTCTGGGGCTGTGGAATCTCCACACGAGAGAAGCTTCGAGGATGGGCATTATCTCCAAGGGATTCCATTTGGGGTAGGGGGTTAATAGGCAGGCCTGGAGTCCAGGGATAGGATCCGGGATCGGAGAAGCAGGCCTGGGATATAAGCGGGTGATGCAATGAAGAGAGAGGGGCTGCAGGAAGAAGAGGAGCAGGGCTGTCTGCCCTCAGTGCCCACCGTACAGCTGGCATCAAGGGCCCTTCGGGCCTAGGCCTCAGGTGAGAGTGAGAGCACAGAAGAAGTGGGAAAGACATGAAGAAAGCTGTAGAGCTGGCACTGCCCTTCTCCTGGCACAGCAGGCAGTGAGAGAGCAGGTGGAGTTCACTTGAGAGGGAGAGCGAAAGAATGAGAGAGAGTTAGAGTGACAGCGACAAGGAGACAGAGGAGGAGGGAGGGCCTTGGCCATCCAGAACTTAATGGGAGGCCCTGGAAAAGGCACGGGCT
>NW_006433948.1:1912151-1914908 GCF_000325575.1 Pteropus alecto | reverse complement strand
TCCTGTTTCATAGCTGAGTGACTTTAGAGCAAAGTGCTTGACCCTCATGCCTCAGCTTCCTCATCTGTAAAACGGGAACAATGGTACTAGTATTATGATCTCATAATATACATGAGAGAGGTTGAAAAACCTAGGCATTACATCAGTGTCAGCTGTTATACTATTACTTCAAAATACTATCAGCTACCTCTACCCACTTGAATCTCACAAGGCTCAGGTTGTGGGCAGAACAAGGACTTATCTGTTTTACAAACGAGGAAACAAAAACTTCGAGAAGTGAAGTGACGTGCCTAAGGTCACACTGCTAACAAGTGCTAGAGGCGATATGGCCTCCTGAATCCAGGAGATCAGTTGTCTTTTTCCTACACCAACTGCTAGGTAAAAATAATCAACATGAGGGATTATTATTTAATGTGGGATGAGACAGAGCTTGAAGCCAACTATAATAATGGGGAAAACCCCACAGGAAAGTTGTGGCATGGTCTCTCATTCATCCTGGTGACTGAGGAAAAAGAAACAGTCAGGGCCACGGAGTTGAAGGGAAGGCGACAAAGGACAGACATTCTTTATTCTTTTTGCTGGTGGGCCACGTCCCTGTGTTCCACTGAGTATGTGCATCTGTGGCTGACGTGGAGGGTGCATTTCTATATCTCTATATGACAAAACGTGTCCTTTTTCATGTGACAGCACTTCTGCCAGTGTGTCGCTGACATTGTGAGATGTGCATGTGTGACACAGTGTCTGCTCCTATGGCAGTTTGTGGGTGTAATGACCACTCTGTGTCTCTGTGTGACCGCCCAGGGTAGTGATGGGGTGTATGGCAGTGTGTGTGTCTATCTGTCTGTACACCTTTAAGAAGTGGAATATCTCATTTGGTAGTGTGAGTGAGGCAGTGAGTCAGCTGAGGCTGAGGGAGGCGGGAGGGAAACTGCTAGGTTAGGAGAGCAGGAAAAAGGAGAAGGAGAAAGTAAAATCAGGAGCAAGGAGCTACTCCTTTTCTGCCCAACCGCCTGCCCCGATCCTTAAGGAGCCCACCAAGAGCACAGAACCGTGCAGAAGTCCACAGGGGTCACGTGGGATGGAAGGGGGCACTTCTGACCCTCCCCAAAGCCATAGTAGGAGACGAGGTGGGCTAGGGGGCAACCATCTCTCTCTCCAGCTCTCAGTCCCCCGCTAGAGGACGGGTAAGGCCACCACCCCACCCTGTATCCTTGTCACTTGACCCTTTGACCTTGCTGTTCTCTTTCGTCCCAAAGGCAGGCCACCTGGCCAGGCTGAGTGACCAGGTTAGCACGCATCCCAAATGTTTACGGCCCCTGTACACCTATTGCCCAGAATGACCCCGCTAAGGGTCAAGAAGTTTCTTAACTCAGCTCTGTCCTAGGCAGGCCTGTTCTGCACCAGCCTCACCTCACCTCTGGATACCTGTCCCCAGCAGCCAGAAAGCCAGCTGTGTTTCCACTGCCACCCCAGGGTGCTGGAAAGGCACTGGGAGTTCAGTAATGCACCAACCTTCAGTGGCCCTCCCACAGGTCTCTGTGCTCTGTTGCCAGCTCCTTCTTTTGTTAGGAAAGAGGGGCTGGCCAGGAGCTTCTACCTGGCTCCACCCACCTATATTCTGACCGGCCACCTCAGGTCATCTAAGGTCAACAGTGTGGTGTGCCCCACCAGCAG
Source organism: Pteropus alecto (assembly GCF_000325575.1). Lineage (NCBI taxonomy): Eukaryota > Metazoa > Chordata > Mammalia > Chiroptera > Pteropodidae > Pteropus > Pteropus alecto. Next base: position 1,913,234 of record NW_006433948.1, on the reverse strand, counting down.
GCGTGTCTCTTCTCTTGCCCATTCCCAGGGGCCGAAAGGCGGGGATTAGGTTGCCAAACACTTTTCCTTCCACCTTCGGCCTTCCCCCCGAATCAGCCAGTCCCAGGACTTTTAATTCCAGCCCAGGAAAGGAAGAGGACATCGCTGGCCGGAGATGGAGGCTGAGGGGGCTGGATCCCTCTTTCCACCCTCCTGCCAGTCCAGGGCCCCATGACCCCTCCCTCCTCAGGCGGGGCAGGGCACCAGGAAGCCCCAGTCGGACGGTGCCCAAACCCGGAATTAATACAAGTTGGCCAGGTGGTAACCTGACCTGAATCCCTGAGGCCCCTTGTACACGGAGGTCCCAAGGCAGCACTCATAGTGCCGCACTGAGAAACGGTGGGGGTGACGGGAGGAGGTGGGGTGGGCAGACTTGGAGACCTCCTTTTTCCTCCCGGCCCCACCGCCACCGCCACCGCTCCCGCCGCCGAAACGGCCACTGTGGCCGCGGACGCCAGTCCCTACCTTACAGCCTTTCGTGCAGGACCGGATTGAGTACTCTTCCGCCTGTACGTATTTATGCAGCACGAGGTCAAACTCGTCATATTTTTCCTGAGCATGTCGGTCGAGCCGCTGGTACGCCTCGATACAGTTGCTACACACCTCCCAGGCCCCGGAGCCCGGGCTGGCCACCACGGCCAGCAGGTCCCCCAGCAGGGTGTCCAAGCTGCAGTCCAGGCTGTCGGGGCGGTCCATGCCCAGCAGCAAGTCCCAGACAGTGTAGGTGTCGCAAAAGGAAAGAGTAAAGTTCCGAAAGTGGCCTTTGAGCAAGTTTTTTTTGGCGGAAGGGAACTCGGCAGGGGTCTGGGAAGAAGAGTCAGGGGGCCGCAGAGGTGGGGCTGGGGTAGTAGGTTCGAAAAGTCTCTGCAAAGATTGCAATTTGGTGCAAGCTGCGTCCAGCCCCGTGGGCTCTGGGACGCCGCCGCAATCCGGCCCGGGACAGGCGGCGGGGGCGGCTTTGGTCAGGTTGCTGTATCGGGGGCCGCAGGTGCCCGGGGAAGCACTGGGCTCACCCGGCGGCGGCGGCAGTGGCAGCACACCCCG
>NW_006433948.1:1911791-1912099 GCF_000325575.1 Pteropus alecto | reverse complement strand
GGTCCCCCAGGGCGGCCGCATGGCGCTGCTCAGTTCCCTGGCCCGGGGCCGGGCCCCCGCGCACAGCCACAGATGGTCAGCGAGCAGCACAGTGAAGAAGAGCAGGGACGCCAGGGACAGTCGCCATCGCTGCGCCCGCTCGGAGTCGGCGCAAGGTTTGTCGCTTGGCCTGGGAGCCCAGCAGCAGCAGCAGCAGCAGATCGTCAGCGCAGCGGCGTCTTTCCCGGGCCACATCCAAGCGCCCCTGAACATATTTCAGGGGAGGTCCGGGCTGGAGGGAGCAGGCGGGCGCGAGGCCGGACGGCCGT
>NW_006433948.1:1869002-1910818 GCF_000325575.1 Pteropus alecto | reverse complement strand
GGATGTTTCCAATCCACCCCCAACTCCATTCACTTCGGCTCCTCTGTTCATCCGCCCGCTCCCCGCGTGCGCACGCCACACGCTGAGTCCCAGGCCCCGGCGCTCCCCCTCCACCGTCAACCCGGGCGTCCACCTCCCTCCCCGGGGCAGCCGCTCACTCCCCACCCCTCGAGGTCTAGGGGACTTTTGAGGGTGATTCTTGGAGGCAGGAGGCATCTCCGTAGCGTCTCACTGCCTCCCTGGGTCGCCTCCCCCGTCCCCGTGACTAGGCGACGCTGGAGCCGGCTGCGGATCAGATGAGTCCCATGTCCCTAACTCCGCTGTCGCCCTCACTGTCCTGCCGAAGGCCAAGACGGCCCCTGGTGCTGAAGGACAGCTCCCAGCTTAGCTTCCATAGAGGACGGAGCTTGGAGAGCGTACGGGAGAGGGCAAGACCGGGGCTCAGATGGGTAGTAGTGATGGGGTGTCATTTCTGCCCTTAGTAACATTTCCAGCAGCCTCTCTCCGGTCCTAGCTTCCTGGCTCCCCCTATAGGCTGCTGAGGATAGCTGAGAGTTAGGGAAGCTGCGCCGCCCAGATGGAACCATGTGCTTGGGGCCCTCTCAGTCACATGGTTCTAGCAACTGAGATGTACAAACATCCTGCCCCGCCACTAACCTTGTTTGGATTCCACCAAATCTCAGAATGGTTCAGTTGTCTGCTTTCTTTTCTCATTCCCTCCCACTCCCAGTAACTCCCACATTCTAATATTTAATCAACCATTACCAGTGAAGATTTGCTAATATTGAGAATAATAACAATAAAGAAAACAGCCCTCATTGATTGTACACTAGGTGTTAAGTTACTGCTCTAGGCACTTTATCTCATTTAATATTCACAGCAATCTTCTGAAGTAGTCACTACTTTTATCTTCATTTACACCTGAGGAAGCTGAGGTTTAGGGCGCTTAAGTTGCCTAAGGCCACATAGCTAGTAACCAGTGAAGCCAACACAGACACCCAGGCAGTCTGGCTCTAGACCTCTCTTGACAGTCCAGTAAAGCTCTGGCGAAGGGGTGGCAGACACAGACTTGCCTTAAAGGAAATTATAGTCTACATGAGGAAACAGGCATATATGTTGGCTAGTGGGAGGGTTAACAGACCAGGGATTTGAGTTCAGGTAGTAGTTCCACCACTAAATGTGTTATGTGCCCTCGAGAGGTCTTTTCTCTCTCTGAGTCTTGGTTTCCCCCCAGATGGCCTGAGGGGATGTCAAGGGCTAAATGACCTGCGTGGGCATAATTACTACTACTCAGAAGTGGGCTGGGGTGGACACGTGAAAAGTCTCCGGAGGAGGGAAAGTTTGAGCTGGTTCCCAGAGAAGTAGCAGGATTTGGGTGAGTGGGCGTAAAGGGCAGACTAGGTGAGAGGGATGCAGGCAAAAAGTTTCAGGATGAGGAGCCTTATGTGGTTGTAAAGCAGTTTAGCTGTATTGGTGGTGGGAACTTATGGGAAAGAGAGGAGAGGGTTCTGGGACAAGGGGCAAAACTCTCAGGCATTTGAGAGGCCTGTTCATTCATTACGTTCCAAGCATCATGCTAGGGACTAGGTAGAACTGCGGTGGATCAGACATGGCCCTGTCCTCCACCTGCTCACAGTGAATTAGACATTTTAATGAAGGAATTGCAACCCAGCGCGGTAAAGATGATATGAATGGGAGAGAAGAGAGATTTTTCCTCCCATAGTGGTGGTGGTGGTAGCAGAGGGGGGACTGATTAACTATGTCAGTTGCCCTCAGAGACGATTTTGCATCTGGCCTCTTGAGTTGAGGGGCATTCATTCATTCATTTATTCAGCAAACATCTGTTGAGGGTCTGTTATATTCCAGATGCTGTACTAGGTACCATAGATATAGACATGAGTACAATCTGTGTCTTGGGCTGAGGGAGTTTAGTTTAAGTCTCAAGGGATAAGTAAGACTTGGGTAGACAGATAGGAGAGAAGGTGGTGTGTGAAGGATGTCCCAGGCAGAAGAAATGTCATGTGTAAAGGCCCAGAAGCAAAGCCAAGAATGGCATGTTCATAAACCTGCAAAGTAGTTCATTGTGACTAGGTGTGAAATGGGATCACTGCCAAAAATGAGGCTGAAGATTTGGCAGGAACCATATAATGAAAGGCCCTGGGTGCCATGCTAAATACTTTGAACTTTATCCCAAGGCTACTGAGAGCCACAGAAGAGGTTGAAAGATTTTCAGCAGTAGGTGACACAATCAGATTTGTGTTTTTAGAAGATTGATTTGGCTGTAGGATGGAGATTGCATTGGAGATGGGGGTGTGGGAGATTTGAGGCAGGGAAACTGGTTAAAAGATTGGTTCATAGTCCAGGTGGGAGGTGTCGAGGGCCGAACCAAGACAGCAGCAGTTGGGGAGGAGAGAAGACATGAACATGGGAAGGAAATGACAGAGAGGTAGAATTTAAAAGGACCTAGCACTGACCTAAATGTAAAGAATAAAGTGGAGACAGGGCCTGAAGAAGGAGGATGAAATGAAAGGGTTTGAGTTAGTGACACTGGCACAACTGCCCCTGCACTCCTAGCAACTGTCTTTCCGGAGCCATTCTTTGTTTAGTCCTTGGAGGGTTCAGTGTTCTGTTTAACAAAGAAAGCTAATCGCTTACAGATACCTACTTCAGAGCTGATTGGCAGGGCCACAGTGATTGACATCCTTGATTACCAATGAAAGAGCAGCCTGCCAGGCCCAGGCTATCTGCTCTGAGCACCTCTGAAGCTCTCCATAAGAAGTCACTCAGGCAAGACTCCCTCCCTCTCTCCATCGCACACAGGGTGAAAAGTGTCTCACAAAGGTCCATTTATCACAGGAGCACAATATAACAATAACTTATCCACACAGTACTTGCTGCACACAAAAGAGAAGTGGTAGCGCACCAGCAGTCAGAAGAAACTCTCATTCTGTCGCTCAGGATGACACAAGAAATTGGGATGGGGGAAGGGAAGGCATTGGCCTCTCATCAGGCCTCTGGAGCATAATAACCAGGTGGGGAAGGGGGTTGCTGCTCCCCAAAGCTGGTGGGTCCTGGCCAGCCTTCTTTCCAGCCCTTTCTCTCCACCCACTGCCATGCAGCAATGGCTAAAGCTAGAGGACAAATGTGGGTCACTTCTGAGGGGACCCAGATTGCCCAGGAAAAGTGATAGAGTGTGCTCAAACCAGACAGCTGGGAGACATCTTGGAAGAGAGAGAGGAGGGGACGGATTTCCACAGTGAATTCTGACAATTGGGAAGAAGAAAACGTGGGAACTCTTTAAAGAGACCAATGTGGTTACACATTTCTTAACTTTATGTTAAGCTCAGATCTTAAAAGGTCATGGGCAAAGATAGAAATGAGCATAAAATTAAGAGTAAATCTAAGAACCTGTAAGAACAGTGTCCACACAGCTCAAGTTGAAGCTTGTCAGGCTCTGCTTTGATCACACTCTCTGTTCGCCCCCTCTCTCTACAGTTGGAGAAATTTTCTTCTCACTTTCAGGCTACCCTTGTCCTAAGACAGGAAGGATTCAAGTAACCCTGCCCTGCATGCTGGGACTCAGCATCAAGTTGTCTCTTTGCCACCAGTTTGAGTCTGATCTCAAGTTTTCACTGAGCCCCTGCCTTATTGTTTGCTTCTGATCCCTGGCCATCTGTCTTATGTCCTGTGTCTGAGTCTCCCAGAGACCTTGCCTGACCAGCAGTCCCAAGTCAAAGCCTAGGCCCTGTCATGCTCTTTTAGTCTACCATCGAGGGAGAGACACCCTACCCTGAGCCCCACCCTGTGGCTGGGCCTGCTGGCCTCCTAATGGACTCCTCTGATCCCAACTTCCCACTTGTATTTCTAAATGTCTAAATTCCTATAGTCATGTTTACTCTCCAATCGGATCTCTAGTTTTCCTATGTTGTAACTCTGTATCACTTAGGTATACTTTTGGCCACCGATAAGAGACTACTCTATAATAGTGGCTTAAATAGGTAGAGGTTTATTTGCCTTATGCAATAAAAATTCCTTGGATCTATGGTCCAGAGCTGATAAGGCAGTTCAATAATGCCATTGAGACGCTGGTCTTTCATCTCTGCCATCCTTAGGGCAGGCTTTCATCTATTTACTTTTTGTCTCATGGTCACAAGACAGCTGCTGCAGCTCCAGGCCTTATGTCTGTATTATAGACAGGAAGAAGTGGAAATGGCTACAGAGCAAGAAGGTTAAGGATAAAGAACCTTATAGAGAGGCTTTGCCTTTTTATTCCGAATGGAATGCTCTCCCCAGTATCACTCACCTACATCTCTATGATTAGAACTGTCATATAGACACTCCTAGCTGCAAAGAAAGCTGGGAAATCCAGTGTTTTTAGCTGGGCACATTATTGTTCTGAACAAAGTTGGGAAATCTTTATTGGGCAGGCAACTGGTAGCATCTGCCATGAACCCCAACCACCAATGGCTTGCCTAGACCACCTTGGCTTTCTTATTAAACTCCCCAGACACAGCTTTGACTGTTGGACTTGACTTTCTCCCAGCAACTATAGCTGGTTTGTTCCTCTATCATGGATTAAAAGAGATCTGCCTGGTTTAACAACAGCACATGTGAAAAAGACCTTGATTTGATTGTAAAGTCAATACGAGCCAACAGAGTGATGATGCTGCCAAAAGAGGTAATTAGGTTTTAGGCTGCATTAACAGAAGTATAGAACCAGAACAAGAGAAAAGATGGTTTTGCCCTTCTCTACGCGTGTCAGAGAGCACTGTGCTCCATTCTGGACAACCCATTTAAACAAGGATACAATGACAAAGTGCAAAGTGTCCAAACGTGAGTCACTGGGCTGGTACACCAGCAGCCATATCACATGAGGAACAGTCGAAGGACCTGGGCTTATTGCATCTGGAGGTAAACAGACCCAGGGAAGAGCCTCCATAGGGGAAGGATCAGAAGCAGTTATTCGAGTTAGGGTTCAGAGCCCGGGAGATTTCAGCAAGCAGGGTAGAATCAAGTGATTAAATGGGATGATGGAAGAGCAAGTTAATAACAATAAAACATTTATATAGTTCTTAGTATGTACCAGATATTATTCTAAACATTCACATATAACATTCACTTAATCTTTCATGACAACAATTCTGTGAGGTAGGAATTGTTATTGTCTCCATTTTCCAGATGAAGAAAGTGAGGGACAGACAGGTTAAGTCACTTGTCTAAGGTCACATAGTTAGCAAGTGCCTAAGGCAGAATTTGAACATGAGAGTTCAGCTCGGTTTACTTCCTCTTAGAAGACATTAGTAATTCCGGGCAATTACCTAGATTTGAACACCAAAGAGCATTTGCAGCTTGCTTGATCATTTTTGGCTGTGGTGGGTGTGTTGGCACAGATGGGCCATAGAGCTAGATGGCTCCATTTTAAGACCTACAGCCCAGGGGACTCTTCTTAGATGTTTCAATACCTTCTTGGTCAAAACCAAGAGAATTAAATGTGCACAGTTTAGCTATTCGTGGTCTTTCCCCTCTCATTTCCAATTTCTAGTATGAGGAATCCAGTCTCATCACTAGGTAACTGACACAGTGACTTCACTCTAGACTCCATTCCACTCTAGGTCACAAAGGTACAGAGGTGACCCCTCTAGGTGATCCCATTTACTTGTAGTTTGCATTCTGCAGCTTCTGCAGTTGCCATCAACCCAGGCTGAGAGAGCAGTTTTCTGGCTACCAGGCTCAGATACTGATAACTTCTCAAAGATCCTAAGACTAAATCCACCCTGCCCCACACCTCCCAAAGTCACCAGTCCACTCCCAAATTGTAAGTCTCATCTCCATCCTCACAATGATTCTCACACTGCTCTGCTTTGTTCTTGACTTAATCATCCCTCCAGTTTTTCTCCACCTCCCCGAGCCTTCCATCAGAATCCTTTAGACCACCTGCTCCCGAATCGGCATTCTCAGCCTCTTTTACCTCACAGAAACCTAGTTCTATGCAGAGGACTCTATTTCCCCTGCTGCCTTCTTATGTGATGCTGCTGTTATCTTTTCCAGGACCACAGGATCAGGAAGTGGAGTAGGTGTCTTTCTTGATCTTCATTACTACTTTCAAACCATTTTTTTTCCTCCCTCTTGCAAAAACTTCAGCTCTTCTGATAATTCTTACAAGAAGAGAGAATTTGGACACAGAGAAACACACAGAGGAAAAATGGCCACATGAAGCAGAGATTGGAGCAATGGGTCTACAAACCAAGCCAAGCAATGCCAAGGATTGTTGGCAACCACCAGAAACCAGTGAAGACACAGGGAATAGATCTCCCTCAGAGCCCCTAGAATGAACCAACTCTTCCAACACCTTGATTCAGGACTTCTGGCCTCCAGAACTGTTAGAGAATATGTATCCGTAGTTGTAAGCCGCTCAGTTTGTGGTAATTTGTTATAGCACTTCTAAATAAATGAATATACCCTCTTTCGCTCTCTTTTTTTCTTTTTTTTTTTTTTGGCTGTAAATTTTTATTTATTTTTATAAAATTTATTGGGGTGACATTGGTTAATAAAATTATATAGGTTTAAAGTGTACAATTTGATAATGCATCATGTATTCACCACCCAAAGTCAAATCTTCTTCCATCACCATATATTAAACCCCTTTACCTTCTTTCTCAATGAGGACTTTGGTTTCTATATTCACTGACTTTCTCATCTCCACTGAATATCCTGCCATTATTCTAGGGGACTTTAGTGTCCATGTTGATGATTCAGACATCAGTTAGACCTCCTGGCTCCTAAACACCCTCATCTCTTCCACTTCACCTCAGCTGACTAACTACATTGTCACAAACTGGATCTGCTTGACTATAAATAATCTCATTGAGTCCTCAACACTCCTTCATAATCCTACTAGGTACCAAACTGTTTTAGTACCTTTCACTCTCCAGGATGACTATTTCAAATCTTCTCCACTCTTTACACAAACCTCCAGCCCCTGTGTCCATCCTCTGACTCTCTTGAATAGCAGATGACCTCATCATTTATTCATGGGTGAGACTGAAGCATCAGGCAAGGCCTCAACTTCCTACATTACCTCGTCCTTCTCTAGGACTTTCCTCTTGTAACAGAGGGAAAGGTATCCTTTCTCTTCAGAGCACCATTCCTTCCACTGATGTTTTGTAGCCTATCCCTTCTCACTTTCTCACACTATCAACTATCCCTTTTCTCTCAACTGAACCCTTCTCAGTAGCAGGTAAAACAGTCTCTTCCATCTTAAAATACTGCCCCCCTCAACTCCACACCCCCTCTAATTATCATTAATTCTTCTCCCCTTCCAAATAAATTTCTCAAAAGACTTGTGTATATTCACTCCTCAGCCCATGCCAGTCATGCTTCTGCCTCATCACTACCCTGAAAGTGTTTTCGCTCTGGTCACCAATGACCTTCGTGCCATTAAATCCAAAATATGCTTTCATTCTTTATCTTACTTGACTGCCCAGTGGCCTTTGACATTATTTACCCCTTCCTCTTTATTGAGACACTTTCCTCTGTTAGCTTCTTGTTTTTGTTTTTCTCCTACCTCTCTGAGAACTCCTTCTTGGTTTCCTTTGGGATTCATTTTTTCTCTAAATGGCTTTTAAATGTGGGAGTTCTCCAAAGCTGCCTTATTTTCTCACTCTAGGCTCTCTCACTAGGAAATCTCATGCATGGCCATGGTATGTATATGTCATGTTTATATCTCTATTGAGATGATTGAAGCACAACTCAAATTCAGTACATCCAAGACCAAATCTATGGTCTCCTCCCTGAGATCTGATTCTCTACCAGTTTCCCCCTTTTCAGTGAATGGCACCCCCAACTATCCAGTTATGCAATTCAGAAACCTAGGAGTCATTCTTGGCAACCCCTCTCCCACATATCCAGTCATCACTAAGTTCTATTTTATCCCTTAGAAGTTTCTTAGTCCATCCACATTTTTTCCAATGGCAGTGCCAGCCACCACTCTTGTCCACGTTACCATCATGTCTCATTTTATCTATTAGAACAGACTAGTCTCTGCATATCCACACTGGTTTCTCTCCAACTGATTTTCTACACAATATCTGGAGTAATGTTTTCAAAAGTTAAATATGATAGTGTTATTGTCTTATATAAAAACCTCCAATAATTTCTTACGGCCCATAAAAGAAAGAGGAATCATTAAGGTGGCCTACAATGTCCAGTAAGGTCTTGTTCAAACTTACATCTCCAGTTCACATCACTTTCTTCCTCATGTTCTATGTTCCACCACACTGGCCTTCTTCTAGTTCCAAATCTACCATTCTTTTCTGGCCATAGGGCCTTTGCACATGCATTTTCTTCTTCCTGGGACATTCTCTCCACTCCCCCACCTCCATACACTTTGCTTAGTTAATCCTAATACTCAGATCTCAGTTCCAGCATCGCCTCTTCAGGGAAGGTTTTCTAGACCAGCCTCCAGGCTAGGTCAGGTTCCTCTGTTATATCTCTCATAGAACTATCTTCCTTTCTTCATAGCAATTATCTCAGTTGCATTTCACCTTTATTTGTATGATTCTTTGGTTTATTTCTGTCTCAACCACTATACTCCAAAGTCCATCAGAGCAGAAACCATGTCGGTTTCTGTTTTTCTCTGTTTCTTTAGAAGCAAGTATAGTGCCTAACGTATAGATGTTCAGCATTTGTTGAATGAGTGAATGAATGAATAAATGAATAGAAACTTAATGAAACCATCCCCCATGGCATTATAGGGGTGTGGCATTATGCTAACAGAGTTGATAGCATTACTGTTGTCATAACAAATATGAACCACAACATGTAGAAGCAGAGGGTCTATCGAAGTTGCCTCCAGGGGTAGTAAAATCTTCACAGTGAAGGTATCGTCAAGAAGGTATCAAAGCAGAAGTTAAATGACTACTTATAGTTAAATAGCCACAAGAGAAGTAGATGTTTTATAAAGTTTTTGTATCTAAGGTCTTGCGATTCTAGAGTTTGATGCACAGAGATAGTGGCTTGAGCAAAGAGGATTCAGACACCCTCTGGAATGGAAAATGGAAAAGACATGGAAGAAACTGTTCTAGGATCCTAGCCCCATTGAGATCACCTCATTCATCTCTTTCTCTTCCCAAAGAAGTTCTCTTCTAGTTCATATTTGGGCCATTTTTTTCCTGCATTGAAGATTGCCATGGGGTAGGAACTCTTCGACTTCCAAAACTCTCTCAGTTCCATCATTTACTGGCAATCTTGCTTCCAATTTTTATCTTTCCTGCTTCAATTTAAAGCTATTTCTTCATGCTTCATATAGCGAAGAAGGAAGTACACTGCCCCAGGTGTATCCAAAAAGTTTTTCTTTTAATGAAGGTGATTATTTGTGGCTAAGTGCAAGTCTGCACATTTCACAGTCCAAAAATTGAGGTGTCATTTGTTATACTATATGTGGGCTACTCTTGGCATTCAGATGCTAAGGGTATCTCAAGAAGAGACCTACCTACCTATAGAGATGGGTAGATTTTCCATCTGGCAGTGGGCAGATGGGGTCTCTCCAGCACTGCTCTTCAGATCCTCTAGGGGGCTGCCTCACTGTGCCATAGGGAGCTGCCTAGTGAAGGTGGCAAAAGTGGGCTCAGGGGGCAAGAAAGAGCCTCCATCCTCCATAGCTCAATATCAACTCACCGTCTGCCTCATCCTCTGCCACCAGTGGAGCTGGATATCAAAGGAAAGCAAGTGGAGATCTTAAAGCAGCAGAAATGGGCTGAGCACTAGAATCTGAGTCAGCATGGATGCTGGTTCATGCATGACCTGGGACTTTAACCCAAGGAAGGACTCGAGCTTCTCCCTCCATCCTTCCCACAACCTGCTTCTGTTTTGCTTCTGGGTGGAGGACCCACACCCTGGCATGTGCTGCACTTCGGCTTCGTAGCTGTCCTGTCCTCAGAGAGTCTGTGGCCTCCTTCTTGAAGTTTGGGACATGGTGCCTACAAGTTTTCTTTTACAGCTGGCCTCATGGGCTCTTTAGTCCATCATTCCCACCATATTCAGGAAGCAGCACATTGGCAGTGGAAACAGCACAGATTTGGAGTCAGGCAGGCCTGGGTTTGCATCCCAGCCAGCACTTTCAAGCGCAAGTGATCAGAACCTATCAGTTTCCCTATCAGTAAAATAGGAAAAATAGCTACTTTGTAAGGTGGTTGGGTAGATAAAATATCATGATGGTTGTAAAGTGCCTAAGACATGGCTCTCAATACAGGAGTTCTCCCTGAACTGTCCTTTGTAGGACAAGGTACACATTCCCTGTTTCTTCTCTCATGGTTTCTTTTTATTCTGTTCTGTTGCTTCAGACATATTCAGCAGCAGATTAAGTGTGGTTTTCTGCTGGGAGGACATTTCCAGAGGGTATAATTTCTGTGTTCGCAGGGGCTTAGGGTCTAGAAGCTCATCTTCAACCCCAGGGAGGATGTCCTCAGGATACAGATTGCCCATGCAGAGAAAGGGGGCCTACATGCCTGTGTTTCCCAGGTATGCATTAGGAGAAACCTGTGCGAGCAGGGATGGGGAGAACGTGGCGGGGTAGGGGTGGGTGATCAGGATACCGAATGCAGGGGGAATGCCTCTCAGAGCTTCTAGTGGCCACCTCAGAAGGCAGTCAGGAGATAGAGCTCAAACTCTTCGATTTCAGTCTCCTCAATCTGAGGCCTTTGGAAGATGGAGCCTTGTTATTTCACATTCATTTCACTGTAACAATACACCAAACCTAGTGTGTTCAATGTGTTGCTTTTGTTACCATCATTCTGTTTTGCCTTGGTGGTGGTTGGCAGAGCTTTTTACCTGAGGATTGTCTTCAGATTCATCTTTAAGGGAGTTCCAGGATGACTTTACCTCCCTCTTTAGCTAGCCCAAAGGAAAGCTGTGCCCCACTCAAAGGGATGAGTGCCAATGACAGCTTTAGAGAGGAAAGGAAAGGAGGTTGAATCTCTAGGCGTTTAGGAAAGAAGCCAGCAGAGCTTGTGGAGTTGGTCTGAACCTGACACATGGTCTGGGAGCTTCAGAGGAAAAGCACATGAGGCTTCCCCAGGGTAACCCTTAGGGAAGCTCAGCACCTTCATGGCTTGGTCTAAACTCATCTCTGGACCTGGTTATTCCATTAGAAATGTTGTCTCTTGAGCGAATGCCACCTTGGGCTCTGCTCTGTCAGCTAATAGGCTTTCTCTTTCTGTCTTGAAGTCTGAGGTCACTTCCAAACTCTCCTAATAAGAATCTGTCTTTTAGGAGTGCTTCTGGCTTTTAGCTCATTTGCAGGATGTGTATGTCCAATGTCTTCTTAGTTTAGTAATTAATCAAGCTAGCACTGGTTACCAGACTCACACTCTTCCTCTTCAATCCTCGAGGCCAAGATCCAAGACAAAGAGGGCCTTTTGGTGTACCCAGGGAGAGGATGAAATCCTTCCCACAGTCCTTGAATTGAATTCTTACGAAATCTGGATACCCTAAATTTATGGACCATAAAAGTAAGAAGGTGTTTCTCCCAGGCCAGAGAGGCCAGCATGGTGGACATGAAAAAAAGCCATTACCAGAGCGATTTGGGGGAGAAGCTGACACAGTTGTTCTGAGCAGGAGTTCTATGCTAGGAGAGCTCAATCTAGAATATCAAAAGTGGGGGAAAAATGTTTCTATGTGAAAGTCACTTAGGGAGAGAGAGATTTCTATGCATAGACATATTAAGGACTGAACTAAATTACATGCAAATAATTGTCTTCTTCCTTGCCATGTTTTAGACTTCTCTATTGTGGCATTTTGGGGTCCCCAATGCTGCCCTACTGTCCCAGAAGCTTTCTTAATCTCTGTTTGACCTTTAGACTGCTCCCACCACCTACACTGGGTCAGATCTTACTGGCCTGCAAGAAGGGGATGCTGCCTGGGATTAAGAAGAGCTGGCCTATGACTCCTGCACAGATGCAGATTCTAATCCAGGAGTTCTGAGTCTCAACTAAGGGTACTATAAATTGGCCTCTGCTGCCCCCCCATGGTAACTGAGGTTACTTTTCTTCACCTAAGGTGACTTCTGGAAAAAAGGCTGTCAGACCTCCAAATTATTAGCCACTTTCCCCAGCTCGTTACAGCCACCCTCAGCCCTCTCTGCAGTGTTGCCAGGAACATAACTCTCTCTTGGGATAGCAGCAGGACACAACTGGGCCAAGTCCTGAGACTGGTGAGGTTCAGGCCATGACTGGGTGGTGCTGCCATCCACTTGGGCCTGCATCCAGACTCCCTACCTCTTTTAGAGATATGGGAAGTGAATGAAGAAAAAGGTTGTCCACTGGGAATGGAATGATTTGTCTCAGATCTTGCTCAGCCTCAAAATCGCTAGTCTGAAGCCTCCTAAGATCCCCAAGCACCCATCTCAAAGTCTAAGAGCATGATCCTTTTCCAGGATGCCTCGAAGTTAGCCCAGGAGCCACGACTCAGCTTGTTCTACCCTTTGTCAGGTACCTTTGGCAGGTCAAATGTGGCCCACAGCCTAGTTGGCCCACTTTACACCCTCTGAGCTCTTCACACCTTTGAACATTAGGGTATGGACAGAAGAGGAAGCAGACACTTGATCTTATGCAAAAGATGTAGGCTCCCCCACAGACCTCAGGGAAATGTTCCGTTGTTCTCAGAAAGAGCACCACTCTACCTACAGGGCCAGAAAATGAGTCGAAGGCCAAGCCTGACTGCCCAGGGAATGTTAAGAAGACAGGTTTGGAGGGTTTATATCTCTGTCAGTATGAGCTGGCAGAGTGAAGACACCACCAGTATCCCACCTCTCAGCTTGAGAATTGGTGTAAAGAGGGCTCCTAGAAGTAGACCTAACAACTTTTGGCCTGGGTTCCAAGTCCACTCCTCAGCATGCTGAAAAACTGCTCATCCTCGCTTCTGGCTCTTTTCTTTGGGTATCCCTTTTACAATTCCTTCCTGTACCCAAGACCCCTATTCCACATCAGAGACAGAGTGTGACCTATCTAGAGCCAGAGTTAGAAATCTGGAGCCATAATAATAAAGCCCTCCAGGTGCTTCACATGTGTTATTTTATTAATCCTCAAAGAAAGCTTGTGACAGAGGGATCATTATTATTTTTACAGACGAATAAACTAAGGCTCTGAGAGATGAGGCGATTGACACAGAGTCCCACAGCTAGGTCTTGGAGGAGTCTCCTACCCATTTATCTGGCTTTAAAGTCAGGATTCTTAAGAATACCACTCTGCTACCTTTTGTTGTTTTAGCTCTTTTCCTCTTTCCGATCCTTCATATCCTACAAGATGCAAAGTCTATAGAGTCTACCTTATAAATAGCTGTTATATCTGCTCCCTCCCCTCTCCCTTTCGCTCCCTCTCTCTCTTCCTTTCTCCTGTCTCCTATAGTCTCTCTTAATTGAAATAGAATTTACATATAGTGAAATGCCATATCTTAAATATACAACTCAATGAATTTTCATGAACATATACACTGTATTTCTACCACTCTAAATCAAGATATAAAACACTTCCATCACAGTTGAATGTTCTCTCATTTCCACTTTCTGTTAATCCGTAGCCCCCATAGGCAAATATGAATATGCTTTCTGTTATCATACATTAATTTGCCTGTTCTTAAATCTCATATGAGTAGAATAACATAGTATATACTCTTTTAGGTTCTACTTCTTTTGGTTATATAATGTTTTTAATATTCCACATACTGTTGAGTATATCAGAAACTTTATTCCTTTTTAGTAACAGTTTTATTGATATATAATTTGTATACCATACAATTTGCCTATATAAGTGTACAATTCACTAGTTTTTAGTATATGCAGAGTCATGCAATTGATATAGGGAAGAGGCATGAGAACTACATAAATTGACTAAATGTTAAACTAGGTTGTATTCACAACCTTCCAGCCTACAACATGCTGCTTCCAGACCATGGGGAACCTACAGAACAGAGAAAATTTCCTGCTGGGATTACTAACAAACTATTTACTCACACTGTGAAAGGAAAACAGAATCTTTAAGTCCTATCTTTCGC
Source organism: Pteropus alecto (assembly GCF_000325575.1). NCBI lineage: Eukaryota > Metazoa > Chordata > Mammalia > Chiroptera > Pteropodidae > Pteropus > Pteropus alecto. The sequence goes on along the minus strand of NW_006433948.1, from coordinate 1,896,772 downwards.
AAAATAAACCCAATCATTCATTCCCTACAGACAGATCATGGGGAACCTATAAAACAAAGGCTGAGATCGCCAGCACACCTTTCATGCTGCATACCCATGCTTTTCATGCTGCATACCCATACCATCAAAGGAAAATAGGGAAACAAAGTATTAAACTTTGTTTAAAATTCATAGAAACTACGAATCACATATAAACTGAAATCCTCAAACACTCGGAGTCTGTCTCACTCATATCCTGTCTCTGAGAGGAGACCATGCTCTGTCTCTAGAGCATTACTCCTTCTTTAATAAACTTTTTTTTGTCTCTAACTCTAGCATGAACTTGAATTCTTTTCTGCACGCAGTCAAGGACTCTCACTCCCTCTCTCTATGCAGGACTTGAGTCCCCATTTGGGAGAATTTACCTTGTCCTGTATCACAGTCATCGACACAATTGATTTTAGAACGTTTTTGTTAACCCAAAAAGGAACACTGTACCTTATTGCTAACCCCTACCCCAGCCCCCAGCCCTAAAGAATCATAATCTATTTTATGTCTCTACAAATATAATTGGAATAAAAAGTATGTTTTTATTGTGACTGACTTCTTTCACTTAGCGCAATGTCTTCAAGGCTCATACATGTTGTAGCATGTATCAGTACTTCGTTCTTTTTTTAATGGACAAAGACTATTCCATTGTATGGATATACAACATTTTATCCATCTTTTCATCAGTTGATTGACATTGGAGTTGTTTTCACCTTTTGGCTAATATGAATGTTTCTATGAATATTCATGTACGATTCTTTGTGTGGACATATATTTTCATTTCTCTTGGGTATATATCTAGGAGTGGAATTGCTGTCTCATATGGTAACTCCATGTTTACATTTAGAGTAAGTAACTGCCAAACAGTTGTAGGAGCAGGCTATTGCCAATCTTTGGGGCTGCTCAGATCCCAGATATAGTCGATATAGTCTTCTTAGTTGTTTCTTTCCCTGTGCCTCTGTTAAACATCTGGATGGCATGCCATTTTGCTTGTTGCTTAGAGTAGTCTGGGGCTATTGGCCTCCTTTGTTTTCAACACCCTCAGGCACAAACTTCCCATACTCTATTCCAAATATGTCAGTTCTTTTGGAAAGAGCTGCAGAGATCTCTGTTCTAATGGTCTGTCTCTCCCCTGGGCAGAACCTCTATGTAATTTACAGGAGTTGGGAGGAGGCTGGCCTGATTCTTCCAGACTGACACCACTGCTCATATGAGCCGGGCTCACTGCTGGGACAGTAGTCCCTTCTTAACTTGCCCCTTTACCCTGCAAGCTAGCTGGGATAGGGATATTTGAGACCCAGCTTCCTCAGCCTGTCATCCTTGGAGTAAAGCCTTTGCCTTATTAGTGGAAGGTGGGCTGGGAAAGAGAAACTGGTCTTCTTGGCAGTGTCTTCCCAAAATAGAGCTTCTGCAATATGAAGCTTGGAGGGATGAGAGATGCTAGTGGCCTGCCCCTCCAAAGATGAAACCATAGTGCCAGACTGGGAGTTAGATGGAGAGGGCCGCTTATCTTCTTGGCTGCAGGTGACAGGTATAGGAGCTTGGATGTTGATAAGGGAATGTGTCATGGCTCAAACACCACAGACTCTCACTGTCAAATCTTATTTTGAATAGATGTTTCTCCATTTTCTGTATAACATTAGAACAATTTCCAGAGATTTGAAATGGTTGTTTTTAAAATAGTTTTCAGTAGTGAGATTGTTATTTTCCTGGGGAGAGGGCTCACCACATTACTCACCCTGCCATTCTAGAAGTTGATCTCTTTCATTCCTTTTTATTGCTGAATAATATTCCACTTATATGAGTATACCATTTTCATTATAGTTCTTTTAAAATTAAGCTTATTTTGAGATAATTGTAGATTCACATACTGTTGTAAGAATTATAAAAAGATTTCATGTACCCTCTACCAAGTTTCTCCCAAGGGTGACAGCTTGCTAAACTATAGCACATCATAATCAAGATATTAGCACTGTTATAATTATCAGTTTTATTCAGATTTTCCCAGTTTTACTTGTGTTCATATGTGTGTCTGTATGTATGTGTGGTTAAGTATTTAATTATACGCAGTTTTGTCACATGTGTAGACTTATGTATCCACCAACACTGTTAAGGCACAGAACAGTTCCATCAACACAGGATTACCTCATGTTGCCCTTTTATAACCATATCCACCTTTCTCCTGCCTCCATGTCTCTCCTTAGTTTCTGTCAACCACTAACCTGTTTCTACCTCTATAAGTTTGTCATTTCAAAAATGCTATATAAATAGAATCATAAAGTATTGTAACCATGTAGTTTTAGCTTTTTTCACTCACTGTAATTTCCTGGAGATTCATCCAAGTAGTTGTTTTTATCAATAGTTTGTTCCCTTTTATTGATGAGTAATATTTCACAATATGGAGGTACCAGTTTATTTAACCATTCACCTGATGAAGGATTTCTAGATTGTTTCTAATTTTTGGCTACTATGAACAATGATGGTTTGACCATTTGTGTACAGATTTTTGTGTTAATATAAGTTCTCATTTCTCTCGGATAAATGCCCAAGACTGCAATTGCTGGGTCATATGGTCACTGCTTAGTTTTTTAAAGAAACTGCCAGTCTGCTCTCCAGAGTGATTTTACCATTTTACTTTCCCACTAGCAATGTATGATGATTCCTTTTTTCTGTATTTTTACTAACATTTGGTGTTGTCACTATTTTTATTTTAATCATTCTGATAGGTGTGTTTTATTAGAACTTCCTAATGATGAATAATGTTGATGACAGCTATTCTAACAGGTGTGAGTCTCCATTTATTTATATCTTTGATTTCTTTCAGCCAAGTTTTATAGCTTTCTGCATGTCGATCTTGTATACATTTTGTTATATTTATACCTAAGTATTTATCTTTTTGGTGCTAGTGTAAATGGTATTATATTTTAAATTTCAAATTCTAATTGCTCATTTATGGTATATGGCAAAGCAGTTGAATTTTTATATATTAGGTCCGGGGAGGGAGGGGGGTGTTTGTCTATTCTTTGAAAATGTCTATGTAGAAAATATCATCTGTGAACAAAGGAAGTTTCATTTTTCTCTTTCCAATTTTTACACTTTTCCTTTTCTTCTCTTAGTGCATCAGCTAGGACTTCCATCCAGTACAAAGTCAAGTAAGAAAATAAGAAGGTACATCCTTGCCTGATCTTGAGAAAGCATCCAGTTTCTCATCATTAAATATGATATTAGCTATAGAATTTTTGTAGATGTTCTTTATCAAGTTGCAGAAGTTCCCCCTCTAGTTCTAGTTTGCTGAGAGTTTTTATCATAACTGGCTTTTGAATTTTGTGAATTTTTTTTGCATCCATTATTATGTTTATATGATGTTTCTTCTTTAGTTTGTTGATGTGATGGATTACATTAAATGATTTTCAAATATCAAACCAGCCTTGCATACCTGGAATAAATACCACTTGGTTATGGTATATAATTCTTTTCATACATTGTTGGATTCCGTTTGTTAATATTTTATTAAAATTTTTTCCATCTGTGTTCATGAAAGATATTGGTGTAAACTTTTTCTTTTAGGCAAGGCAACCCTTGGTTGACCTCACGGATTGCAAGGACCTTGTCGGCTTACAATCCCTAATTTTATTTTTTATACCTACAGCACTTGGTCTTCCTACGTGGTCTCCCATCCAAGTACAAACCAGGCCCGACCCTGCTTAGCTTCCGAGATCAGACAGGATCTGACTTGTTCAGGATGATATAGCCATAGACAGGTGTATACTTTTCTCTCTCTCTTTTTTTTTTGTAATGTGTTTATCTGGTTTTGAAATTAGGGTAACAAATACTGGCCTTGCTGTATAAGTTAGGAAATGCTACCTTTGTTTGATTTTCTGAAAGAGAATGTAGAGAATTGGTATTATTTCTTCCTTAAATGTTTGAGAGAACTCACCAGTGAAACCATTGGGAACTGGTACTTCCTTTATTTGTAATGTTATTAATTATTGATTCAATTTCTCTAATAGATATCAGCCTAGTTAGATTATTTCTCCTTGTGTGATTCTTGTAGTTTGTGTCTTTCAAAAAAACTGATTCTTTTCATCTAAGTTATGAAGTTGTAGGCATACAAATATCCATATTATCCATTTATTAGCCTTTTAATATCCATGGGATCATTAGTGATAACCCTTCTTTCATTCTAATATGGGTAATTTGTATTTCTCTTTTTTTCTTGAACAGTCTATCAAGAGGTTTATTGATCTTGTCTATCTTTTCAAAAAGAACCCAGCTTTGGTTTTGTTGATTATCTGTATTCTTTTTCTGTTTTCAATTTTATTGATTTCTGCTTTAATTTTATTTCTTTTTATCTGCTTGCTTTAGGCTTAAATTGCTCTACTTTCTCTAGTTGTGGAGGTGGAACTACTTAGATTATTGATTTTTTTTTCTACTATATGTATTTAATGCTATGAATTTCCTTCTAAATTTCCTTGCCTCCAATAAATTTTGATAAGATATATTTTTATTTTCATTTATTTTAAAATTATTTTAAATTTTTCTTGAGATTTCTTTAACCCATGTGTTATATAGAAATATTTTATTTAATCTCCAAGTATTTTGGAATTTTCCAGCTATTTTCTGTCATTGATTTCTAGTTTAATTCCACTAGGGATTGAGAACATACTTTGTATGATTTCTATTTTTTATATCTTTTCAGGTGTGTTTTATAATGGGGTCTTTATTGGAGAATGTTTCATGTGAGCTTGAGAAGAATGTGTGTTCCACTGCTGTTGGGTGAAGTATTCTATAAATGTCAATTAGATCCAGTTGATTGATAGTGCTGTTTAGTTCAACTATATCTTTACTGATATTCTCTCTGCTTCATCTGTCAATTACTAAAAGAAGTCTCTTTAAGCTTTCAGCTATAATAGTGGACTTGTTTATTTCTCCATGCAGTTCTATCAGTTTTTCCCCACGTATTGGACACTCTATTGTTATACACATACACATAAAAGTTGCTTTGTCTTTTTGGAGAAGTGACACTTTTAATATTTTGTAATGCCCATCTTTATTCCTGATAATTTTCCTTGTTTCGAAGTCTTCTTTGTCTGAAATTAATACAGGTACTCCAGCTTTCTTTGTTTAGTGTTAGCATGGTATATAGGCAGACCACGGAGATGTTGTGGGTTTTGTTCCAAATGAAAGTGGATATCACAATAAAGCAAGTCACATGTAATTTTTTGCTTTCCAGTGTATGTAAAAGTTATCTTTACATTATACTGTGGTCTATTAAGTGTATAATAGCATTATGTCTGAAAAGAAACAGTGTACATACCTTAATTAAAAATATACTTTATTGCTAAAAAATGCTAACCATTATCTGAACCTTCAGAGTCATATTTTTTTGCTGGTGGTTGCCACAACCTTTAATTTGTAAAAATTTAATATCTGCAAAGCACAATAAAGCAAAGGACGTTAAAATGAGGTATTCCTGTATCTCTGTTTAATTTTTTCAAGTTAGCAATCCTGACTTTATTTATTTATTTATTTATTTATTTTTGCATTTATTTATTATGGTAATATACATAATATAAAATTTGTGATTTTAACCATTTTAAGTGTACAATTCAGTGGCATTAACTACATTCACAATGTTGTATACTCATCACCACTATTATGTGCCAGGTACTCTTCTAGATATGATAATGCATAATTAAGTCATTCAACAAATATTTATTGCATGCCTAGTATGTGCTAAGCACTGCAGATACAAGGAGGAACAAAAGGTTTATGATTTCTATATCATGGAGACTAAAGTCAGCTTAATGAGACAGACACTACATGTAAGCAAATAAATAAGATGTGGGCTATGAAAGAAACAAAGAAATGGGTATTGAAAAAAGAAAGAGTAATTAGAGGAGTCCATTTTTAATGGATAGTCATGAAACATTTCTCTGAGAGAGGGCATTTAAACTGAAACTTGAAAGATGACAAGCTAATGAGGTGATTCTAACTGGGAAAAGAGGATGTCAAATAGAGGAAACAAAAGCAAAGTCCTAGAGGTATGAAAGGGCTTGGCAGGTTCCATGAACACAGGGAACCAGTGTGGCTACAACATATCAAGTGATAGAGGTCCATATGATATGAGAATAGCAAGATTTATACCACAAAAGGCTTTGAAATTACATGGTAAGGAATTTAGATTTAATTTTCTGAGGGATGAGAAACTCTGAATTATGTATTTAAAAAGTCACTCTGAGTATTGGGCTGGGGGTGGAGTGAGGGATGGACTGAAAAGAGGAATGAGGAATCTTTTGGGGGTGATGAAAATATTCTGTATCTTGATTGTAGTAGTCCTTTCATGGGTGCATATATCTGTCAAAATTTACCAAATTGTATCATCAAACTGTACTATTACATCGAATCATTTGTTATATGTAAATTAAAGCTCAATAAAGTTAAATTTTAACTTTCTGATTACATGCATCTATTTCTGGGGCAAGAATAGCAGGGATGTTCATTAGAAAATTATTGCGGTCACTTCAATCATAGTTGTTGATATTTTATTTACTCCTCACAGACAACCTTGAAGAGTACATTCTTCACTTTATAGTTGGAGAGACTGAGGCTCAGAGAAGTGAAGTAATTTTTTCAGGGTCACCCAACTAGGAAGTGACAGGGATAGAACAGGAAAATAGGCCTATGTGATCTCAAAACCCCTGTTCCCTCCTCAAAACCAAAAAGTATGAACTCAGAGACTCTGGACAGGATTATTTTAGATCACAGATAACTTTTCTCCTCACTCATTCCTTATGTACTATGACTTTGGTCCTTAACAGTATCATGTGTGACTTCTGATCCCAAACCCTGGACTACTTTTAGGAAGCCCAAATAAAGGAAACTATCCAGAGGATCTAAGAGAAGAAAAAAGGAGTGTCTTCTAGATTGGATACAGGCAACTCAAAAAGGTTTAGCCTCTGTAATTCCTCTGTAGTCTTCCAGAAATTTATGAATTGTGGTAAGGAGGGCAGAGAGGGGCAGAAATTTATAATCTACCTTAATCACATTTTCATAAATTCTGTAACTTCACCTAACACAAACATATGTGAATTTCTCTGTCTTATTTGCATCAATTTGTTCCTAAGGTGAAATTTGAAAAAGAATTTGAGTTCCATAGTCAGGACTCTCTTTGTTGCAAGTGACAGAAGCCCATCCTAAAGTGGTATAAGACAAAAGGGGAAGTGTAAGAGTACAACTGGCTACAGGTACAGCTGGGCCCAGGCCTCAAATGATATCACCAAGTATCTGTGTATCTCTATCTCTTGGCTCTGCATCTTTTCTTTTCTGACTTTTATCCTTGGGTTTGTGGTGATAAAGACAGCCTCTATAAGCTCCAAGCTTACATGGTCCATGACTGTCTTTGATCTCAGAGAGTAAGAGTACATCTTTCCCAAAAATTCCAGCAAAAATGTCAAGGAGGAATTTCATTGGTCAGACTTTTATTAACTCATCCTAGACTAATCATTATGTCCAAGGGAGGATTCTAATCAGCCAAGCTTATGTTATTTCCCCAACCCTGTGAGTGTGGTGAATGAGATGATTTTCCCCATCCAAATCCCCATGAACTGAGAATTCAGGAGGGATGATACCCCAAAGAGATGTTGGGTCAGGATAAAAATCATGTGATCATTATATTCAAGGTTGAATTTACTCTTTCCACAGGTGACTTAGATGCACCCCTCCCACCAATTCTGATCCAACTCTTAGAGTTTGAAAAAACGTAGTGGGGCACCATCCCTGGCTGGACCAAAAGGGGGAGTGGAATGAGGAGTCAAATAAAGCAACTAGAGACAGCATAGCTAGACCAGCAGTCTAGGTTGTGGTCAATGAGGAAATAAAAATCTTGAAGCCAGGGAAATCAGAAATGTGGTCAATTAAAGGCCATGAAAGAGCCCAGTGGTGAGATCAGCAATCAGGAGGATAGGAAACAGATCAAGAAGTGTGGGATAAGGAAAGTAGTTCAAAATGGAGGCCTTGAGTAGTAGGATAAGACCTGCTTTTCTGTAGTGCCTTTCTGGGACATATAGGCAGATGTGACAATTTAAATTTATTGTGCAGTACCATGTGATATTAAAGACTCCACTTTTCCAAAACTCAAAGTAGCTAGTGATTTCTCTTACACCAGGAACACTTCAAGCTTTTTAATCCCGTGTTGTTCCTTTTAACAGACTTCTAAAAAAGGAGCTGCCATGCTATGAAGTGGCCATACTAGTTCAAACAACACTATGAGTAGTAACTTGTCCCAAGAAAATAATCGTGTCCTTAAGATATACTCCTTATGAAAATGAAATCAGAGAGGCCATATGGGAGGTGTTCCTGGGCCAAACATTGCATTCAAAGTCTAAAATGATTTTTGGAAGGGTACAGCACCAGTCACAGCCAAGCCACTGTAGGCACTGGCATCAGTCAGAGAAAAAGAAAAAACTACTCTATGTATTTAAAAACATAGGAAATTTAATATAGGGAATCGGTAACACAGGTCATGGAATTGCTGAGAAGCCAAACAGAGAATAGCAAAGCAATACAGATTAGTCATAGCAGGAAGTGTCTTCCATTCCTAACACTGGAGGAACATGAGAGAGGAAGTAAAGCCAAGGCCAGTTGGTGGGATCTGGGATCATGATGGAAATATCCAATGGGGATCTAGAACTGTGGAGGAAGATGCAAACGTTTCTCGAAAATGCCCCTTGAAGGAGAGAGAGAGAAATACTTGGCTTATACCCCCTTCCATACTCCAATCTCCAACCAGTGTTTCCCATTAGCCAAAGCCAGCTGGCAACGACAAACAAGTAATATTATTTACAGCAGAGCATGGAGTGAAACCAAGAGCAAACATGTAATATACCCAGCATATTATTATTACCAGGACACTCACCCTATATTCCTCTGTATTTTCCCTTAATTAAGCATATCTTGAACTCCTCCCCTTATTTTATCTAGCCTAAACCCTTCTACTATACCCTCTGGAACTCATAACTTGTGATAAGCCAAACCCCTCAGCTTCTTCTTAAAACATTCTATCAATCTCCTGCCATAACTAGAATCTAGAAAGTCTCTTAGCACACCACTTCACCTATGGGTGGTTTTTCTTTCATACTACACACATTAGGAATGTGAGATTGGTACCCTTCTTGCTCCCCATTTTCTTTTACAAGCAATTATTTTTAATCCTTGTATAAAAATCCCTGCTTATGAGGCTCATGCCATCAATAATATCACTTCTCTACCTCCTCAATTCTGTCATCTGCCAAAATTCCAGTAATTCCCCCACCTACATTTATTAAAAGACTTGGGCATCTGCTTCACTCTATAAGTTGGGTTGCTCTTGGAAACATATAACAGAAAACACCAAATCAATTGACATAAACAATAAAGAATATGTACTTTCTTATCCACATCAAGAGCTCTAGTTACAAGTTTCCCGGCTGCTTAATTCAGTGGCTCTGTAATACAATGTAGGACCCAGGATATGTCTGTCTTTTTCTCTGTCATCTTACACATGATATTATCCTCAGTATGCTCTCTTAGACTGAGTCCCCTCATGATTGCAAGACATACATATAGACCTTACCTGTACATGTTCTTTCCTGTAGGCAAGGAGTAGAAGAAGTTAAAACTACAATGAGAAGCTTGTCTAGTGAGCAAGGGCTAGGTTCTTAGGCTAGGATACTATATTATTTGAAAAGTGTCTGGAGGGAGCTGCTCATGTATGTTTCTGTGGCTTTTTCTCTGTATTCATTCATAGTTAACCAGCTGCCCTTCTGTTTGACACATTATTTTTTTAGATAAGTCAATGATTTCCATCAGTTTATAGTCAAGCCTTTCTGACAAGGGAACTATTCTGTTTTATTAAGATGTCATTGCATATCTCTGTTAATATTCATCTTATGTTAATTCAACAGTTTAGCTCTCAAAGGCGATTCTTAGTTCTTTCATTTCCAAATCCTATAAGTACACTTTACCTGAGTGGAAGACAGTGAACATAGTCTGATTCTAGAGTAACCCTGCTCTACTATTCACCATCTCTGAGCCAGTTTTATCATTTGTAAAATGAGGATTAAAAAAGTATTTACTTCATAAGGTTATTGCAAAGACTAAATGAAAAATAAATACTTCAAAAGCTAGCATAGCACCTGGCACATAGACTGCACTCAGTACTTGTTGTCTATTATTATTATTATTATTATTATTATTATTATCATAATATATTTTCTTTGTTTTTTTTTGTTTTGTTTTAATATCAAGGAGAGGGCAGGGTGCAAATTCCCCCAAACAAGATAGCAGAGCTTAATAGAAAAACTGCAAGTAATTCAGCATGGTTAGAACATAGATGTCAAAGGGGACGAGCAGTTGTCCAAATATAAAACTGAAGAGATAGGCAGGAATCTGGTTATGCTAAGGAATTTTGAACTTATTCTGTATATATTGAGGGGGAAAGGACATTAAAGAATTGTAATTAGAGGATACTAGGATCTGATTTTTATGTTAAAAAATCACTCTGGCAGCAGTGCATAGCATGGATTACAAGAGTGACTGGAGGCATAGAAGCCAGTGTGGAGTACATTACAATTGCCTAGATCAGAGACAATAAGGCTTTGAGTTAAAAGAGAGGGTGAGGGAAAGTTCTGGTACCCGTAATGGCAGGATAGGTTGTATCAGATTAACCTTCCCACAGATAACAATTATACACTTTGGACATTTTTTAAATAAAATATTTTAAAACTACTATTTTAAAAAAAATCAACTGTTAGAATGCATTGGAGGTTGATTGAATGAAACCAGGCAGAAACTTGAAGATTTGACTCTTATGAAGAAGGGAATCTCATTGGTTGATATCCAAAATTATATGTCTTTTCCCCTAAGGACAATCCCCAGTGCTCGTGTCACAGGATAACTTAAATTTAAGCAGGAAGTCATATTATTTTTGCTTGAAGTATCAGAGTAGAGTTTGGAATTGCCAGAGCAGTTGAAAATTGCAAAGAAAAGTCTGGCAATAAACTGGAGGGAGCCCCTAAAATCCTTGGCTGAACATCAACATAAAATGTATGAGGGTATTCCAAGGACCATGAAGTAACAGCTAGAAGGCTAAAAATCCTAAGCAGAGATTTCAGTTGTTGCCCATTGCAAGGAATACAGAGTTTATAGTTTGAGTACTATCTAGTATAATGGGTAAATATCTCTGGGTAAATATCCCAAACTTTCCATTAAAATACCAGAAGGCTCTCGACTTTGGAGTAAAGACTATGTCTAAGGACTTTGGAGTAAAGACTATGTCTAAGGATAAAGGGACTTACCCTAAGACTAAAGGCAAAATTGAAACAGATCCATCTTAAAAAGGTATAAAACCATGTCTCAGAAGTTAAAAGTTATCAACCAGTGATTTCTTTGCCTACCAGAATGAAAATCAACACTCTTCATAGGCCAAAACAAAATCTACAGTCTCTACAATGTATAATTCATAAGGTCAAAGATAAAATAAAAATTAGTAGGCATGTGAAGAAATAAGAAAGTATAACTTAATTGACTGCAAAAGGGCAAGAGGGAACTTTTGGAGGCAACAAAAATGTTCTGTATATTGATTGGGGTGGTGGTTACAGGTGTATACATTTATCAGAACTCATCAAACCAAATACTTTAAATGTTTCCATTTGTCTTATGTAAATTACATCTTAATAAAGTTTATTTAAAACCATAAAAAAGAGAGAAACAGAAGTCAACCTGAGATAAGCCATATGTTGAATTTGGTAAACAAAGACTTTAAAGAATTTTTTTATAAATAGGAAAGGAAAAGATGGTTTTAATGATTGAACAAATAGAGAATTTTAACCAAAAAAAATAGAAAAAACTTAAAATAGAAATAATTAAAAGAAAATAAATGTGTGTCTAAAATGACATAGACTTGTTTCTCTTGGACAAGATGATATAGACTAATTGATAACATAAACTCAGAAAATAATGCAAGAAACAATCAAAAGAGAATTCTGAAAGGCAGAAAGAAAAGAGTGAACTGGTTAAGGAATACAGCAATGGAGGAAAACTCAACAGGACATTTTATGATCCAACCCCAAAATAGAAGGCTACCTAAGCCTAATGTCTACTGATTCCCTACCTACCAACAAAAGGCAGCCTAGGTAGACTCACTCTTCCCCTGGATGGAGTAGGAATCTCAGTGAAAAACCCAGGAGAAAATGGCTGCATCGACATTGGAAATCAGTCAAAAGAACCACTGACAATAAGAGGCCAGAAATATTGTCCTTCCTCATCAGGCCTGTTAGTCCTATTCTTCACCAAGAGAAGCCAGGTAGCTGGGTGGCATGCAGAAGGGAAATCTAAACACAACTGGCTTTGACCGGGAGGTGCTCTTTACTCTCATCAAATAGCTTGAGGAAACTCCTTTTGCTCACTCAGTATCACCAGCAGAAACCAATGGGAGCCCCAGCAGCACCAAATAAACCAAGCAGGTCAAAATAGCACCTCAAAGACTCTAAAATTAAATTGTCATTGAAATCAAAGTACACAAAAGTAGGCAAGGATCTGTATGCTAAACCTAAATAAGATGACTGCCTGCTCAAATAAAAGATTTAAATAGGACCCAGAGTATCCTAAAATAATAGACAAAATGCCTAAGAACAATAAAAGGAAACACCCATTATAACAAGAACCAGGAGAATCACAACTTTAATGAGAAAAGACAATCAACAGTTGCTAAAACCGAGATGAATCAGATGTTGGAATTATCTAAAAAGGAGTTTAAAGCAGCATCATAAAAAATGCTTCAACAAATAACTAAAAGTTATCTTGAAACAAATAAAAACATAGAATACCTCAGCAAAGAAATAGAAGTTATAAAAAACAACCAAATAAATATTATAGAACTAAAATAAAATACAATAATAGAAATTAAATATTTGCCAGATGGTCTCGACAGTAGGTTGGAAATGACAGAATGAAATCAGTGAACTTGAAGACAGATCAATAGAATTCACCCAATCTGAACAACAGAGACAAAATAGACTGAAGAAATAAACATGTGCCTATGGGACAAAAACAAAAATCAAACACTAGTATCATCAGAGTCCCAGAAAAAAAGAAAAAAAGAGTGGTACTGAAAGAATATTTGAACCAATAATGGCTGAAAACTTTTAAGAAAATGAGCCAACTTCAAAAGGATGACCCTAAGAAAGTCCTCACCAAGACATATCATGATGAAATTTCTTAATGACAAAGAAAAAAGCCTGAAATGAGATGGAGAGACACATAAGACAATGATGTTTAAATGTAAGGAAAGTAAAGGGATCTAAATAGAGTAATGTTTTCACACTTCACTTGTGTACTAATGATATTTTCTTTTTCTTTTTTGTATTTTTTGTTCAGGTAGTCGTTTACTAATCAAACTCTTGCAGACTTAGGCTGTGGGAGCCACTCTAAATTGCAGGGTCAGATCTCATCTGACAACCAACAAATGACCTTACAGAGGATACTGCTTACTTTTCGCCAGAGGTGTCTTTCCTATCCGATTTCCATGGAGAATGACCTGTGGAAATCATCTAAAAGGAACTATTTTAAAAGGCAGAATGTTAAAATCCTTACCCTGCATTCACTGATTTAACATCTGTTTTCATCAGCACTGAGATGATAATCTTTTTTATTGAGATATAATTGACATATAACATTAGTTTCAAGTGTACAACGTAATGATTTGACATTTGTGTATATTGCAGAATTATCACTACAATAAGTGATGATAACATCCATTACCACACATAGGCATAATTTTTTTCCTGTGATAAGAACTTTTAAGATCTGTTCTCTTAGCAACTTTCAAATATGCAAAGCAGTATTATTAACTATAGTCAGTGTGCTATATATTACATCCCCATGGCTTATTTATTTTATAGATATAATTTTTTTTACCTTTTGACCCCCTTTATCCTTTTTGCCTACTCCCACTCCCTGCCTCTGGCATTCACCAACCTGTTCTCTGTATCCATGAACTCATTTTAGTTTATTTATATTTTGGTTCCACATACAAGAAATTATACAGTATTTGTCTTTCTTTGTCTGACTTATTTCAATTAGCATAATGCACTCTAGGTCCATTTATGTTGTTAAAATGGCAAATCTATCCTTTTTCTGTGATTGTATAATATTTGTGTGTGTATGTATGTCACATTTTCTTGATCTATTTAGCCATCGGTGGACACTTAGGTTGCTTCCATGTCTTGGCTATTGTAAATAATGCTGCACTGAACATGGGGGTGTGTATATCTTTTTGAGTTGCTGTTTTCATTTTCTACCCAGAAGTAGAATTGCTGGATCATAGGGTAATTCTATTCTTAATTTTTTGAGGAACCTCCATACTGCTTTCCACTGAGGCTGCACCAACTTACATTCCCGCCAACAGTGCACAAGGGTCTCCTTTTCTCCACATCCTCACCAACACTTGTTATTTCCTTTCTTTTTGATAATAGACATTCTAACAGGTGTGAAGTGGTATCTCATTGTGATTTTGATTTGTATTTCTCTGATGAATAGTAATATTGAGCACTTTTTCATGTGCCTATTGTTCATCTGTATGTCTTCTTTGAAAAATTGTCTATTCAGATCCTCTACCCATTTTTTAATTGGATGTTTTTGTTTGATGTCTTTTGAGGCTCTGGTGTTTGGTGCGTGCAAATATGAAATCACTCTGTCTTTTTGGTGCATTGATACTTTTATGATTACTCAATATCCTTCTTTGTATCTACTAATTTTTTGCTAAGAAGTCTACTTTATAAAATATTAATATAGCTACTCATTTTTTATGTATGAATGGTATATATTATACATTTAACTACCTATATTAATGAATTTAAGTAAATTTCTTGTAATAGGTCATGTTTTTTTAAATACACTCTTACAATCTATCTTTTAATTGGTATGTTTAGATCATTAAAATTTAAAGTAATTATTGATATATTAGGGCTTAAGTGTGACATTTTATTATTTGTTTCTACTTTAGGTGACATGATTATCTACATAGAAAATTCCAAGGAATCTACAAAAAAGAACTCTTAAATCCGGTAAGTTCAGCAAAGTCACAGAACACAAGACCAACACACAAAAATCTATTGTATTTTACATACTAAAAATGAACATGTGGTAACTGTAACTTATGACACAATACTTTTTATAATTTCTCCAAAGAAAACGAAGTAGTTATATACTTAAGAAACAAGTATAAAGTCTATATGCTGAAAACAGCAAAACGCCAAGAAAAATAAAAAAAAAAATGCCTAAATAAATGGAGAGACATACCATGTTCATGGATTGGAATATTCAACAAAGATGTCAATTTTCCCCAAATTGATACATAGACTTAACACATTTTCAATGAAAATACCGGCAGAATTTTTATAGATATAGATGAGCTTATTCTAAAATTTATGTGGCAAAGCACAGGACCTAGAATTGTGAAAACAATCTTAAAAAGAAAGAATAAAGTGGGAATAATCACTCTACCTAATATTAAGGCTTGCTGTATAGCTATAGTAATCAAGGCAGTGTGGTTTTGGCAATGGGGTAGACACATAGATCATTTAAATGTAATAGGGAAACCTGAAATAAATAGACCCATACCAATATGCCCAACTGACTTTTAACAAAGGTACAAAGCCAATTCACTGGAGAAAGGAGAGAGTCTTTTCAATGAATAGTACTGGAACAATTGGACACCTATAAGTAAAAACAAAAACAAAAACAAAAAAAGCCTTGACCTAAATCTCACAACTAATGCAAAGATTAACATGAAATGGATCACAGACTTAAATCTTAAGTATTAAACATAATTCTGTAAAACTTTCAGAAAAAAAAAGAAAAATGAATGTAGGGCAAGACAAAGAGTTCTTAGGCTTGCATCATAGAAACAAAATTTATAAATTGGAACTCATCAAAATTAAAAAAAAAAACTTTTGGTCTACAAAAGTTCTTTTAAGAGGATAAAAAAGCTACAGATTCAGAGAAAATACTTCCAACAAAGGACTAATATTTAGAATATATAAAGAATTCTCAATATTCAACAGTAAACCAAAGGACAAAAGACATAAAGAAACATTTCACCAAAGAGGATACAGGGATGGCAAATAAGCACAAGAAAAAATATTTAGCATTATCAGCCATTAGGGAAATGCAAATTAAAACCATAATAAAATATCACTACATAATCTATCAGAATGACCAAAATGAAAATAATAGTGATAATGTCAAATACTGGTGAGGATGCAGAGAAACTGGGTCCCTCTTACTTTGCTGATGGGAATGTAAAACAGTATTATCATTCTGGAAAAGTTTGGCAGTTTCTTATAAAACTAAATATGCAACTAAACATGTTACCTTGCAATTGGATTCCTGGGCATTTATTGCAGAAAAGTGAAAAACCTTAGTTTTACAAAAGCATGTAGGTTCTTAACAGCTTTATTTATAATATACAATACCTGAAAAAAATCTAGAAATCCTTCAATGGGTAAATGGTTAAACATCCAACCAAGGAATACTACTCAGCAATAAAAAGAAACAAACTATTAATAAACGTGACCACTTGGATGAATCTACAGGGAATTATACTGAATGAGAAAAACTAACACCGCAGGGTTACATACTGTATGAGTTCATTTATATAGCATTTTTAAAATGTCAAAATGATAGAGAAGGAAACAGATTAGTGGTTGCTGGGGATTAGGCATGGGGGAGGGGGCTGAAGGGAGGTGGTTATAAAATGGCAACATGAGGACTCCCTATGGTGATGAAACTGTTTTGAATCTTAACTGTGGTGGTGCATACATTAAATTCCATATGTGATAAAATCTGCATAGAGCTACCCACCCCCACACACATACATACAAGTTTAAGTAAAACTGGGAAAATTTGAACAAGATCAGTAGATTGTTTCAATATCAATATCCTGGGTATGGTATTGTCTGTAGTTATGCAAGATGTTACCACTGGGGGAAGCTGAGTAAATGATACACAGGATCTCTCTGTGTTATTTCTTATAACTATATGTGAATCTGGTCTTTTTCAAATAATGTACTGCTCCTTTTCCCTTTTTTTTTCATTTTCGTTTTTATTCTGTTAACCATATGAGATACACATATTGCGTATTCTGTGTCTGATAATTCCATCCTATGGATTTCATAGGGGTGTTATCTCATCGTTTGTTATTTCTGCCAAGTCTCACTAATGGCGTCATAGTTCTCATGCATTTTATTTCGTTCAGTTGTGAGCTCAGTTTTATGACATTTTTTTTTTTCTGTTGAAGCGCTCTATGGCCTGGGTTGAAGCCCCATCTTTCCAGAGATGATTTATCTTTGTTTCTGCTGGGCACCGCAGGGCATTACCAATCTGGGAACACTTTTGTTAATTTTTTTGGTTATGAGTTTCCTGGACACACAGATAGTACGAATTTAAGCCATAACTCTTTGTGGTTATGAATTCTTAAAAGAGACTTTACCCACTAAGATATATATATATATACTAATGCTAAAGCTAAAATGACTAAGTTTGCTTGTTTTCTCATTTTATTTTCAAGTAGAATTTTTTTTTCTAGTTTATACTTTGTTAAGGGTGTGGTCTTTTGGGAGTTCTCATTTTTATGTGTGATGTTCTTATTTCCTACTCCTCCTTTGTACAAAGGCCCAAGGCTTTGTCTACCACACTTATATGTCCATCAAAATGCAAGCAACATGATTGGAGATCGTAATGTTAAAGGCAAAACAATAGTACTTTTCGAGAAAAATATAAAGGGTATCTTCATGAACTTAAGGTAAGCAAAGATATTATGATCAGGACATAAGAGTCCTAACTATACAGGAATATATCTTTATGTTGGATTATTTTAAAATTAAGAATATCTGTTTATCAAAAGATACCATTAATAAGTAAAAAGACAAGTCGTTGAGTAAGGAAAGGTATTTGTATTATATATACTCAACAAAAGATTTATATCTAGAATGACCAGTAAAAATATGAACATATGCTCAACTTTATTTAATCATCAGGGAAATGTGAATTAAAACCACAATGTGATACTTATTCATACCTACTAGAATGGCAAAAATGTAAAAGAATAGTAAAATAAGTGCCAACAATTATAAAATTAAGTAGGGCAAGTATAAACTCTTATACACTATTAGTAGGAGGATAAATTTGTATGAAGGGTACAACACTTTGGAAAACTATCTGCTAAAGCTCAATATATCGATATCTTATCATTTAGCAGTTCCACTTCTAGGTATATGCCCAATAGAAATTACATATATATGCCCATCAATAGATATGTATAGAACAAAAGACAATGTTTATAGCAGCACTATTTGTAATAGCCCCAAATTGGAAACGATTCAAATGTACATCAACAGTAGAATAGATAAAGCAAGAATTTTATTACCAGGACATCAGAGTGATAACTAGCAATGAGAATGAATGAATTATTGCTATATACCACAACATGGATGGATGAATCTCACAAACACACTATTGGGTAAAAGATGCCTGACGTGAAAGAGTAAATACTATATAATTCCATTCTATAAAATTCCCAAACAGATAAAACTAATCTATTATGTTAGAAGTTAGCATAGAGTTACCATTGGGAGATAATGATCAGAAACAGGATACAAGGTGGAGGGTTCAGGGGTAATGTTCTGTTTTTTGATCTGGGTGCTAGTTATAGGTTGTGCTCACTTTAAGAACATTAATTGGGCCATGCACTCAAGATATACAGTATGTACTTTTCTGTTTATGTTATACTTTAATAAAAAATTTCTTTAAATATTAGATTAGAAAGTAGAAAAATGACTGTGCTCCAGGTTTGGATATGGAAAAATAAGTCATGAGAGGATATTGATATTTTAGCATTAAATTATTTTGTTTTATTTTGTTGATAGTTTACTTTATATATATATATAATAATAAAGTCAAAAATAAACAAACCCCAAACCCTTCAATCTCTATTTAGTTGCCTCAGGGCATTCATAAAGCAGCATCAGCCAGGGCTCTTCTTTTAAGCTCAGTTCTTTATTTTGGCTCTTGGGGATTTCCCTTGATTCCTTTTGAGCTCAGCAATGATTTAAAAAGATATTCGTTATTTTTTATCTAGTATTTCTAGGTGTTTTGTAGGACAAAGTTATCATCAGGATACCTCATGTATAATAATTCCAGAAATGGAAGGTATAGTCTCATTTCTATATTCTGATAAGTCCAAAATTCTTGTCTTTTCCTCTGAACCTCACCCCTCATATTTAAGAGTTATCCCATATATCTTGTTTCACATCTTCACTTGGATGTCCAATAAGCATCTTGAATGTACTATGCTCAAAATAGAACTTTTGATTTTCCCCTCAAACCAGTTCCTCTCCTAGTCTTCCTCATCTCAGTGAATTGTGGTACTATATACACATATACTAAAGTCAGACTCTGGGTGTAATCCTAGATATCGCCTTTCCCTTCACTCCTTACATCAGCAAATTCACTCCAAATTATATACTTAATTCCTTCACTGCTTTTCATCACTACTGTAATCTGTTTTTGAGATGCCATTATCTCTTGCCCAAGCTACTCCCATAGCCTCTTTGTCTACCTGCTCCCACTCTTGACTATTTCTGCACACAGAGTGGACTGACTGCATCAATCCCAGCTTAAAAACCTGCCTATGATCCTAGAATGAAACCTTAACTCCTTATCATGGCCTACGATGCCCTAGACCACTGATCTGAAACTCAAGGAGAACTGGTTCCTTGGATAGCACCTGCCTCTTCTATAAATGGGGCATCTGCTACTCAGTTCCAACAAATTGTCTCCTTGCCAAATGAAGATCCACTATTATCAGACCTTCGATTTTTTTTCCAAGAGAACTAGAAATCCAGGTCTACATGTGAGATCTTCTGAATTTTAATTATTGGCAATTAAAAACAAAATAAAATAAACAGAAACAAGAGAAAATGTTGTGCCGGCCACATCAAACACCTCTGCCAGCTACTAGTTTGCAACTAACCTTGGCCCTAGGTGATCTGGCCCCCGCTTGACTCTCCTGCTGGCCTTTTTTTCTGATTCTGCCCCAGGCTTGCTAGTTATAGCAGATACTGTCCATGCCTTCTCATATCCCTTAGATCTGTAATTTCAGTGTCCTCTCACCTTCCAATGGCCAATGTCTGCATCTTTGTGCCTGATTACTTCTACTGGAGGCTTGGTAGGTCACTCTGCTCATGGAAAAGAGCAATCGACCAATAAGTTTGGAAGTTGGAATATAAGTACTTCAACACCCTTACCCCCCGAGTAGAGTAATTTTGAGATGTGTTTTGCCCTATTTTCAAAAATTTCTCTGAAGTATTAGGACTGTAACCCATTGGATAGCTGGCTTATTATTAACACACCCTTTACTGGCTGCCTTTCTTTCCTTGTGTCATTTCCCCACTCAACTTCTTGTCACAGGGTCTGCATCTGGGAGAACTAAAACAATTCATGAATTTCTTCCATTTTCTCCAACAGGTAAAACTCTTTTTCCCTGAAAATCCCTTGCCTTTGATGTTTCCTCCGCTTGCATGTTCTTTCTTCAGATACTTGCATGGTTCATCCTCCTCTTTGTTTTTATCTCAGTTCAAAAGTCACCTTTGTAGATGGGCCATCCAAGACCATCCAAACTGTAATAGTTCCTCTCTCTCTTTCATTGTCTAGCAGTTTTATTTTCTCTGTAACCTCTTCACTAACTGATTTTATATTGTTAATTTACTTGTTAACATGTGTTTATTGTCTATTTACCATCAATAGTAGCTCCATGAGAGCAGAAATCTTGTCTGACTTGTTCCCTGCTCTATCATGAATGCAGGGCACTAAATAAATTAGCAAACGATGAATTTCCACGATTCTTGGAATTGGTATTCATTTCCCCTAGTACTCCCTCCCTTGATTCTCTTCTTAATCTGACCTCCAGAATACCACACAGTTGGTGCAGATGGGCAAAGGGCCACCTTCTTACTCAGGGGTAACGCAAATCCTTCTATTAGATTTGTGTCTTTAAAAGTATCCATGAGTATATTTCAGTCGTGAAACTCTTTCCTCTTCGTCTTAATGATATCCTTAGTTTTTTTTCTTTGTATTAAAAATCCAATTTGCTTTGTTTTCTGCTCTCCCTGTTCACACTGGCATATTGACAGTTGAGGATGAAAGTGCCATTCTCAATTTCCTTCCCAGTCATTTTCTGCAAATCACTGGGTGTATCTCTCACTATTATTCTTCTGTTGCTGACATGCAGGCTGTTGTCTATAGTATCTGGCTTACAGTCTGATATGGGCATGTTTTGTACCCCCACCCTCATTTCCAGTTAAAGTCATCTTGATCAGATTGGCAAGTCTCTAGGCAACCACATTCTTCCCTAGTGAGAGTCATTGGATCCTTAGCCAAAAGCCTATCATTCCAGTATCTTAAGCCATCATCCCCCCACCAAAAAAAGTCTGCACAGCTCCAACCCTTCCCTGCATCTCCAGCTGTGCTGGCTGCAGCCGCCCCCACACACCTAGCCTCAAGGGACTTCTGACCTCCCAAGCTAGCCCTGCAGCAGCTGAGATATAGACAAATCCTATTTCCCCTGATTCAGATGAGACAATATTGTAATTTCTCAAAAGGAAATTTGCTAGGAAACCAAGTGAAAAACAAAACCAGAGAGAGGGAGGGAGAGAGGGAAAAATAATACAAAAGCTTAGAAAAAGATGCATTATAGAGTCCCGATTTCTTATCCTGAGAAACTATACTCTGAGTGCAGACTGGCTTGGCTGGCACAGCTAACAAGGCACACAGGATATGAGAATATAATCCTTCAACCTTTTCACAAAAGGGTGATAGAAATGGAGCAGGGAGGGAGGTGACTTGAGGGAAGGTAGAAAGAATTTTTGTGTGTTTGGACTGTTGTGTTCCATGGAAATGGTACCCAAGGAAGTGTGTGGGCTCCTCCATCAACTCTGGGAGGGGCCAGAAACCCCATCTACTACCCTCGTTTCCCTGGCAGCTGTCTGCGACTTTGCTAAACTTGTTTATTGGTTCTTGTAGTTTTTAGTAGATTCTTTAGGATTTTCTACATAAGAGATCATGTCATCTGCAAACAGAGGTAGTTTTACTTCTTCCTTCTCAATCTGCACGTCTTTTATTCTGTTTTCTTGCCTAATCGCCCTAGAACTTCCAGTACTGTGTCGAACAGAACTGGCAAGTGGCCTTCTGTGTCTCATTTTTAGTCTTAGCAGGAAATTATCAGTCTTTCACCATTAAGTATGACATTAGTTGTGGGTTATTAGTAGATGCAGTCCCACTAACTCTTTCAGGGACCCATGCTTTATTGCAAAGCTCTGCTATACTTGTTATATTTTCTTCTTTTGTTTTATTTTTAGCCTCCTTTATTTTGTACTTTTTCTTTAAAAAAAAAAAAAAAAGGCCTAACCTGTATCTACAGTGGTAGAGAAACTAAGAGAGAAAGGCTTGATTTTTCTTTCATTCATCTGTTCAGCAAGCATCTATTAAATGCTTAGCATGAGCCAACATAGTCCTATGCTTTTGGGGATACAACACTGAATAAAATAAAGTCCCTATTCTTATAGTACTCACATTCTAGTGATGAACTTATACAGTAAGTAAATAGTTAAGATAATAACAAAAGGATATAAGTTCTGAGGAGGAAGAAAGTTTGGTGCTGTGGAAGGGAGGCCTCCAAGGGCTACTTCATAGAATTAGTGAAGGCCTCTCTGGGAAGGTGATATTTTGGCTGAGAGCAAGACATCAGAAGAATTTGGAGAAGCATTGTACAGCAGAAGGAAAAATTACAAAGACCTTGAGGTAGGAATAAACCTGATGAGTCAGGGAGAAGGGCAACTAGGAAGGCAGCTCAGTGTGACTGGAGCAGAGGGAGGAAGGGGGAGAATGAGAGGTGATGAGAACAAAGAAGTCACAACAAGCAAGGATGCTGGAGTTTACTGCAGATGATCGAAAGATACTGAAAGGTGTTAAATGGGATACTGTGATGTGGTTTAAATTAGTAAAAATCCCCTCTGGCTGATATGTATGTACATATCCTGGATATTAGACTTTGCGAAGCCTGGGATTCCTTGGAGTTGGTTAGAAAGCCTTGGTTCATCTCTGCAGCCTCCCCTCACACAGTAGCCAGAGGGATTCTTCTAAAACATCAGTCCAATCATGACCCTCCTCTTCTTAAAACTCTCCTATTGCTCCCTATTTCTCTGAAAAAAAAAAAATCCTCTCAGTGCCCTTTAAGGCCCTACAAAATATGCCCTTCCTCGTGCCTCTCCGCCTTTCTCACTTGTCACTCTCACCCCCACTTACTTTCTTGTAGCTTTCTTAGTTATTCTTCAGACAAGCCACGTATTCTTCCAGACATCTTCTCAAATACTGCCTTGTCAGAGAGGCCTTTTCTGACTGATACTATTTCCTCTCTGACCTCACCCATCATTGTGACTCATTTGCTTGCTCCACTCCAGCCACTTTTACCTACTTGCTGTGGTCTCTTGAGCTCAGCAAGTGTACTTGTACCTGAGGGCCTTTGCCACCACCTCCTTTGCTCCAGGCAAAGTGGCCTTCATTTAGGTACAATACCTATGGGACAGAAACTAGGGGTCAGACAAAAGAAAAGAGGTGAAGGGGAAGATGGCAGACTGAGCTTGGAGTCATTATCTCGGTCAACTAGTTTATGATAGCTACAGAAGCTTATGTGGTTTCTTTTGTCTGCTGTGAATTTTTAATTTTTGTGATCATAAAAGCAATAGATACTCAGAAAAAAAAGTTGGAAAATGAAAAATGTTAACAGTCCAGAAATTTCTCCAAAAGTTAAAAATAGAGTTACCATATAACTTAACAGTGCCACTCTTATGTATCTACCCAAGAGAAATAAAAACATACATCCAAACAAAGACTTATACACTAATATCTATAATATCATTATTTATAATTGCCAAATAGTAGAAACAACCTAAACATTCATCAACAGATGAATGGAAAAATAAAATGTGGTATATCCATACAATGGAATACTACTTGGCCATAAAAAGGAACAAAGTGCTGACACATGCTACAGTATGCATGAACCTTGAAAACATTACACTATGTGAAAAAAGCCCAACACAAAAAGCCAGATATGATATAACCTTGTTTATATAAATTGTCCAGAAGAGGCAAATTCATAGAGATGAGACAGAAAGTTGATTAGTGGTAGCTTGACTGCTTATATGTACGAGGGTTACTTTTAGAGGTAATAAAAATGCTCTAAAGTTGATTGTGGTGATGGCTACACAACTTTGTGAATATACTGAAAACCACTGAATTGTACACTTTAAAAGGGTGAATTTTATGGTATATGAATAATGTTTAATAAAGCTATTATTGAAATAAGAAATATATAAAGATTTAAATAAGAATCAGTCAATATCCTACCACCTTAAAGTAACATTTGTTGCATTTTAGTGTAGTTTGTGTCTCCCTATCTATTGGTATATAGATATAGATATATAACTTCAAACTGGTAAACAGAGTATATAAACAATTCGGTCTCTTTTTACATTTATTACATTGTGGGTAGTCTATAGACCATTAAACACTTTCTTAAAAAATATGATTATAATGGTTGCTTGTTTCTCAGTCATACCCTCTGGTATATTCTGGGGGAGGAAAGGGGGCTTGTCCTATGTTCACCACTAAGCTGGACACTGAATGATACTTCTCTGTTCCACATCACATCTTTATCTCTGCTACTATTTTTCTTTGCTTTACCCTGTCACCACCTATAAGTTCTGAACTATATACCCCTTTATTTGATGTTGATACCTCTGCACAGGCTTCAGTGAGTGGAAGAACAGGACACAGGACACTCCCTTTGAAGCTCTGTCCTTTTATTCAACACAATTTACCACAAAAGGCTGAATGGTTATATCAGGGTATAATGAAGATTTCGAGTCATGGAAGAAAGTTACATTTTACACAAGAGTCAACTGACTGAGGTCAGGGCAGAGCTACTCACCTTGTGTTCACAGTCCTAATGGTCCCAGGACTCAAGCTAATGTCCTTGGGCTTCGAACACTGAGTTTTGTCTGTGTTGCTGTGGATTGTTATGTCAAGCCTGAGTTAGTGGCACTTTTCCTAACTTCCTAAGGGGGTAGTATTGTAGGGCAGATAGATAATGAAAAGATAGTTTGTCACATACATTAGAGCCTGATAGCCCTTTTAAGAAAGATTTCATGATACTTCTAGTCACATTGCATCTGCGTCCTGATACAAAAGGCCAACACCAGTCTTTTCTGACTCTACCATGGGTAAAGGTTAGTAAACTAGCATTCCACTACATTCTACCAATCCTTCTCCTAGATGAACAATCTCACCCTGAGGCCATGTTTCCAAGAGAGAGTCTAATATGAGACTAACTATCCTAGACCACTGAACTAGCCCAAGTCCTACACTCTCTAGACTTCCGAGCCTGCTGGTCATCTGACTTTATCTCTTGGTCACACTGATACAGGGACTATTATAAAGCATACCTGAGGTAGATGAGGAGGAGTCAGTTCAGGAGGATATGGATTGGAGAGAAAGCTAATCCTACTTGAAGTAGTTTAGTGAGCAGGTTACAAGAAAGGACTGTGCTACATGTCCTGAACCTATAACTGGAAAACATTGTAGTGGATAGTGATAGAAAAATGGGGCAGGCTCAGGCATAACCCTCATTTTATCGGAGCCTCACACTGAGTCAGGAGATGTCCTGGCTATCAGAGAAATTGTAGAGAGGATGTTGGTACGCAGTTAAAAATAAACGTATTGGTGGTCTTTGGGAGTAGGGAGAAATTGAGTCTACTACGCCCAGCTATTGACCTAGCCCAGGCCTGCCCTAGTCTTGGGAGAATTTATTACAGAACTTCCCAATCTTTCTCATGTCAAACCTCACATAGAAAATGATAACATTTGTATAGTGCAGTGGGGTAAACAGAGACTACTCATAGTCAGAGGTGACTGGTCCAGGTTTTACCAGTGTCAGGTTCTGCCCAGACACCTATGGCTGATGGGATTAACTTCTGGATTGCAGCATCCAAGTTGAGAAGCTCTGCTTTATTGAAAGGCATTTGCTTCTGATGGCACCTATACCCTTGAAGCTCAGAGTTAAGTAATATAAACCACCAACCACTCCCTGGCCATGTGTCTGCTTGACCTTAGATATACCTATCTTGAGACCTACCAATTGATTATTGTCTGAAGCAGTCGAGGCCCTGAACTTCACCTATAAGTGCTGCCAACATTATCTTTGGGACAGGCTTATTGCCAGATAATTCACTTTGCCAAGTAAGTTGTTACATATTTGAGAGGTGTTTTCAAAACAGGAGACATATAATTCTAATCCTGTATCAGAACTTCAACTGATTTGTGGGTCTTATCATCAGGATGCCTATCCTTAAGAAGTGAATGTGCTTTTAATTGTACAATGTGTGTACAATTTCAGTGAATACACAATCAGTGTACTCACCCTCTGATTCAGGAGCCCAGGCTCAAGGACTCCACATAGAAAATCTATGGCAGAGGTTTATTAAATCTTCAAATTCCTTCATTTGGACACCGGTTCTTTTTGTAAAAGGTTAAGAGATTTCAGATAATGATGTTCCCCAGTGGTTAAGGTAATGGTGTTATGAGAGGATCCTGGGTATTTATAAACCTGGACCTGCTGGGTACCAATATATAACCTCATTTGTGTTAGAAGGGTGAAAAAGGTCATTTCCAAATCACTTGGGAGGAGGAATATATATTAGTAATATAATTGGTATTAATTAAGCTTTATTTTTCTGTCACCTAAACAATGGAATCTTTTATTCTTCTTAGATCTAAGGCCCTAAATTTATATTAATTTCCTCCCTAAACTTGTTTTCCTTTTAGCTCTTGGTCTGAGTTACACTGGAATACTACAGCAGCACCACCTGCAGGTCCCAATGAAGAAATGCATATTGATGGCTTGAAATTTGAATCTTAGCATTTTGATGAAGAGATCTAGACTAGTAATTTGTAAATCTTGCTGCACATCAGAATGACTGAGAAGCAAAACACAAACAAAAGAAATACATAAAAAAAAAAAAAAAAAGAAATCCTCAGACCTTGCCCAGACCTTCTAAATCAGAAATTCTGGGGATGGGGCCAGGATTAATTTTTTCAAAGTAGTTCTGATGCCACTGACTTTTGGGAACCACTGATTTAGTTGACAGCGAACAAAATGCCTGCAGTACTTGCATAGCAAACCTCTAAGTGATCAACGGTATATAGACAAACTAGGGGCTTACAGGCTATCACTGCAATTTTATAACACATCCTACAAGCCTAAATCATGACTCTCACCATCATTTGCATGAGGCAGTGAGGCATCATTTGGACTGTGGGTGCAGCTGAGAACTTTTTCTTTAAATTTTTTTATCTTTTAAATGAACACATAAAACTTCTACTTTTTCATCCAGTTTGTAAGGAAGTTAGAAATCACCACATTGTCCTAACAAGAAGTAAAAAGATGAACAAATTGGAAAATCAACAACTCTTCTTAGATCTATCATACAACTCTTTTTTAGGTCACAGGGAAAACTGCTGCCTCCCAGTTAGACAGACAGACCTGCAGACATAGAGAATCACAACTTTACCAGAGCAGAGACTCATGA